>NW_025407976.1:69621-413521 GCF_008403515.1 Naegleria fowleri
TGAATCGAGAATTGAAATATGAACGTTTCTTTCCCATCGAGTTCATGAATGACAAGCAATTTGTATTGAATCACATCAAAAAGTATGGATTTGGATTAAAATATACGTCACCACAATTGAAAGAGGACAGAGAGTTGGTGTTGCAAGTGGTTCAATTGAATGGAATTGAATTACAATATGCCAGTTATTATGCTCGCAATGATAGAGAAGTGGTATTGGAAGCTATAAAGAATGAAGCTTTTGCACTCGATTATGCTTCACCATCACTTCAAAATGACAAAGTATTTATGTTGGAAGTCATTCGATGGAATGAAAAATGTCTAGAATATGCTCCCTATGATTTACGTGAAGAAGATAGCGAATTCTTATGTGAAGCCATCAAACAAAATAAGAAAGCACTTCATTGTCTATCATGGAAGTTACGCCAAGATGAAAAGTTCATGTTAAAACTTATCAAATCACTCTTTCCAGAATTCAATTTAATCTCTATTGATCAAGCCAACAAAGAAATCATGATGAAACTTGTGAAAGAATTTGGATTTTTGTTGAAATTTGCATCAAAAGAACTCAAAAATGATCGAGATATTGTTTTGAATGCTGTCAAACATGATGGTTGGGCTTTTAGTTATGCCTCACATGATTTGAAAAGTGACAGAGAAATTGCATTTCAAGCGGTCACAAAAGAACCCTTAACACTGAACGGGATGCCAGATGAATTGATCAATGATAAAGAATTGGTATTGGTTGCTGTGAATCAAGATGGATGGGCACTTGAATATGCTTCAGACGAGTTGAGAAATGATCGACAAGTTGTATTGACAGCTATAAGACAAACTGGTTTAGCTCTTCAATATGCTGATGAAATGCTGAAAAGAGATCAAGAAATTGTATTCGAAGCAGTCAAACAAAACAATAATGCTTTCAGATACGCTTCGAAGGAATTTTTTAATGACAAGGAATTCTTATTGAAACTGGCAAAGCTCGGATGTAGAAATGTCTTCAAATACGTTCCAAAAGAAATTGTTGAAGACAGAGAATTTGTGTTAAAAGTCATCAAAATCAATAGTCTCGCTGTGATTGGACCCGATGATTCACCATTTCGCCATAACGAGGAAATTTTGTTAGAAGCAGTCAGAAATAATGGATTTTCATTATGCTTTGCGAAAGGACCGTTACAAGATGATCCTGAATTGGTGATGGAAGCTTTCAAATGTCATGGATTTGTTTTTGAGTATAGTGATGAATTGTTGCAACAAAGGATGGAACAATGTTATTTTGGTGCTTATTTGGATTAAATTAACATTTAAATACATGAACAGGACAACACAATGGATTATTTTGAGAAGCTGAGTCAAAAAGAGTTCAGTTCTGAATTTCAATTCGAATGAATATTTGTGTGAAAAAGAGTAGATTGGAATTGGATGACGATGATGGGCATTTGAAACATCGTGTCTCTAAAGTTCTTCTTACGAGAAGATGAAGCATTAATGTTGAAAGCTATCAAATTAATTTCCCAAAATAAGAGCAATTCCATTCAATTTAACCACATTTCAAATCACTCGAGAAAAAAATGAAAAGAGGCAATTCCTCTCCAATCTCCTCCTCCGATCAGAGGATGAAAAAGAACAAACAAGAGGATGATGAAGCAGCAATAGCTTTGGATCAACAAGCAGAAGAGGAGGTATCTGAAGAAAGGGATGAAGAAGGTGAGGAGGATGATCTCTACATGTCCCATGAAGATTACTGGAGCTCTGTTGCCGATATCGGTTGCAGTGATCATAATGATGAAGATGAGGAGGAGGATTTTTCGGATGTGATTCTCAGAACTTCATTTCATGATTATCATCTTCATAAAATTGTGTTGAACAAGTGCAACTACTTCAAAATGTGTATGAAACGAACATTGGGATTTAACGAATCAAAGCAAGACGAGAATGGTAAACAAATGATAGATTTGAAACATGCAGAAGAAACATTGGGAAATAGTGGAATTAAATTTGATAAGCAAATGTTTGATAAAGTTGTTCAATTTATTTACTGTAATTATGTAGAAGTAGAGGATGCTGATGTAAACGATTTATATTACTTGATACAGATTGGAGATTTTCTTGACATGAAACAATTACAAAATTACATTCTGCAAAACACCTTACCACATTTCAAAATATATTTGAAAGAAAGGTTGGGAATAGAAATTCCAATTCAAGAAATAATATTCTACTCTCTGTCTGTTGTAGCTGATGGAAATGAGTATCTGATGGAAATTCCAGCAATTCCTATTGAATTTTTGAATTTCATTTTTTCACAACCAAAAGTTCCTATCACATGTAAACTGGTATTGTTGGAAAAACACTTCCATCAAAGCACTGAAACAGAATTGAGCGATATTGACAAGAATGAAATTTTCACACACTCATTGGTACAACCTTACAAAAATCTCATGCAACAATTGAAAGATATGATTCAACATTCCGAAGTGTCATCCATTCGAGAATCTAGTGCCCAATCTTTGGCACAAAAGTTGTGTCCAGAATTAACACCCTATCCATCGGCAACAGGTAATAATGTGGATATTCTACTGACACGATCTGAATATGTAGAATTTAGTTTGGAGTCATGTGTCGAGATGGAATGTTTTTGTCTGTTATTTGGAGGTTTATTCAACTTAAGGATTGACTGCGACGAGAGAAGCTCTGCATATTGGTGGACTTTCACATTAGAAAATCTTGAATGTACGTATCCTGTCAAAGTAAGCCTGTACCTCATGTCGAGAAATTCATGTGGAGGAGTTGAATGGTCTTGTGAGGTTTTTCAAAGCTCGACACCTCTTGAACAAGGAAAATCACAAGAGCTTGGGGTGGTTTATGGAGAACAACTCTATATTGGCAATGTTGATGTGAAGGGAGTCCTCATGGTTGAGAAATGTACAAATATTACCAACAATACGCATGTGTTTGAGCAAAAGAGAGGACAAGACCCTGTGCTCTGAGATGATTAATCACCAAAAATGAAAAGATTGTTTCAACAATCATCATGTTTCTTCTCACCTCGACACGGTTACACTTGGTTGGGTGCATCGTCCAGGCTCTCTTGGAAGCAAAATCAAGCAGCAATTATTGCTTCAACAATTTCTAAGAGTAACGCCGTACAGTGCATGCATCGAAATAATCTTACACTTCAACAATATAATATCCAAAATCGGAATGATGACGATTCGAATGATCAAATTCCTATCCCCTATCACAACAAGCGTACTTTCTCATTCGACACAGAATACAATCATAATACTATGAAATTGATGAAAATTGCTGCTCTTCTGTGTACACTTGTGGGAAGTGGATTGGCTTGGTATTTATTGAAGGGTAACATGAATCAAAAGATGATCACTTCTGCTCAGGAAGGTTGTGACGATAATTTCCAACAAACAATGAAAATTGAACCACTACCACCATCATCATCATCACAACAACAGACTCTTTTAAGCCCCATTCAAAAGCAACAACTTGATTTAATCTTTCAGTCCTTTAAAGAAACCGTTTCCAGTCCTGGTATGCAAATTGCAATTTCTCAAAATGGATCACTCATTTACAATCAATGTTTTGGTTTTTCCAACGTTGAAAATAGAATTCCCGTCCATGAGAACACAAAATTCAGAATTGCCAGCATTTCTAAACCCATCTCAAGCGTGGCACTTGCCTTAATGATTGAGAAAGGACTTGTCAATCTCGACAAACCCATCTTTCACTATTTATCGGAGGAATCAAAAAAGAAAATTCCTTCTGAACTCATCTACAAGGGAGAGAAATTTAACACCATTACTCTACGACAATTGGCCTCACATTTGAGTGGTGTCAGAGATTACAACGATGTTGAGAAGGAATTCATGAGCTGGACAAAAAACTATCGCTCCATCATTGATGCTTGTGAAATGTTCATACAGGACGAACTGGTGAACAAACCAGGTGACAAGTATTCCTATTCAACGTATGGCTACACTCTCATGAGTGCTGTGATGGAAGATATTTTGAAAGCTCAATCCGAAAATCCTTCATTGACACTGGAAACAAAAATTTTCCTTCAAAATGCAAAAGATTTTAAATCGTTTTGTAAGAAACATATATTTGATGTACTTGAGATGAATAACACTACATTTGATGAGAAGGATAAGATTATTTACAATAGAAGCTCGTTCTACATGAGAGATACATCTGGGGAAAATGCATATGAATTGTTGAATGTGCCAAGTGTAGACAATAGGTATGTTTGAAATGTTTACGAAATAATGGAATTCATTTTTTCAAATGGAATCAATATCATAATTGGAAATTTAAATGATCCTTTGATTTCTTTGGTGTTTCTTAATATTGACCAACTCATGAATGTCGTGTGTATGTGAATTCATACTTGTAGCTACAAATGGGCTGGAGGTGGCATGTTATCCACATGTCAAGATCTGCTCAAGTTTGCGAACGGCTTACAAAAATTACTTCCTCCTTCACAATATCGCCAACTCATTGACCAAACTTTGTGGATTTCACAGAAAACCAATGAAGGATTACCTACTCAATATGGAATTGGATTTGTTGTGAAAACCATTCGCTTGAACGGGAAGGAAGAAAAACTCGTGTATCACACTGGAGGAGCTTGTGGATGTTGTTCCATATTGTGGATGGTTCCTTCTCGAGGCATCTCGATTGCCATGATTGTGAACATTCTTCATGCAAAGAGAATGACTGAACTCTGTGAAGAGGTCACTCGACTTCTTTGTCGAGAATGAAAATGTCTGTGATTGATGTCCACTGTAATGTGATGTGTGGTATGGACTAAATGGAGTAGATTCTCCTTTCATTGAACCATCATGACTGTGTTCAAAGAAGAATTATTTCAATTTTTACACACTGAATCGAATCTAATGCGATTAAGGGAAATATACAAAAAATTTCCTCAAAGAGATCAATCTGAAAAATCCTTCACCGCGATGCACGCTGGAGAAAATGATCATCCTCATGATGGGGATGAGGATGAAATCGCCCTTCACAGACGACCACTCCCTCTCCGAACACCGGAAATGGGAACAAAGAGAAGACTCTTTTCATCGAGTCTTTCCCGAATTTCGACTCAATTTGAAGAACCTTCATCGTCCCTACCAGCAATAATGTACAAGAAGAGTTTATTGAATAATAGTATGATCAATCAACAGAATGGAATACACTACTGGAGCTCTCCCGCAAAAAGAAAATCTTCTCTTTCTACTCCTCATACGCACTTCAATTCTCCAAAACATAGTCTGATGAACCACAGTTTCACTCCTTCACTCCCTTTACAGCATTCAACGAGTCCTTTTGAGCGAGTCATGATGATCCACGACAATGAGGAATCTTCAGGCTCGGACACTAGCTCGGTCGGTTCTCTTTCTTCACCTGTAAGCACACCAAGAGTTTACTTTGATTCCATTTTGCATTCTTCGAAGAAAACTAAGGACATAGCAAAAACACCATTCTTAGATCAGTTCAATAGTGAACATGTTCGCGTTTCAAAAAAAGCTCCCTTATTGAAATTGGAGTTTGTGAAAATTATAGAGAATCATCGAAAGACTTGTGACCACATGGTTGAAGATTTGAATTTCGAAGTTCCTTCATTCTTAAATGATTCGTATAATTGTATGGATTTTTTGGACGATGATTAATCATCACCCTTGTATTTTTTTAGTCACTAGCTGTGCTTTGGGTTTTGCCTTTTTTTAAACAAGCAGGGGAAGATGTTGGCCATTTTCTATTGTTTGTCATTCTAACAAGCCTTATTTCCTACATGATTGATGTCGTGTCAAAAGTCAAAACATCATATAAAAAAACAAATACACTGCTCAAGTGGTCCACCAAGCAAATGACAAAACAGCGCGCATTCTCTTCTTCAAAGACTTCATCCAAACCATCCTCTCTAAACAAACAATTCATCTTTCTCCCTCAAGCATTCATTGTGGAAAGGACGATAAAGCTGAAAACTTTATCTGAGGACTCGAATATACCGAGGGCCCGGCAGAATCAGGAGCCTGATCCTACGCGGTGGCACATCATCAGAACCTGATCTGAAAAAGCTCCTGAGAGAGGGATCCGCTCCAATCAAATCAACCAATTTTGTTCAGATGAATTTTGAGTTATTCTCATTCCTTGTGGTTATTTCTTCTGTGATCATCATTTAGAATGTATTCTTTCAGAAAACTGTGGTGTTGATAGTAATCTCAAAAATTCCAAATCAAGTTAAAAATTTGGGATTTCCAGGCCCCAAATCAAAGGAGTGAACACGCTAATGAAAACCCAATATATAATAGTTATGGGTAATCCAGCTTTCACAAAATCCAAGAATCTATAACCTGCAGTACCAAGGACAAGCAAATTCCCGCTAAAGCCCAATGGAAAGGCAAAACATGACTGAGAGGCATAAATGACACACATCACAAAACATCTTGCGTTTAGGTGATAGGCCTGAGCAACAGAAATCGCTATTGGAATACATATGGCAACACAAGCACTGCTAGTGATGATTTGCAACGATTAAGGTAATGGCAGTAATAAATGCAGGCAATAGAATTGGAGGAATGTTCGCAATTTTCAGCACTTCTGTGATTCCTTGCCCAACACCACTTTGAGTGATGGCAGTGCCTATACCAAATGATGCACCAACCAAGGCAACTAAACCCCAGTCCACAGAATCTATAGCAGCAGAGGGAGAAATTAATCCAAATGCAATCACAACACAAAAACAAATAAAACTGCATTGCACCATTGAAAATCCTGCAATAGTACTAGCAATCATTGCAAAAAAGAATAGGAAAATCCAATGCTCCCACCACCATAAATCTAAAATTCTCTTTGAAAATGGTATCTTTACAAGAAAAGGTTTTGATTTGAATGCGTCATATGAAGGAGAAACTTCGCTGAAACGTGAAATCATGTAGAATTCTCTATGAGATTCATGGAAATTGAAATAAAAATTTGTTTTTCCAACCACTAGTAAGGTGTCTCCAGTATTGACCGTCAATTTCTTCAAGTCTTGTTCATTCGTTTCAGAATTAAAATATAAATTTCTGATGGCCAATACTGTCACTCGATATCTCTTTTCAAATTCTTGGTATTCCTCTCCAACACATGGATTTGAAGGTCCAATAACAACCTCAAAGAATTCCAATGATTTGGAATCAATTTTGTCCACATCTTTCTGCTTCTTATTTGTTTCTGCTGTTTGTTTGTCTTCTTTGGAGATTTCTGTTGGTAAAGACTTTTTCAAATTTTGGTGTAATTGATCAAGGACGTAATTTTCTCTAAAAGATGGAGTGCTTACGAGTCGATCATTTGAGGAGACAGAGTGGACACTTATGTTGCTTGGTGAGTTTAAATCCTCATCTGATGCAACAGAAGAATATGAATGTGATGAGTTCACTATTCGTTCTTGAATAACAACTTGAGGTATCTCATTAAATTCCTCTCCGCTGCTTGATTCTTTTCGTGGGGCTTGATTACTGATCACGTTGGTTGTTTCTGTACTTTCATTGTACATGGATGAATCTTGCTCAAAGGTCATAGCCTGAAGTAAGAGAATGGATTTTGGAGACCCTTTAAATATCAAGATATCATCTTTCTCTATTACTACATTTTGTGGAATTGGAATTCGTATTCTAAGTTGTAAAGGCTCCTTTGGAGGAATGTTTGTGGGTTCCATCTCTTTTGCAATTTCAATAACGACAGACTCTACTTCTTCTGAGGTTGTTGAATCGTCCTTACTATGATTGGATTGTCGGTGAGGTGTTTGTGGATGGAATGGACTTTCAACAGCATTGGTAGTTGTCGATTCCTTGTCTTTGTCCTCCACATTCACAGTTGAAATGCATGTGGATGATTCGTTAGAAGTTTCTTTTTTAGCTGCACTTAAGGGTGTTCTTATTATTTCTACAAGCTCTACTCCTTCCAAACCAAGAACTTTCATGACTTGAGCTTCATTCTTTCCCAACAAGTTAACATACAATTTGAAAGGTTTGGTGTGTTTTTCTTGATTTGCAAGATTTGACATTCTTACAACAGCCACAAACAACTCATGTCTATCCTTCATTGGAGGCCTTATCGAAGAGAATCGATTAGCAAATCGTATGGAAGCTCTTTGGGCATTATTGACGCCTCTTACTTCATCAGGTACAATCCATAAACCATAGGTTATTAAATAAATAATCGTTATTAAGCAAAGCACACTTCCAAGATAGAAAAATTCATAAAATGTCAATGGAGAATAACCATAGGTAGTGTAGATTCCATTCGCAACAATATTAGATGAATTTCCAATCAATGTCAAAAATCCACTTCCAGAGGTAATGTATGTGAGTGTGATGAGAAACTTTGACGCAGATACCTTATTGTGTTTAGTCCATTCTAACACAATTGGTAATCCTAACACAACTACTGGAGTATTATTCACAAATGCTCCAATCGTGGCAAAGACGAGACACATTCTCAGTGTGGGTATCATGTATGAAACAAGTTGAAGAAATCTATTGCTGTTCTTGAAAGGAATTGGTGATCCAAAGAGCAATTTGGCAAACTTTTTTCACCAAAGTATTTTGGGTCAATGGTTTCACGATTGGAAATAAGAGAGCTATGGCCAATGTTCCACCGTTGGCAAATCCGTTCACTGTTTGATCCAATGTAAGAATTCCAGCGATATTGAAAATAACCACAGTACAAATGATCACCACATATGGCCTCCACACAGACAGTATCAATAGAACGAGCATGATGATCAGGCATATCAGCACAAACCACAACTTCCAAGAACTCCAAGCAAATGCAATCACTGGTGAGACAGAGGAACAAATGTTTGTCACTGGATCTGAACTCGTCGTCATGTTCTCAATCAGTAGAGCGTTTCTGATTACTTTCAGTGTTGAGAATGTGTATGAGGGGTTGGGTTGACCTTGAAAGAGAGTATAAATTGATGATGTAATGTTCTCAATGCTGCTTTCGTTGAATTGTATTCTGTAGGTATCGTTAGACATCAACATTTGCTCAAATAGCGATGTGTTAAATCGTATTGAGAACCACTGCAGGTAATAATTGTTCTTATACAACTCTGGTATCTCGAGAAGGTCAGAAGCACTTTTCAAGTGACCTCGTGTCCAACCATTCAAATCCAATTTCATTTTCGCAGAGTCAATGGGTATTCCATCCGAGTTGGTTGTACTCGATTGAAAAATCTCTTCAGGCAAAAACAATGAGTTGCCGTACTCTGTGTTCTTGATTACATGTGAATGGATGAGTCTAAAGTATTGAAAGATATACGACGTGTTGTTTGTGTTGGTCTTGGTCAGTGATGCGCCAATCTTGTCAAAAATAAAGTCCCAATTAAGGATGTTTGAAGCTGATGAATAAGAGAAGGTCATCAATGCTAATCGTTCAGTTGTATTGTCCGCATTCACTCTTGTGAATTGTGTGGAAAATTGAAACCCATGTACAAAGAGTCCACTTGGCTGTTCATTCCATTGAGAAAACATGCCAACGATGCATGAACCAACGAACAGCAACACGATGAGCAATCGAGTTAAACTGTTTATGTGATGGTGGTGACAATGTGAAAACATGGTTTCTTCTTTTTTAGTGTATGTTATTTTCTGAACAATCACAAAATGTCTGCGTCAAGAACGATGATATCACGGCACTTAATAAATGTAAACAATGAGAATGAAAATTGCGGTATTTCAAAACTAACATGGTCAGTCGTGCTCAATCTCTGTAACACTACATTGTTCTTCTTGAGTCAAAATTAGCCGCCAACGGAAATTAAACATTCTCCAGTAAGTGGGATAGAGAACTTTTGTGAGAATCGAAGTGTCATAAAATAAAAGTGTAGAATTCTACATTTTAGTGTCGAAACTCCACTCTAGAGTTGCCTTGTATATCACTGGAATAATCACGCCTGTTTTGATTTCAACGTCACTACCTGAAGAAATTCATCCTTTTCACAAGTGGCCACCAACAGGTCGCCACATTGCAGTACAAATCTCTCGCAACAACAGCAACAATAGCAGTATGCGGTTGAGTTCGTCAACTTCAACTAGAAGGGTACAAAGATGCAGGACCAGTGATATCACAGTGTTCAAAAAATTTTTGCAAACATGAGGATTCCAGAATCAATACATCTCTCGAGGACAATCGTGAAAACTACGAGAGCAATCGTTTCAAAGCTTTTCAGAAAAAGCTCAGATTTGTCCCTTATTCTTAATGACACTCAGGGAATCAAGCAATGATTAACTCAAAACAACAATGAATTTTTCGGATAATGTACTTCCAATTTTGGATCGTAAAATCAATACTATGACATCATTGTGCAAAATTTTAGCATTTGGAAAGCACAAAGACTATGTTGTTATTCAAGATGCTGGATTTACTTGGAACAGACTATGTACAACTCCTTGATGACCACTCCAGTCGAGAGCAGCAGTGATGACGATCAAACTGTTTATTTGAAAACTTGAATTCTTTTACCCTCAGCCACAAACAGTTCACCACCAAATGGATCGCAAGACTTTCAATGACTGAAAAGTCACCCTTCTTTGTTTCATTTTCCTTTCCCTTTCCAAACACTCGAATGGCTCCATTGGGTTTGATCACTTGAATTCGGTAGTTGTACCGATCTCCAACGTAGATATTTCCAGTACTTTGTTCGGTAATGGCCACACGTGGGTAATTGAATTGACCTGGTTGTGAGCCTTTTCCTGAATATTTTTTAATCTCTACCCCTTTCTTGGAGATAATTTTGACAGCTTGTCCGAAATATTCAGACGTGACAAGATTTCCATCCTAATCACACAAACAGACATGAAAAGATTGAACCATATTACGTAATTCCACATCCAATGACTTACCTTATCAATATCGACAGAGGTTGGATTTTCAAAGGCTAAATCCCCTGCCTGCTGGATATTACCAATTTCTCCCAATAATGATCCATCCTTGTTTGACAACTTGACAATTCGATGTTGTGCACTACTTGCCACATAAACAATTCCACTCTGTGGATCCATCACAACACTAGAGGGTTCTGCGACATCTTCCTCATCAAATCTTCCCATGCGTTGACGTTCCTTTCCAAATTTCCAAATTCGTTCTTGACCGTCCATGCTCATTTTGGTGACCATTCCTAATTCCTCACTCGTAATGATGAGGGTATCATCACTATCATCGACACAGACGGCACATGGTGAGAAATTAAGTTGAATACAATTTTTGAGTTTGAAGGAATTTGACAAGTCGGCACCAGTCTTGCTCAATTCAAAGGAGTAGATTTTATCAGCTTTGGAATCCACCACAAAAAGGAGTTTGTGTTTTCTGGAGATGTGGAGACCACTGACATGAACAAATGACAAGGGTTTTTCAATGTCCGAATCTAAACCCAACAAACCACAAAATTCAAATTTACCACTAAAGGGAACTTCAGAAAAGCCCAATAACTTGACTTGATGTGATTTGAACTTTTGATACTTTTGATGAAGAGAGGCGTGATCATGACAGAGTTTACATGAACATTCCACGCATTGATGACTGGCTTGCAATGTTTCATTTTCTTCGGATTGACATTTGGCACAATTCTTGTCTTCACCGAGTGGTGTAACTTGTGAGGCATGGTCTTTGGTCTTGTTGCTCGTGTTGTGGAGAGACAAGTGTGATTCACAAATGTGAATATTACAGACAGGACAATGATGAGTAGCAGGAGTGTTCTCATCGTCTTGTTTGCATTTGACGCATTCCTGAGGAGACATGATTGGTATGTATAGTGTTTAGTGGTGTGTTTGGAGTGTTTTTTTTATATGTGTGTGAGTGT
Source organism: Naegleria fowleri (assembly GCF_008403515.1). Taxonomy (NCBI): domain Eukaryota; phylum Heterolobosea; class Eutetramitea; order Acrasida; family Naegleriidae; genus Naegleria; species Naegleria fowleri. The sequence continues at coordinate 81,484 of NW_025407976.1, forward strand.
ATGGAAATGACGGAATTTATGCCTCATTTCATGCAAACAGCGAGGGTCACAGTTTCCGTTTTTTAGAGAATATAATCAACTCGTCCAATCAATTCATGTTCAAACAGATTTCGCTTGGGCGGCGTAGTAGTATTAACATGTACACAATCATTTCGCGCTACAGCTACTTTCGGCGTTCGACAGGCTTGGCCACATTTACAGGAAACATACGAATGTTAACCCTTAATGAAGGTCCAAATGAATCTTCAAAATGGTTTTCTTGAAACCTTAATTCGAAATTGAACGATAAAAATGCTTCCTCAACGTCAACAACACGAGCTTTTTCTGCCAATGATTCTTGTTGATTGTTCAAAGTCTTCTTCTTTGCATCATCGTTATGGTGATTCTCTTAAATTTGCTTCTCATGATTTGAAAAATGATATTGAGATTGTATTTCAAGCGATCCCTTTGCATTTGAATATATCTCAAATGAACTGAAGGGAACTAAAGATGTTGTTTTGGCTGCTGTAAATCTTGAAGGTTATGCACTTGAACATGCATCAAAAGAGTTGAGAAATGACCAATAAGTTGTATTGACAGCGGTAAGACAGAATGATTATGCTCTCGGATTCGCATGTGACAAAGAATTCTTGATTGAAGTGAGCAAGCATGGATAATTCACTCGTGTACCAGAAGATATTGATGGCAGAGAATTTGTGTTAAGAGCCGCCAAACTCAATGGAGTTGGAATTATTGGGTCATGTTTTACTTCAGACAAAGAAATCTTGATGGTTGGAAGCGGTGAAGAACAATGGATATGCATTGAGATTTGCAAGTGAAGAATTGAAAAAAGATTCTGAATTGGTGATGGAATCTCTCAACTGCAATGGATATGTGTTGGAATATAGTGATGAATTGTTGCAAAAAAGGATGGAACAATGTTATTTTGGTGCTTATATGGGAAAACATCAAGATTGACAAATGATGTAAAGGCGACCATATAATGACACTCATTATGGATAGTGTATCATTTAATATTGAGTTGCAAGAAGAACTTTCACAGACATTAAGGTTTTGTTAAAAGACCACTTGTGAGTCCAAAACACATGTTTCGAGGACGTAAACAATAAAAATCGTTTAGTTAATTTAAAGGAACAAATGGGTTTGTAGGATTTTCTGCATATTTTGTCAATTGACTTTATTCAGCAAACTCTTTTAATGTTTACAACCAAAACATTCATGCCCTTCACTTCGTTCAGAACATATCAATCTCGAACACCTCCTTCCAATAACCCCTCTCAACGTTATGGATGAATTAAAGACATTACACAGATACCTAATCTTTGATGTATTGTCGTGCTTTATTAATAAAGGGAGAAGAAATTATAGTGACACTTGACATCAGTTTGACAAATCGTCATTTCCAACCTGTCGCAACTCTCAAAAAAATGAGCAAACGTAAACAGTATCATGTTGATCATTCGAATGATTGCCACTCAAAGCTCGAAATCAATGAACAGGAGAATGGTGCTTCCGAAGTGAAGAAAATAAAATTAATCCATCCAAATCAGAATGCAAGAATGATCATGATAGATTTTTCCAACTCTTTTTCTCATCATACTGAAAGTGTTGATGAAATTCGGGGATTGGAATTATCATTGAAAAAGAAATTTTTATTGCAACAGGAAGGAAAGAAAAAGTGGTTGTTGAACAGAGAATTGAAATATGAACATTTCTTTCCAGTCGAATTCATGAATGACAAGGAATTTATATTAAATCACATCAAAAAGTATGGTTATGGATTTGGATTCATGGCATCCAAGCTGAGACAAGATCGAAATTTTGTATTACAAGCTGCTCAATTGGAAGGAGGGGTGTTAAATTATTACAAAGAAGATTCTCTCAATGATAAAGAAGTGGTGTTGGAAGCTTTAAAAACGAAAAAAGGGTTTTCACTAGAATCTGCTTCACCAGAACTTCTAAAAGACAACAATTTTGTGATGGAAGCCATTCGATTGAATGAAAAAAGTGTGTGGTATGCATCTGAAAAACTTTGGAAAGACAGAGAATTGGTATTTGAAGCAATCAAACAAAATAAGAAAGCACTTCAATGGGTATCACATACGTTACGTGATGACAAAGAGTTCGTGTTAAAAGCTCTTCAATTACTATATCCAGAATTTGAGAATTTCGTCTCTATTAGTGACGCCAACAAAGAAATCATGTTGAAAGTTGTCAAAGATTTTGGATTTTTGTTGAAATTTGCATCAGAAGAACTCAAGAATGATCGAGATGTTGTTTGTACTGCTTTAAAAAGTGATTATACATCTCTTGAATTTGCCTCTCTTGATCTGCAAAATGACATTGAAATTGCTCTTGAGGAAACTAAACGAAATGGTTATGCATTGAAATATGTTTCTCCACAATTGAAGAAAACTAAAGATGTTGTATTGACTGCTGTGAATCAAAATGGATATGCACTTGCATATGCATCAGATGAGATGAAAAAGGATAGAGAAGTAGTATTGGCAGCTGTAAGAAAAGAAGGACGTGCTCTTCAATATGCTGATAAAAAGCTTCAAAAAGATCAAGAAATTATATTTGAAGCAATCAAGCAAGACCAATCTGTTTTTCCGTACATTTCGCACCATTTATTTTATAAAGACTGTTCTTATTGGGAATACTTGAATTGTGAACGCAAGCACAAAGAACTCATATTGAAACTAGCCAAGCTTGGAGTTGAGCGTTTGTTCAGATATATACCAAACAAATTTACCGAAGACAGAGAATTGGTGAAAAAAGTGGCCAATATCAATGGCCTTTCTGTTGTTGGATTATGCCATTACTCACCATTACGCAATGACAAGGAAATCATATTAGAAGCTGTGAAGAATAATGGAGTGGCGTTGAAGTTTGTGAGTGAAGAATTGCAAAAAGATCCTGAATTGGTGATGGAAGCTCTTAAACGCAATGGATTTGCGTTGGATTTTAGTGATGAGTTATATCAAGAAAGAATGCGCCATTTTTATCATGATGCTTGTTTGGGAAAACAACAACATTCACCACAAAATTGCATGTCAGAAAGCAAAAAACACTGTGACTTTTTGTTTTTGGAGCGGAGATTTAGGGAAGAATGACATAATGAACTTGGAATTTATTGGCGGCAGATGGTACAGCTTTTGTTCAACGTTTTTTCTTGGTTGGTCTGTAGTTTGGATGTTCTTCTTTATATTTAACTAAAGCTTGCTGTCCTATATAATAACGTTGATTGCGAATCGTATCACTGGATCACCATGGTGTTCATTTGATTAACGGATCGGATTATCGTATTGATCAGAACTTCCACACAGATCCCTCAAAATAATAAATATAGTATTAATTTGATTGTTCAATTATTGTTGTTCTGAAATTGCAATGTCCTGACTTTACGGCCCAATACATCGAAATTTCGAATGTCGTGATGACTGCATCAAACCCACCGAAATATCAAAATGAAAACACCATTGGAACATCGCGCGTAGATGAACTGCCGGCTTTTTATGCCCACCGATTGGAATCACAAAATCATCACTGAACGGAATTATTTTGGTGATTGTGTGGCTTTTCGTGGGATGAAAGACATTTACTATTTATTGCTTGTTGTTTTTTCTCTTCTTGTCTTTGTTCAGAGAGGTATCAATTTCTTTTTTAATTTTGAATGAAGCATAAACCTCGAGTGTCTCAACGTTGTATTCCAATGGATTGGAATGGTAGTATCAAAGACAAACCTCTTCAACAATTAGACTTATCTCCCCCAGCTTTGACTGATTGGCTAAATGAAATATATCTCTCATTCGCTGCCTATGTTGGCAGTTGTTACAAAAACGCCACTTGGAACAGTTCAACTGTACTCAAGAAGGCTAGAGGATATATAATTAAACCCAAAACTGCAAAATTTGCAACTGCTTGGGAAACATTTAGCAGTCAGCTTGGCGAACTCAACTCCAACAACATCTACACCTCACACCTACACACCCATTAGACACACTATCGTCGGACAATTGAGTACCTATAATTTGTTTATTTTTCAATAAACCCATTCCTGTGTTTTATGAACACTAAACTCTGGCCAAATTTGGAGGTGTGATAGGATGGACCGTGCTACTGTCTTTCATTTCCATATGTCGATTGGTAATACATCTCTCACAAGTCGAAAAAACGTCCCAAATAACGCCATAGTATGGTTTGAGATAATTAGGAAATTCATTCCAAGACGAATATGTTGGCTTAAATTCACACACTCCTGTTTCCAAAATAAAATCCACTTCTTCCCCATCACGTTCATCGTACGTAATGGATTGAGCAATTTTCTCTTCAACCGACAAATCTTTTCTCTTTTTGCTACCTGTTTGTTGTTTGTTCACAAGTGACATCATATGTTCAAAGGTCTTTGTATTGGATCTTGAGTGACAGAGTTCTCGAAAATTTTGATGAGATGTTGAAAAGCGATTAAATTGAGAAAAAAATGTTGCAAGAGCACAATCGGCATCACCTTTCCGCTTCCATTATTGAAATTAATCATGATGGAATATCTTTTGTGGATGATGAAAAATCTTCTTGTCATGATGATGATGGGAATAATAGAAGAAACAAGCAAATTAAATTTTCAAGACATCGGACATGTTTGATGAAAGAGGATATTCATACATTGGTGAAAATAATTATGATGGATTTTTCAAATTCAAATAATACTTCTGTACATAATCAATATGGGGATGATGAACATTCGGATCATGTTGATCAGATTCGGAATTTGCAATTATTATTGAAAAAGAAATTTTCATTGCAACAAGAAGGAAAGAAAAAGTGGTTGTTGAATCGAGAATTGAAATATGAAAATTTCTTTCCCATCGAGTTCATGAATGATAAGGAATTTATGTTGAATCACATTAAAAAGTATGGTAATGGATTAGAATTTGCACCACCAAAGCTGACAGAAGATAGAGAGTTGGTATTGCAAGCGGTTCAATTGCGCGGATATGATTTATATTATGTTCTAATATTAGAAGTGATAAAGAAGTGGTATTAGAGGCTATAAAAAACGAAGAACGTGCACTGATTTGTGCTTCAGACAATCTTCAACTTGAAAAGAAATTTTTGTTAGAAGCTATGCGATTGAATGGAAAATGTTTGGTGTACACTCTTTGGCAATTTAAGAAAGACCGTGAATTCTAATTGGAAGCAATCAAACAAAATAGGAAGGTTTTTGAATGGGTATCATGTGATATATTCCTATATGAAGATTTCATGTTAAAAGCCGTCAAATTACTCTTTCCAGAATTCCACAATTTAGTCTCTATTGATTATTCAAGCAAAGAAATCATGTTGAAAGTTGTGCAAGAATTTGGATTTTTGTTGAAGTTTGCATCAGAAGAACTCAAAAATGATCGAGATATTGTTTTGAATGCTGTGAAAAGTGATGGTCTTTTGATTGAATTCGCCTCTAGTTATTTGCAGAATGACAGAGAAATTGCTCTTGAAGCAATCAAACAAAATGGCTCAGCATTGAAATTTGTTTCTCCAAATTTAAAGAAAACTAAAGATTTTGTATTGACTGCCGTGAATCAAAATGGGTTTGCACTTCAACATGCATCTAAAGAGTTGAAAAATGATAGAGAAGTTGTAATGACGGCTGTCAGACGAAACGGTTATGCTCTTGAATTTGCTGATGCAATGCTGAAACGAGATCAAGAAATTATATTCGAAGCAATCAATCAAATCAACGATGCGTTTGTTGGCGCTTCTAAAGAACTCTTGTGACAAAAAATTCGTGTTGGACTTGGTTAAGGTGGGATGTAAAAATGTTTTCAACTATGTACCAAAAGAAATAATTGATGACAGAGAATTTGTGTTAAGTGTTGCCAAAATCAATGGTCTTGCTGTTGTTGGATCATGTTTTACCTCAGACAGGGAAATCATGTTGGAGGCAATGAAGAACAATGGATTTTTATTGAAGTTTGCGAGTGAAGAATTGAAAAAAGATTCTGAATTGGTGATGGAAGCTCTCAAATGCAATGGATATGTGTTGAAGTATAGTGATGAATTGTTGCAACAAAGGATGGAACTTTGTTATTTTGGTGCTTTTTTGGGGAAAGTGTATGAACGAGAATAAACAACTGTATTTGTGGTCACATAAAGATTGAGAGGAGATGTATTCAATGACAATCACTATGAATACTTTGATCCAACAGTTGTGACGTCACAAAACAATGATAACGTTGAGAATTGCTGAACAAAGACATAATAATCATTTTAATCAGCGGTAAAGACACAGAGTTTTCCGTCCTCTCCAGCAGTCATTAATGTGGTTGCATTCAATACTTTCACAGATCGAATAAGGGCGTCTTTGGAGTGACCTCCTCTCATGACTGCTATCAATTCTTGACTCTTTAAATCTTTGGCCATCTTGAAAACATAAACACATCCTAACGCGCTTGCATGTAGCATAACACTATCATCCCCCACAGAACCTGTCACTTCCACAAAATGCAAATTATCTTGAGCATCCATATCTAAGAGTTGTGTGCTTGTCTCTTTGAATTGTTTGAAATTATACCATTCATCCTCTCGTTTCATGACTCGATAATCCGCATATTCATCTTCCTGAGCATCATAGAGCCAAAAGTGAAGATGATTCGTACTCGATAGAGCATACAAACAATTTGTCGTTCCCAAAAATCCAAATCTTTCCACGGAATCCTCAACATTCAAAGCTCCATCTAAAGAATCTTCCAACTCTTCATAAACTTGTTTTTGATTAGACTCTGAAATGTCATAAATATGTATTAATCCATCATCGGAACATGAATAAAGCATGTTATTAGATCCAAATGAAACTTGATTCACACAGTCGCTATGAATTTCGTCCATCACTAAATAATTTGAAAGAGGAGAGTCGTTTTTACGTAAATCTCCAACCACGATGGAACCTGGTTGCATGACTTGTCCACTTCCAACAGCATACAAATATCCACTTCCGAAAGATAGATCCACTGTATTGAGTTGAGGAGCAAGAGTAGTTCCTTCAAAAGAGAGAGCCTGCACACAGCTAGATTGGTCGGGCATTCTCAAATCCCATAATCGCACAGTAGTGTCGTGAGAGCACGAGATGAGCATGTTTTCATTTGTTTTTGAAAAGGATAGACCACTGATTTGGTTAGTGTGGCCTCTCAGAGTGCGTGTATGAAGAATTTGTGGAGCTTGAATTTCATGAAGGAGAATATCGGAACCGGAATGGGTGAAACTAAATGTTCTAAAACCAGCAGGGGTTGAAAAGAAAATATTATAAATGTAGGTGGGCGTTTGAAAAGGAGAAAGAGTGAGACGAAGATTGAGATTTGGAATTTGAGAGGCCGAGCGAGACGAGAAAATATTTGACGATTGTGGAGTAAACATTTTTTTGCAGGTGTCAATTTTCTTCACTTCCTTCGCGATCCTTCTCTGCATTCTTCTGTGCAATAAAAAAGTTCAACACGGGTGAGTTTAAGAATTTTATGTTTATGAGAGAAGGAAATAAATTTACTTTTGAGTGGTAGTTGTAGCAGTAGCTCCTTGGAGTTTTTGTTGTTCGTTCAATCTTTCTTGTTGTCTTCTCTTGATTCTTCTCTTGAGATCTTCGACTGCTCTGAGCTTCTTCTTAGCACGAGTGAGGGAACCAAGTCTCTTCTTGGCAAATCTCAAAGCTCTCTTTTCAGACATTTCGATAAGATCCATTAGTCTTGCTTCGTACGGAGCAATACCGATAGCTTCCTCAACGATGTCCTTGACAACTCTGTGCTTTGAGGTCTTCTTTGTCTTTTGGACCTTAGGTCTCTTTGTTGTTGGGAAACCTCTCTTACCAACTCTTCCGACGGAGATACCAGTTGCGACCATTGCTAATCTGATTGTTCATATGATGATGTTGTGAGAATAATTCAAAAGACATGACGATTATTGTTGGTAAGCAAAAAAATGAGAGAGTGATACGAACCAATTTTGACGTATTTTTTTCAACGAAAATTTTTTAAAACCAAAAAAACCAGGTTGACCGAATTTTTACAATCACGAGGTATTTGTTCAAGACACAGAAAGCAAGGAATGACAATGCATGACCAACACCTCCTTTTGAAATTCTACTCTTCGAGTAACTCATTTCCTCTCCATATAAAAGAAGAACAAAAACACAACTGCCAATTGTCATGATTCAATATTTGCTTCCTCGCAACCAGGAAAAGGAAGGAACAATCAAAATCTTCCATTCTGTCTCCTCCTTATCAACGGTCAAACCATTTTCCGTTAGATCTTTTCAAACAAAAAGCAACAACAAAAAATTGCGACCTCTCAGCGAGTCTGTGTCTCTGCTAGCACAGTTCCCCCAAAAGCTTTTTGAATTCCTCCTCTTCCGAGTTTATATCCGATTTTGTTTCCTTAACTGCGTTCCGACCAAAGAACATTGCTGCAAGCGGATTGAATTAATTCACTAGTGAAAAAACCCTCTCATCTCTATCACCACCACTAGAACAACACTGTTCGCCTCATCATTATTCATCTCATATTCTCCCAACAGTGTCGATTGATTGCAATCTCTTTCAATCATTAGCAATGAAAAATTATTATCACATCATTGATGAATGGTTTGGCCTCTATGGCTCCAACAATGAATATGCTTACACAGCTCATCTACATAATGTCACAGGACCACCTCATAATTTTCCTCTCATTCTCGGAAGTGAAGAACCTGCACCATTCAGAAGAATCAATTGGTCCTATCATGATTCATTCACCATGTTGGTCATGGCCATCATTATTTTCATCATCCGAAAACTCATGTATACATTTGTATTGAATCCACTCGTGCTCACGGAGAAATTTAAAAACATTTCACCACTTTCAAAAACTCGTTTCAAAGAAAATGTGTGGTTCTCTACGTACTATCTTTTCATGACCATATTTGGATATTATGTATTGAGAGAGACTTCTTGGTTTGTGGATGCATCATTTTGTGTGTTGGAATATCCACACGGACATACTGGATTTGAGACACCCTATTTCAGATTTTACATGTTACTAGGATGTGCTTTTTATGTGCAAGCTTTATTTACAGTACTGTTTATTGATGAGAAATTATCGGATTTTGCAGAAATGGTCGCACATCATATTGCAACCATTATGTTAATTACGTTTTGTCTTGCTGCACATCATCATCGAGTCGGAAGTTTGGTTTTGATTTTGCATGATTTTGTGGATATTTTCTTGTACAGCGCAAAGGCAATGCATCACATCAAAATGGAAACCATATCTACCATGTTGTTTGTGGCGTTTACATTAGCGTTTTTCATGATGAGACTCTTGTTTTTGCCATATATCATTTATATGGCCGCAATGAATTTCCAAGGTTGGGATGATCCTTCAAGGTAAGTTGTGACAAAAGGATCAATAGTGAATGGATTACCAACGAATCATTTCATTTTGAATGTTTATCGTGTATGATTATCGTGATCACTTGACATTTTATTGGATGAATATGATATTTTTGAAATTTAATTGAAAATTTAAATATCATGACTTTTGACATCATGTCACAACCGATATGAACACCATGAAAAATGTCAACAGATATTACCTCTTTAGATACGTCTCAGATTCCATTTATCCTGCCGAGGTCAGCGATTATGGATGCTGTCTTTTCAGATATTGTGTGAGCACATATTGGGCCCTTATTTCCTTACTTTGCTTACTTGTGACGCTTCACATCTTTTGGTTTTATTTAGTGTTGAAAATATTAGCACGAAGTTTGAGCGGAACGAAACTGAGTGATATTAGAGAGGATGAAGAAGGTGAACACGCACATACCGATTAAAAGTAATTATTTTTCCTTGACTAACTTTGTTTGGATTTGACAATATTCAGAGCTTAGAGAGGCAAAAGTATTTGACTATTTGACTTTTGTTGTATTCACACTTGTTTACTGAATAATTATCACGTCGTTGCTCCGGACCCAATTTCCGCTCCGGCCACCAGCTGACTTTCAAGCGAAAAAATATTTGAAAATTGCTACACGATCAACGGAAACATCTAACTGTTCAATATTTTGAATACTATCTTGCCTTCAGATTGGGCGGAATATGTACTAGGCTCATTTCCCTACATTTTAGTCAAATTTATTTGAAAAGTTTTATTCGAAAAGCATACAAATGTTCTGTTCGGAGAACCCTCCGCCAATTTTCGCTGGCCTACAACGACGTGTGGATGGGGCATAGAGTTGTGAAAATAAATCAAGTCCACCTTATTAAAAGTAAAAAAATCCAACAATTTGCTGAACTTGAATGTGGTTTTGTATCAGTGATGAGTTGTTGTGTTTCCCAAATAAGCACCATGATAACATTGTTGCATTCTTGCACGATATAATTCATCACTGTACTCCAAGACAAAACCATTGCATTTCAGAGCTTCCATCACAAGTTCAGGATCTTCTCTTTGGGTTGCTACAATGGCAAGACTGTTGAGTTTGATTGCTTCTGACACAAATTCTTTGTCATTCGAAATTTCAATAGGCAAATAGTCGATAATGCCATCATAAGCATACTTCACAACTTGTAATAAGAATTGTTTGTCACCCAAAAGATCTGGAGGAACATATTCCAAGGAATCACTTGTTTGCTTGATCGCCTCCAATATAATTTCTTGATCACGTTGCAACATTTCACCTGCATGCTTTAGAAGAGTCCCGCATTGTCTTACAGCTGTTAAAACGACCTCCTTGTCATTCTTCAACTCATCAGATGCATATTCTAAAGATGGAGCTTGACGGAGAGCAGTTAACACGACCTCTTTGTCTCTCTTCAATTCGTCAGACACATATTGTAATGCAAATCCATTGTGTTTAACAGCCATCAAGGCAATTTCTTTGTCGTTTTTCAAATTTTCAGAAGCATAGCGAAGTGAATGGTTATGATTTTTGACTGCATTCAAAACAATTTCTCGATCATTCTTGAGTTCATCACTTGCATATTCAAGTAACCATCCATTTTCTTGAACAAGTTTCATCATAATGTCTTTTTGTGAAAAATCAAAAGAATCTAAATCAGAAAATTCTGGAAATATAGTCTTGACAGCTCTCAACATGAATTCACGATCTAAAAGTAAGTCCTTTCGTACGTAACCAAGTGCCTTCTTATTTTGTTTGATTGCTTCCAACACAATTTCCTCATCTGATTTAAATTTATGGTCGACACAGCACAGTGCTTCACCGTTTTGTTTGACAGCAGCTAAAACAATTTCTCTGATCTTTTCGAAATTCAAAGGGTATAGCCAGTCCATTCCGTTGAACCATTTCTAAAACAAATTTCTTGTCCGTTTTAAGTTCAAATGAAGTATATCCCCATATCCCTAGAAATTGCTTTAGTGCTGCAAATATCAATTCTTTATCATTGCAAATGCTTCGACTGGCAAATCGAAATTCATCTGCCTGTTGTTGAATCACTTTCAACACAAACTCTCGATCTTTTTTTAATTGTGTGGATGCATGTTGCAATCCATAACTATACTTTTTGATGTGATTCAAAACAAAGTCCTTGTCATTCATAAACTCGACAGGAAAGAATTTTTCATATTTCAATTCTCGATTCTCAAGCCATTTCTTCTTTCCTTCTTGTTGCAATGAAAATTTCATTTTCAGTAGTAATTCCAATCTTGGAGGATCTAAAGAAGAAGAGGAATTTGAAAAATCAAGCATGATCAATTTTACATTTTCTTCATCATTTCTCATCATCTTCTGTTCCATCGGAATTTTTCAGACGGATCGAATGTGGTGGCTGTGATCACACGTGCTGATATTTTTTTGTTTGAGCTTTATTAAAAACAAGAACTGAGCTGGAAGTATTTTCTGTCATGATAATAATATTATCCGAGAGAGTGATACTGTTATTTCATGAAGAATTACATGTATGACAAGGCTTCAAAATGAAAGAAGAAAGAGAGAAAGAGGGCTCGTCGTTCTTGACACACACACAGAGGCTATCCACTTTTGCTGTTTGAAACATACCCGCCAATCAAATTTTTCTAAATTCAAATTCAAAAAATTAGGAACCTCTTCTCTTCAACTGAATTCTCTCTCTCTCTCCACAATGACATTAAATTCTTCATCGGTTTCTGGGTCCTCATCAGCTTCACCCAACAATGATTCGGAAATTGCAGATTTGGAAACATCAACTACCTCTCAAGTGGATCACTCCAGCGGAACCACCGACCACAGTGGAAAAAGGCTCATCATTCAAAAGATGGTTCTCAAGAATTTCAAATCATATGCTGGTAAAAGAGAAATTGGTCCGTTTGACAAGGTAAGCATATCGGGTCGAATTTGAACGTTGTTAACTTACGGTTGTTCCGAAACTGATGAATGTGTTTGATGAAATGAACGGATTGGACCTCTCAGAGTTTCACATGTGTCGTTGGACCAAACGGATCAGGAAAATCCAATGTTATTGATGCCATTCAATTCGTGTTCGGAAAGAAGGGTAAAAAATTGAGACTGAAAAAGCTTTCAGAATTAATTCATAGCTCTAAGAATTTTCCAAATCTTGAAGAAGCCAGTGTTTCCGTGCACTTTGCAGAGATTTTTGTGAGCAACGATAACATCAATAGTAACGAAATTGTTCCAGATTCAGAATTTATTGTAAAAAGAACAGTCAATAAGAGCAGTGTTTCAACCTATTACATAGATAGTAGAAAAAGCACATATACAGAGGTTACAAATCTTCTCAAATCCAAGGGAATTGATTTGGAAAATAATAGATTTTTAATTCTTCAGGGAGAGGTTGAACAAATTTCTCTCATGAAACCAAAGGCCCCATCAGAAAACGAAGATGGTTTACTGGAATATATCGAAGATATTATTGGAACAAATAAGTATGTGGAGAAGATTGACCAATCATTGGTGGAGGTTGAACAATTAAATGAAAAGAGGCAAGAAAAGCTCAATCGAGCGAATGGAGCCAAGAAAGAAAAGGAGGCTTTGGAGGAACCTATGAATGAAGCGATCAAATATTTGAAAAAGAAACGAGATCTTGTTGAAAAATATCACTTGCTTGCTCAGAAGCAGCTTTATGATGCCTCTCAAAGATTGTCACAAAAACAAGACGAGAGCTCCAAGCTCAAGGCACAGCATGAAGTCGAGAAGGAAAAGCTTTCACAGATCGATACTGAAATTTCCAAAAAAGAAGAAGTATTTAAGAATTGCAAGAAAGAGCTAGAATTAATTTCTAAAAAACTACAAAAGCAAAAAAGCAAGTTTTCTGAATTTGAGAATAAGGACGAAAAATTGAAAGAGGATTTGAAAATCACGAAAAATAGAAAACAACAATTAGAGAAGAATCTCAAGTCGAGTGGAGATAAAAAAGATGATTTGCGACAAAAGATCGATGAATGCGAGAGTACGGAGGAAAGTCTCAAGAGAGAACTTTCTAAACTTACACCAGATCTTGAAAAAGCTACACAAAAGGTCGATGAGATATATCAACAATGTCAAAAAGAAATAAGCAAATTATCTCAGCAGAAAGAGGAAAAAAACAAGCAACTTGCTCCATATAAACAGAAGGAAAATGAAATTAAGGAAAAAATTTCATTGGTTGAATCAGAGATCAAGCTGGTACAGGAGAAAAAAGACAGCGTCAAAAAGGAGTATGACAGGAAGAAATCAGAGTTGGAGAAACTAAACATCCAACGTACGACTAAAAAAGAAGAAATCACTAAAAACAAAAAGATACAAGCTAACAATATCAATAGGATAAAGGACGAAAGAGAGCGACTAAGCAGTATCGAACATAACATGGGTGATACGGAAAAGAAGGTTATTGAACTGAGGCAGCGTTATTCGACCTTGAAAACCGATCAACAGAATAGTATTTCACAGAATAGGATTGTTCAGGCTTTGCTTAACGAATCAAACATTGAAGGTGTGTGTGGCAGATTGGGAGATTTGGGAACCATCGACTCAAAGTATGATATTGCAATTTCAACGGCATGTGGTTTTTTGAATAGTATCGTCGTTGAGACGACAGCAGCTGCAACAGAATGTGTTGAATACTTGAAAAAGCATGGATTAGGTGTTGCCACATTCATTATTCTTGAAAAGATCAATCCTCCTCAGACTCTTCCTGAAAATTCCATTCCTGAAAAGGTACCACGCCTCTTTGATCTTATAACCCCAAACGAAGAACGTTTCAGAAGTGCTTTTTATTATGGTGTACAGAATACCCTTGTAGCAGCCGATCTGGAACAGGCTTCTAGAATAGCTTACAACAAGCAGAAGAGATGGAGAGTTGTGTCACTGAAGGGCGACCTTATAGAAGAGTATGGTACCATGAGTGGTGGAGGTAAAACAATCCTTAAAGGACTCATGACCCTTTCGGGAAATGCCAAGAAAATTGTTAGAATATCCGAGAAGGAGATTATCGAAGCAAAATCTAGTTTAGAAATAGCAGAGCAAGACTATTTGCAAAAACAGTACAAACGACAAAGTATTTCTCAGGAACTCAAAAGGTTGGAAGCAGAGAATTCCAACATTGACATGCGCTTAAAAGAAATTTCACTTGACATTGAATCCATTGAAAAAACTACTATCGATTTGCAAAACCAAATGAAAAACATGGAAAAGGATCTCAAGAAAGAGAGTAACAAAGAGCATGATGATCGGTTGTCTGACCTGAACAATGAATTGGATGAATATAAAAAGGAGTTGGAAGATCATAGAAGAAAATTCAAATCTTTAGAAGCAGATATGGAAAAGCTCATTCTTCAAATTGAGAACGTGGGAGACGGAAAACTCAAAATGCAAAAGGATATTGTAAAAGAGCTAAACAACAAAATTGATGATGCCAACCTGAAGCTTAACAAGGTCCAGGTCCAAAGAGAGTCCTACGAAAAGAGTCTCAAAAAGCTTGAAAAGCAGCTAAAGTCTGAACAAGAAGAATTTGACAACATTGGCAAAAAAATAGAGGACATTGAGACAAAGAGAAAGCTCATTGAAGAAGAGGCGGCTCCAATCATGATGGAAATATCTGATCTTGAAGAAACGCTCAAAGAAAAAGAGAAGGAAACGACACAGAAAGAGAGTGAGTGTGAACAAGTGCGAAAACAATTCACTAAAGCTCGAGAGAAAGAACTTGAACTTAAGAATGCATTGGAAGACTGTATCAAAGAGGTTAAGGAAATTGAGAGGTTGGTCCTAAAAAGACGAGAAGAGATGGAAAAACATGAAAAGTCCTACGACTCTGAATTTGAAGCTCTTTTCGCGCTAGAGAATGCAGAACAAAACGAATCTGGAAAGAAGAAAGTGAAGGAAGAGCGAAAGGAGAAAGAAGACGACGAGATGGACACCTCTGACGATCGGGAAGAGACCAACGACCATTCTCAAGAAGATGGCAATAGGATGCAAGACGACGATGACGATGACATGGGTAAAAGCTTTAGTACAAAATTGACAAGAAAGAAAAAGCAAGATCTTCAACACGTGAACGTTCAAACATTGAATTACGATATCACTATTCTCGTTTCTGAGTTGGAGAAGATGAAACCTAATCTTTCTGCTATCGAAGATTACAAAAAGAAAGAGGAGGATTACAAGCTCAAAGTTAAAGACTTTGAACAAGTGACCATTGAGAGAAATAAGGCCCAAAAATTGTATGAGGAACTACGAAGAAAGCGTCTAGATGAGTTTATGAGAGGCTTCACTTCGATCACAATGAAATTGAAAGAGATTTACCAAACCATTACTTTGGGAGGTGATGCTGAATTGGAACTTGTTGACAGTTTAGATCCATTTTCAGAAGGAATTGTTTTTTCCGTTAGACCACCAAGAAAGAGCTGGAAGAATATTTCAAATTTATCTGGAGGTGAGAAAACCTTGTCTTCTCTTGCTCTGGTATTTGCTTTGCACCACTACAAACCAACCCCAATATATGTGATGGACGAAATTGATGCAGCACTTGACTTTAGGAATGTCTCCATTGTAGCAAACTATGTCAAAGAGAGAACCAAAAATGATGCTCAGTTCTTAATTATCAGTTTGAGAAACAACATGTTCGAATTGGCAAATACTCTGGTTGGTATTTACAAAACGAACGATGTTACCAAGTCTGTAACAATCAATCCTTCGTTATTATCTGTGCCAAAAGGAACAAATAAGACAAGTACTGAACAAGAGTAATGCATGTACAAGCGTACATGTATCTAGAATTGGATTGAGAGTGACAACAACAATATGTGTGGAACACGCCTAATGAAATGACACGGAAGGATACCAGCTCAACAAGTTTGATAAAAGTAAAACCACCACAAATAAGCAAATATATCCAAAAGTTATTATTAAATAAACGATGTAAATACGAATTGGTAACGTTTTCGGTTGAATTTATCATCATATGTGACAGAATTGAAACAAGTCCTGCAAAAGAGGTTTCAAGTTTTTTACATAATTATTCTTGTTGTTGCTTTAAGTGTTCTGCATGTTCGAACAGACCCAACATGTGACCATCAGGAGATCGAAGTGAAGCAACTTTTCCATGGGATGGATATTTGATTGGTCCATCAAGTACTGCTCCCATTTCAATTAATTTATAAATTGTTTTGTCCATTTGGGTAACGTCAAAACAAAGAAAAGGTGAGTATCCAGTTGTACATGCTGCTTCACTGAATTAGAAAAATAGTTTTTGATTTTTTGATTATTTCCAACACATCATTCCGAAAGTAAAATAATTTTTTAAAAAAAATAAACAAATAAATTTCAATAAATTATGATGGTGAAATTCCGAAAGTAAAATTCATATTAAAATAAATCACATGAATATTTTGAAAACAGAAATATGATCAAAACATCATCACCATTCCCAACAGTTCAGCAAGCATTCCGATCAAAATGCTTACCCTTCCACTTTGTTCAAACAAACTTTCATTTGTCCCGATTGTAATTCCGCCCAATGTTCAGATACATGATTCACTTGCATACCCAATCCTTCGGAATAGAATTTTACAGATTTAGGTACGTCCTTGATTAACAACATGATGTTCTTCAGCACAGCCGTTCGTACAGACATTTTTTTCTAAGCCTAATTTCTTGTCAGAGGAGAACAACTTTCATTCAGAGCTTGTGGTGATACAAGTTATTGACTCAACTACATTTAAACTTTGATAATAGCTCTCAATTGCATTGGTTTCATGTTTTGTGGAGAAAGTGACTGAAACAATGGAGTGCCTTTTCCCGCCATGAAGTTACGTTAATGACAATAACCAACTCATAAAAAAAATTCTCAACAACACACACTTCTCATCACGTGAGAAAGCCTCCATGTCGAAAATATCAATCTTGAAACATCCGAATGAAGAGGATGAAGAGTTACAACATCAATTGAAAAAACAACACAAACACATGGAAGAGGGCAACAAGAAAGAGAAGGATGAAAAGAGCAAAAAGAAGATCAAGGAATCGATCATCAAACACTCTCCGATATCGATGAGGGAAACAACCCACCCATCTGGCATTGATTCTTCGGAACGAGAGGAAAAGTAAGTTTTGAATATTCCAAACTAAAAATTAAATATTACACGACCAATGACAATTCAATTGAAATGTCAACAGGTTGTGGTCCCTTGATGTTTATATCCACGAAGTGATTCACTTTATTTATAAATCAACCAATCCAATGCTTTCTAATGATTGCTGTGTTGGATTCAGACTTTGGGATTTCCCACTCATGTATATTCAAAAACCAGAAGGTCCCTACACCAATGCAGATACCTTAGAAACACGAATGTTCAAAGAAAGTTTTTCAGCATCTACATTTTATAAAAGTCAAGTGAGGGATCAAGAAAGTTATTCGAGTCACAATATGTTGTTTAGAACTGGAAAGAGTATTGTTTTCTCAATGAAACGAGATGAATTAGGAATCTATGTACAAACATTACCACTTTATGTTTTTCTATTTATTTTAACAGCCACCAAAATGGACGGAGTTGATCATAAATTAGGATGGAAGCCAGTATTGATCGGAAGTGTTCATATACCACTTCATGAATTAAAAGTGTTTGAAGAGGTGGACACACCAAAAGGGCAACAAATTCCACAAAGAAAGACGATTAGTGGAACTTTTTCAATGAAGAATGATCGTGGATATGATGTAGCAGTGATTGACATGGATGTACGATTAAGGCAACTATCACCACAACCTGGTTACGCATTTAACGATTGCATGACCAACGATATTACAAAAACCTTTTCTTTACAACGACCTCTCACACCTGGAGGTCCCAACTCCAAAGCGATGGACCTAACTTTAAAACTTCAAACAGGAGCTGTGACAAGAAATCCACTGTTGACAGTCTCCGACAAGGTGTTGCAATCCACAAACAATTTAATCACTTCAAAAGGAAATATCCATTATGGTTTGGACAAAGGAGTTACAGGAGAGTTGGGAACATTATCGTCTCTAGTTCATCATTACAAACAAAACCAACAACAAACCAAAATCATGAAAGGTCAAATTGAGGCCCAAATCGCTGCCATGACGGCTCAATTATCTCACATTTCTTCTCAACTAAAGGAAAAAACAAAGGTGAAGAAATCGAAAAAGTCAGACAAAGTGCTTTATACAGAAAGTATTAAGAGGCCGTCGTCAACAACAGCCGTAAGACCACAAAGTACAAGTTCAGTTTCATCGAAAAGACACAAATCCCCAAGTATTTCGCATCGAAAAGTATCACAGACCAAGGAAGAGACTTTGAGAAGGGTGACCCATTCGACGACAAAACAAAGACCCTCATCAGCTTGCTCCAAGGTTACTTCCCAAAAATTGACCAAACCTAGTGCGACAATTCAACAGAAGAGGCCTTCATCCAAGTTAAAATCACCATCTTTAAAAAATTATGAAGACGCTCAAAGGAGAATAGAAGAGGAACTAGCTCAACGAGTGATAAACAACCTTCAACAACAATATTCCACAATGAAAGATGATGAACGACAAGGAACCACTCTGTCCGGAGTCATTCCTCAACTTGCAGATACGTTCAAACTGTTGAACAACCAGAATGAAACTTTAGCTGACGAATCACAAAACGATGCAACTAATGAATATATTACAATTCCATGTGAGCTATACAAAACCATTAAGGATAACAACGACCGATACAACAATTTACAAAAAAGTTATCAATTGATAATGGATGAATTTATGGACAATCCAAGTAAATTATTTTCATCCATGACCAAGATTGACACTAGAGGCATGTCACTTCGAGAGAAGGAGTTATGGAAAAATCAAAACAAATTGATCACACTCTTGAAAGAAAATTATGATGCAATCAAACAAGAAAAGGACCTACAGGCATTAAAGGCACCAAAACAGCCAACAAAGGCAACGCTGCAAGTGGAAGAGGTTGAGGAGAGTTTGACCACCTCAACAACAACTTCAGCAAGGTCTGAACGAAATGTTACAAAAGAAAATTCTGTTGGATCAGAGCAACGGATTTCAAGTAGACAAACATCAATGGAATCGTTGATGCTGTCAAAATCGTCACCACGTTCTGTGTTATTAGAACCTGTGAAACAAAAAGAACCAATTAAGGCTTCCCCCTCCAACCAACACCAGGAAAATAATGTATCATTGTCGAATGTCCATGAATCGGATGATTATGAAACATCGTCAAAGTTTAACATAACGAATGAAGAAGAGAATACAGAACTGAAACTTCCGAAAGTAACTTCTTCAGCAAGTTTTGAAACAAGCACATTGGATACACATGAGAATCAAGAAAACAACAACTTGAAGGAGGTACCAAACTCAATTTCTGTAAATGACAATGCCGCTTCAATTGCTATCACAAACAGTTCATTTGAGGATTTTGATGAAGATTTTGAGACCAGCCAAACCATGGATTCATCTTCAAAAGCTACTTTTATCCCACCTCCCACATCTTCTCAAAGTGACACATTAAGATCTGACCACGATTTCGCAGTTGTTCAGGTACAAAACAACGAGAGGAGACCAGCAAATACATCCGTTCAGGAAGAGGAGTTCGAAGACTTTGAAGACAATGAATTTGAACATGCGGTGCAAAATCAAGTGGTTGAAGAGGAGGATGATGAAGATGTCACATATGAAGAGCAGCAAGAAGGGCATCAAGAACCTTCAGATGAGAACGAAGTTGTCCACTCCATCGATTATTCTGGAATTGAGGAACGAGCTGAGGAAGAGGATAGAATTTAATCAATTGTGACGATACAGGTATGAATGGAAATGCCAATGCTCACCTTAATGTAGAGAGAGAACGCCTCATTCAAAACAGTTGAAATCATCGTTTAGATATCTGATTCAAAAACAGTTTGAGAAAGGGCAATCGAAACCCAAATTCATCTCAACAAATGGTCAGATTTAATTATTATTAGTAGTTTTAGATTGTTTGTAGAAATATTCAATGGTTTGGATGGCAGATTCTTTGAAAGTGTATTTGGGTTTCCATCCATTATTTGTCAATCTTCTAACTGACGCCATCGAATAAACAACGTCTCCTGGTCTTCGTGGGAGATAAACTCTCTTATTTACAGGCTTTTGAGTTAATTTGGCACATTGTGATTCAACAATATCAGCCATTTGATTGATGGTTATGTATGATCCATAACCCACGTTAAATACGCCAAATTCTCCAATGTAGAAAGAGGCATAGACGTTGGCCCAAACGACGTCTTTCACATAGACAAAATCTCTGGTTTGTCTTCCATCACCATAAATTTCAATAGGTTCTCCTTTGACGCAAGCTCGATCGATAAATCGCGGAATTGCAGCAGCATACTGAGAGTTGGGGTCTTGACGTTCTCCAAAAACATTAAAATATCGAAGAGCAATGGCAACCATAGGTTCGTTATCGCTGTCAGCATTTTCATCTCCAAGTTTTTTGCCTGCAGCTAAATGTTCCTCAATTACTTGTTGAGAGTGGAATTTGCATAGAAACTCTCCATCGTACTTAGATTGAGCATAGGGTGACTCACAACTTGGATTCATATTTTCAAATTTTGGAACTGTTGGTTCAAAACCATAAATGGCTGCTGATGA
This sequence comes from Naegleria fowleri, assembly GCF_008403515.1. Classification (NCBI taxonomy): domain Eukaryota; phylum Heterolobosea; class Eutetramitea; order Acrasida; family Naegleriidae; genus Naegleria; species Naegleria fowleri. Next base: position 102,579 of record NW_025407976.1, read on the forward strand.
GCTTAATATTACTTTTTTCACGTGTCCAGATTTTCTACTTTCCTCCAGAACAATATCAGTTCCCATCGTATTCACTTGGAAATACATTTGTGGGAATTTCATTGATTCTGGAACTGACACCAGAGCAGCTAAATGATAAACATATCTAATGTTATACTTTCTTAAAGTATCTCTAAAAACTGATCGATCCATGATGGATTCCTTTACAAAAACAATTTTTTTTGAATTTAACTTTCGCTCCAACGAGTACAGAAATTCTAAATTGCTATTCGTATTTACATTTGGATTACCACTTGATTGAGCAGTTGCGTGTAAATTGTCATAAATTACAATTCGTTCACAGAGAGGTTCATTCCGCACAAAATGTTCAGCAATGTGAGAACCAATAAATCCAGCTCCTCCAGTAATCATCACTGAGTATGTTTTCGTTGGTTCCTTACTTTTTTTCAATTTCTTAAAGAATTGTGCAGCTGCGGAATGACTATTGCTGGCATCTATGATATTCATACCTGCACTATTTTTGAACATGAGCCGTATGATGAAGAGTATTGAAATGACTCCTAGAAAGATGAGAGCCCACTTCCTTGGCTGATGGATAATACTGGATATTATATTTATCATGATGATGAAAATGATATTATTCGAGGTATGTTTAAATAGGACGAGTTTCAATGAGAGTGCTATTCCGATGATGATAGGTTAGGCAGTTTGTTTCGTCCTATTGTTTGATTAATTTACTGAATGATCTGTTTCTCTCGGAAAGGCTCTCCACAAAGAATCTATCAATACGTGAATACGTTCCCGAAAGATGCAGAATAGCCTCGACAGATCAAAAATTCCAATTGGTCTTTTTATCTTTGAGTCGTCAGCAAAAGACAAAGAGGATGACGAAGAAGAGGAAGAAAATCAACAACGTGCGCTCGAAGAATTGATGAATTTTTTTTGACGTTTTTCAAATCTTAACGAATCTTTGTAAACTGGGTAATGAATCAACAGAAGATGAAATATTAAATCCTCTGTTGATTCCTTATAGGCATCAGAGGATTATTACCTAACATTGAATTACTATGGAATTTTAAAACGGCAATAGAGATGGTAATGTTTTCGAGTGCTCCGAACGATATTGTGTCATATCAATGATGTGTGAGGTGGTACTAAGTACTTCCAACTGGGTAATGTTTAAGGATGATGACACCTTTGTCCCTATAGAAAAAATCCCTACGTTACCCATCTTGCAAAACGTTTACAACAACAAACAGAGTGGTGTCTCTTAATGGATGGTGAGACATACTCTCTGAGTGGACATATGGACGCCACAACCTCTGTGTAATGAGTGATGACTCTGGACACAGGCGTGTGTGTCTGAAATTCGTTCCAAGTTAACTTCCAACTACTACGGTCAAAGTGTGAAGCTTTACACCTTGTGGATCGATACACAAATTGCCCACCACGTGAAAACAACTAGTATTTTTTCAAATGAGAGAAGGTCAGTATCACCTTGTACAACAACCCCATGACGCTCTCACTCCTTCCATATTTATCAGGATCCCTTCAGACATCTATCTCATCGCACCCGTTCATGTTGTGAATACATTAAATTCAACCTTGTTTCATTGCCCACCAACAATTTTTAAATTGAAAAAATTATCTCAACATCATCATTAAAGAGGACAACAACTCCGCCACCCAAAAACCACACACCACTCCACCAACAACACAACCAACACACAAATCAATAATAGTAATAATGGCTTCCATGGACCTAAAGGTCGTTACAATTAGAACCGAGGAGAGTAACAACAACAACAGCGAAGGCGGTGCTTCTTGTTGGTTCCTCAGGGATGAGTCTTGTTCCAACACGAACTCTCCGATAATGATGACGACATTGCAAGAACAAGGAAATGATGCTCAAGAAACTCTTACACCCACTCATCATACCAATTATACGCACTCTATCTTACTCTACGTGAATGGAGTCAAGCATCAATTGAGTTGTCCCAATCCTGAACTCACTCTCTCACAATATCTGAGAAATGAATTAAGGCTCACAGGCACCAAAATTGGATGTAATGAAGGAGGATGCGGAAGCTGTGTGGTGATGATTCAACACTTTGATCATGGCAAGCAAAGAGTAGTGAGCAGAAGTGTCAATTCATGTCTATTTCCGTTGATCGAGTGCGATGGATGTCATGTGGTTACCGTGGAAGGTGTGGGATCCTCTCGAGACGATATGTTGCATTTGATTCAGAGAAGAATTAGAGAATTCAATGGATCACAGGTAAGTAGATTACTTCTTGTTCTTATTGGTGCCATTCAAAACATGCATCTATTCTTTGTGGGATATATTCTCGATCGAACAAAATGAAATATTGGAATGTAATGGTGGTGACGATGATGCATCATAGTGTGGATTTTGTACACCAGGATTTGTGATGAGTTTGTACACCTTGTTGCGAAACAATCCAAAGCCATCACTGGAGGAAATTGAAAGAGCTCTTGATGGCAATTTATGTCGCTGCACGGGATATAGACCGTAAGTATTCCTTGAAGCAATGTGTTCATCGATGTGTTTGAATTTTGCGACTGTGTTTGAATTTTCATGAAATGTGTCGAAACAATCATCATCACTAGAATATTGGATGCAGCCCGTTCGTTGGTTGGATGTGGACTGGAAAATTGCTGTCAAACAAACAACTCGTCATCATGTAGTTCGAAAGGATGCGGAATGAAGGATTGTTGTCAAAACAGAGATGGCAATGATTGCTGTAAAGATGTTAATGACAATCCCATCACTGAAAAAGCATCAACCACCAAAGCAGATCCATTATTCCCTTTTGAATTGAGAACATACAAATATAAACCACTCCGAGTCACCAATGCAAGATCCTTGACTCATGCAACTAAACCTCTCCTCTGGTACAGACCAACCACACTTGAAAACTTTTTAGAAATTTTACAGAGACACCCCAACGAGCACAAACGATTCATTGTTGGCAATACTGAAATTGCAATTGAACAGAGAATGAAAAACAAACATTTCCCAGTGGTAATTCAACCCACTCACATTCAGGAATTGTTAGAAATGAAAGCAGTTTACAATGGAGATAGTGGAGAGGCCTCTCACTTGATATTGGGAGCAAGTGTTACACTTGCAAGCATGGAACAATTTTTAAGAGAGCAGCGTGAATCACTTCCACCTCATCAAGGCAAGGCTCTTGATTGCATTCTCGACCAATTGAAATATTTTGCTTCCACCTCCATTCGAAATACTGCTTGTCTAGCAGGAAATATTGTCACAGCAAGTCCAGTGAGCGATTTGAACCCGTTGTGGATGGCATTGGATTGTAAACTTAAAATCATGCACATGGACGGCCAAGTGAAAACGATCGAATTTAAAGATTTCTTTATTGGATATCGTCAAGTTCAATTGAAAAAGAGTGAATTAATTATTCACATGGTGCTTCCACTTCCAAGTGTTGTTTGTAAAAATTCAAATGATTCGATCCAAACATGTGACCTGATCACTAAAGCATACAAACAATCCAAGAGAAGGGAAGATGACATTGCTGTTGTGACTGCAGGTATGAAAATTAGAATAGAACATGGAAGCCATATTGTGAGGGACATTAGGTAAGTTTCAAAGTTCTTTTAACATGAATTTTGCAACGCTTTTCAGATTGGTGTATGGTGGAATGAATGCATATACAGTTTCAGCCGAAAAAACACGCTCCTTCTTGATTGGAAAACCATTTTCAAAACAAGTATTTGAGGGTTCTCTCAATTTTCTTGATGAAGATTTGCCACTTGATAAGAATGCACCAGGTGGAATGGTTGAATATCGAAAGACATTATCAATGTCTTTTTATTTCAAATTTTACCTCTATGTGACTAAAACTTTGAATATTCGAGAGTTGACAGAGGATGAAAATTCTGTCCTCTTAGATCAATACTACATTGAAAGACATTTTCCAATTGGAAAACAATTATTTAAGCCACTTCAAATTGGAGCAAGTGTTGGTCAACCTCTTCCACATCAATCTGCTCATTTACAAGTATCAGGTGAAGCAAAATTTGTGGACGACATTCTTCCATTTTATGGCGAAGTTTATGCTGCCCTTGTTCTCTCAACAAAACCCCTCGCGAAAATTGTCTCTGTCAATGTTGAGAAAGCTCTCCAAATGAATGGTGTCTTGGGATTTGTAGATCACAGAGATGTGAAGGGTGTAAACAAAATTGGTGTTGTCATTCCACAAGAAGAGGAATTATTCAAATCCCAATATTGTACAAGTACCGGGCAGCTCATAGGACTGATCGTTGCAGAGACCGAGCTTCAAGCAAAGAATGCTGCTCGAGAAGTGGTTATTGAATATGAAACTCTACAAGATCAAAAACCAATTTTCACAATTCGAGAGGCCCTAGAACAGAAATCCTTCCATGTGAAAGAAAAGAAAATCTCATCACAAGCACCTTCGTTATTGAACCCACAAATCCACAAACATGCTCCTGAATTGATCCAAGAAATTGAAAACAATCTCCAACTCACAAAGGACTATGTCATTGTTGAAGGTGACGCTTACACAAACACTGCTCAGGAGCATTTTTATGTGGAACCATATGCAGCGTTGGTCATTCCTAATTTCCCTGAGTTAGGAGAATATCAAGTGTATTGTACCACACAGGATTGTTCGCACACTCAAATGACTGTCGCTGAGGTTCTCAATATTCCCAGTAATAAGGTTGTTGCGTCTGTTAAACGACTTGGAGGTAAGTGAATTCTATTTGTTTGTTTTTGATATTTATGAGAGACTTTTTTCTGACCTCTTTCTCTATCATCACTACGGTATTTCTTTGCCTTTCAAACCATTTAGGTGGATTTGGAGGAAAAGAATCAAAACCAACCTATCTTGCAGCTGCAATTGCAGTGGCTGCGCAAAAATTCCAGAGACCAATTCGAATCATTCTTGACAGAGATGTCGACATGTCCACAACAGGACAACGACATCCTTTCTTTGCCAAATATAAGACAGCTTTGAATAGATCGACCTTAAAAATTCAAGCTCTTGATATTGAGCTTGTCTCTAATGGAGGTTATAGCATGGATCTGAGTGAAAGTGTTCTCAATCGAGCGATGCAAAGTGTTGATAATTGCTATTTTATTCCAGCATTTAAGATTACTGGACGAGTTTGTAAAACCAACGTCCAATCCAATACTGCATTCAGAGGATTTGGAGGCCCACAGTCTTTTATTGCGATAGAAACGGTCATTGATCATTTGTCACATACCCTCTCCAATCAACTCGATGCAAGCTCACAACTCTCAAAAAATCCTTCTCAATTAGCCCTTGCGATTCGAGAAGCCAACTTTTACAGCGCCCAACATTCTATTACTCCATTCCAGATGAAAATTGAAGACATTGATCGAATTCACACTTTATGGAATCAAACTAAAGAATGTTCCAACTACGAGGAACGACTCAAAGAAATTGAAAATTTCAACTCGAAGCATAGATACCGTAAAAAAGGTATTTCCATGCTGCCTGTGAAATTTGGTATTGCCTTTGGAGCACCATTCTTGAATCAAGGAGGCGCATTTATTAACATTTATCACAACGATGGTTCTGTACTATTGAGCACAGGTGGTGTTTGCATGGGTCAAGGTCTCTTCATCAAATTGATTCAATGTGCGTCCACTGCCCTTGGCATTCCTCCAGAACTTATTCATATTAAGGACACTTCAAGTGATAAGACTCCCAATATGTCAGCTACTGCTGCAAGTGTATCGAGTGATTTATATGGACAAGCTGTGATTAATGCTTGCAATGTGATCAATAAGCGTTTGGATGCACTCAAAAAAGAACTTTTTCCAGAATTATTTTCAAACTATATTCTTGATGAAAAGAACAAGCTTCATGCTCCTCCAGTTTTAACCAAAGAGCAATGGACTCAATTAGTAGAGAAGGCCTACTTCAAGGGAGACATTTCACTCAGCGCCACTGGATTCTATCATACCTCTCAAGTGTGGATGGATTGGACGAATGGTGTTGGAAGACCATTCGAATATTTCACTTATGGATGTGCTGCTAGTGAAGTAGAAATTGATACCCTCACAGGAGATTGGACTGTGAAACGAACAGATATTGTCATGGATGTTGGAAATAGCATTAATCCTTCTATTGACATTGGTCAAATTGAGGGAGCATTTATTCAAGGGTAAGTTGTGTGTTACGATTAGTAAGAGAAGATGCATGTGCTACTAATATCATCAATTCATAACGATGACATGGATAGAATGGGTTTATTTACAATGGAGGAATTTATGTGGGGAGATGAATCACATACTTGGATTCAACCAGGTCAATGCTTTACAAAGGGACCTGGTGCTTATAAAATCCCATCTGCTGGTGACATTCCGTGTGAATTTAATGTTCACCTATTGAAAGATTCTTTCAATCCAAAAGCAACCTATAGTTCGAAAGGTATTGGAGGTAGGTTTACTTTGTCTTTTCGAGGCACAATATACATAACTTGCTTCTCTGACAATTTTGAATTGTTTTAAATGAAATCATTAACAGAACCTCCTCTTTCTTTGGGGGCAACAGTTTTCTTTGCTATTAAACAAGCTGTTGAAAGTGCTCGAAGAGACGTTGGCATTTCTTCATATTGTAAATTAGAACCTCCTGCAACCACGGAGAAAATTCGAGTGGCTTGCTATGACAAGTTTGTGGAGAGATTTGCTGAAGATGAGAAAACTCGAATTAAATGCAGTTATTAAGGTCATGCATCTGCACCTGTCCAAAATAAACATTTCTACTGCTTTTTTCTGTTGGTGATTCGAGATGAATTTATTTCTAGGGAGGGAATACAACATTCATAATCCAGAGTCTCTACCTGTTCACCAGCAACAATTCTGGATGATAAAGTAACAATAAGAAGGTCAATCTGAAAACTGGATCCATCTTCATTAGTAATTGTGGATCCAAGATTGACTGCTGCTTGTCATCGGAGTTAGCTTGGTGGGGCACGAAAGCTTTCTTTTCGCTTTTCAAATGTAACACGGTAGGATCACTTTGCTGTCTTTTGTGATGAGAGAAAGCTCCATAATGTGAGGAAGATGACTGTCTCATCATACCACCACAATGATAGAATTTGCTGTTCATGTTATTATTGAGTCAATACAATTCTTGGTGAATGATCAAATTTGAGAATGAACCAAGAGCGCACAGTACACTGAGAAGAGAGTCTCAATGTTCATAAGGTGTTTGCTTGTTTTTTTCAGAATTTTCTGGCACTCAGGCATCTAAATTTAACACAAGCCTGTTTTTGTCCTTTTGAAGGCAGATGTCACGTCCAACAGGCCACGAGATAAAGCCACAAAAAAAGAATGAATTTCATTGTCAATCCAGGAGATTTGAAATTTTCACAGTCCGCTTCTTTTGGGTTGTATTGGAAACAAATCATTTGGCAAACTGCTGCTCCTGTTTCTTTCTAAGGGTGCCTTGCTCTGGTTGTTGTTGGTGGGTAAAATAATTCTGCCAGTTCTTTGCGATCGGAGATGTTTTGAAGATGAAACAGACTCTTGTCCAACGTTCTGGTGGGCACTGTTAGGTTCGTTTTTGTTTGAGGAAGGTTGAGAACTCGTTAAAGATCTTGGCGAGCGAATGGTTTTGGAATTGTCACGAGAGTGTTGAACAGTTGGAGGTGCTGTTTGAATCATCATTGATAGATTTTCAATGGAATTCACATTCTTATTATTTACATTTAAAGTCGAAGGGAGGTTGTTGTTGTCAGAGCTATCGTTTTGTGCGATAGGTTCTTGCACGGCCTTGATGCTTCCCACAGGAGAAACAGAGTTCATTGTTGTCTGCGTTGGCTGCTCCTCATTGGAGCCAAGCGAATCACTGGATTGAGTGTGAGTCATATGAACGCTCATGGCATCTACCACACTCGTTTCAGTCTCATCGGGATTAGAGACCCATATTCGAGCATTGTGCCAAACACTGGCCTCATCCACAATCACTCCCTTCTCATTGATGGCTGAAATCGGGAAGGTTTTCTTTGCGGGTCGTTGCTTCTTCTTGAACCACGAAAATAACGGCTCTGAGGAGTAAGGAGAGGGTTTTTTGAAGAATTTCTTGGTTTCTTTGACAGGGAGGGTGTTGATTCTTCTCGGAGAGGACCTTGTTGCTTCTTCCTCTTCCTTGTTAGGATTGGGTTGCTTTGAGAGGGATAAATCCGCATCATGATGAGGTGTATCCTTAGTGAGGATTTTACCCTTCTGCAAGATAGCCACCTCATGAGAGGTTGTTTGCGACGAAGAAGGAGGAGCTCGATATCTGGAGGCTGCTAATACGGCATGAATTCTCTCGTTTCGGCTCTGAAAAGGATGTTCTCTTTCCTCAAGGTAATGTCGAAATGAATTCTTTGAGGCTCCTCCACCCATGATGATGATGTTGTTGAATTCTTAATAGTGTTTGATTGATAAATAAGCGAAGTGGTCGTGATTACTATTTTTTCGAACAATCAACCTTTCGCAACATTAAGGCGAATATTGATTCCGTTCGTTGTTTCAAGAAGGAGAACACACAACAAGTGCGTTATTTTTTTTTGAGAAAACAGGTCCGTCTTTTTAAGGGATTTTTAAGGGCCTTATGAACTTTTTTTGGGTGTCCAAACATACTGGAAAAATGAACTTCAAAATGGCTAATGTATTGACCAAATTGGGGACTGGAAGAAGATCTCAAATGGTGAAGCAATGCCAAAAATTTGAGATCATGCCCTTTGGCTGTAATGTTTCCTTTCGAAACAACAGTGAGTGCTGCACATACTCAGATATTGTCTGTTTTGATAATGATGAACACGGAAAGAAGGATTCCATCCAGGACACCCTTAATTAGGTGGTTCCCTCCGAAATCACCACCACTTTTCAACCAATTCAATCATTGAAACAGGTGCTGATACATTTCATGCAATCAGGCTTTTACGCACATCTTAATACACGAACTATTGCGCTACCTCTTAAATAAGTCGAGAATATTCGAAACATGTATAAAAAATATTGTGCATTCTCAGCAACAATAACAATTTCTCTTCCGACAACCAGATAATAATACAGAGATTTTAGAATGAGAAAACAAAAATTACACAATCGGAAAAAGAGGAAACCAATGAAAGATCAATTCAATGATGATGATGATGATGATGACGACATTTTGTTTAGCACTCATGAGGAAAATAATCATTCAGACGAAATGGTCCTCTCCGATGATGATGCCTCTATCGAGGACTCGTCAATACCGATTATCCATATTGCAAAGCCTGCACAATTTTTTGAAATTCCTCTTGTGCGGTACGGCCAAGAGTTGTACATGCCACTGGTTTATGCAAAAAGATTTTTGAACATTTCATCAAGGGAAATTTACTCCATGTATGGACGGTTTGAAAAATTGATCTCTCTTACCGAGAGAGTCTGTTTGAATGGAAATGAAATGAAAGTATTATCGGATTTGAGTAAGAGAGAAGGTCTCGATCGAAGTTTGCATATAAAAAGCAATAGGAATGGAATATCATTATTTCAAATCGAAAATTTGGTGAAAAAAGTTGTAAAATTGCAGAGAGATCACAATTCACAAGAGAATGCTGATGAAGAAAATGTACATTCAAATGCAGAGTCTTTATTAGTTCCAGAAGATTATTCCATATCTTCTCATCTTGACTTGCATCACTTTATACTCAATGTAGATAATAATATTATTGAATCACTCAATCGCAATATTAATAGGGAAAATCCTGAAGAAACTGTGGAAGAAGAGAGTGGAGAGGAAATACAAAGCGAGGGGAGTGATGACGACAGCTACTCAACCACATCCTCACTTGACGATGATAATGACAATGAATCAAACAGTGTTTCCAATGTTAAACATACTCTCAGCTCTGTGTTGGAAGAATGTGACAAGAAAATTATTGACACTTGCCCACTGCATCATGACGGTGTGAAAAAATTTCAAAAGCTTTTGGTCAATTTATCCAAAGAAAAAATCTCTAATGTGTTTGTCCCGTTGGATTATTGAGAGTGTTGTGTGAGAGTGGGATCAATTTCTGTTTGAATGTTGTCTGTATTTTGATACATTGCATCAAGCAAAGAGATTCTTTACCTTGATAGAGTTCTCTACACCAATGCAAAATTACCTTTGTTATCATATGATAGCAGATCTTCTCATTTAAATTGAACACAACTCTATCCCACATGATAGGTTGAAAAAGTTTCTTTGATCAGGGATGATCTCCTACACTCCAGAAATCATTGATTGAATTGAGATTAAGGGTTGTTAAAATGCTAACAACTAATAATGACGTTTGACAAGACTTCACATCAAAAAAAAAGACATCACCTTCAGGTTCGGCTACGTATCACCGTATCACCGACACAAATCATCACCCAAATCATTGTGTTATTCCCACCAAGTAAACACTTCATCAAAGGGTCGACAAGAATCTGTTGTCCATGTTTTTTCTCTAAAGTTTAATATTGTTATTTAATCATCACAAATCTCTTTGAATTGGTATGTATTATCACATTCGATACATACGTGTCATTCCTATACACTAATACCTTTGAATTTGTCATATCCTATGAATATCATCATCAACTCCCCTTCAATTGAATTCATCCTTGTCTATCTCGTTTTGACATCTCCTGTCATCATCATTTGTTCATTATCCTACAACAACACAACACCCTCTCTCTATAGAGAATATTTCTTTCGAATGTTCTCATCCACTTCAAAAGCAACACCAAGCACTTCTCCAAAGAGCCCACAAAGGCCAATCAGTCCTCGAGCACAAAAGATGATGATGGAATCATCTCCACAACAACAACAACAAAATCACCAGCAGCAGAATCAACATCAGGAGGCAACTCCACCCACCTCTGCAGCCGTAAATAATAACAACAACAATAGTACTACCAATATTGGAAGAAGCACTACCACCAGTACGAAAGCCTCATCATCTTCACCCTCTCAATCACCTAAAGCTCCATCAACAATTACATCATCATCATCAGCAGCGTTATCATCATCAACGATATCTGGTCATAGGAATGAAAAGAAGAACCGAGAGAGTTCATCACCACTAGTGAAGGAATTGAATCGTATCGCTAGTGATGATCATCGTCTTCAGGGCCATTTGGCAGCCGTCGTTGTTGGAGATCAAAATCAGTCATCCTCCCAGTTGAACAACACTCACCACCAACATGTTTCCCAAGAGAAGAAGAAGAAGGCAACTCTCGAATCAAAAGAGAACCACACGGGTGATGAAGCAACTGTAGCAACAACAATGCTGACTCGTACGCAGAATTATGATCATAATCGTTCTCCAATTTCAACCCAACAACATTCAAACGACAATCAGAGTCAATCTTCAGAGATGGCGAATGATTCCACTGCTACTGCGACTACGACTGACTTGACTTGTTCAGTGGAATCTAATAACGGAGTCAGAGGCTACAACAGCCCTTCTGTACTATCAACAACAACATCATCATCATCATCCACTTCAACCAATGATGCTCTTCAACAACAAGATTCACAAAAACCCAAAGTTACAGTTCTTGCGTATACAGGTCCATTGACTTCACTTCCACCTCCACCTGCAACACCTCCTCCACCTCTCACTGAGGAGGAGAAGAAACGTCATCAAAAGTTCTTGGGCGTGGTTGCTTCTGTTTTGGTTGGATCGAACTCTGACTCGAATTCACAACCACCACCACAACAACAGGCATCTTCATCATCGTCGTCTTCCTCTTCGCCAACAACAGCAAGTGTCTCTTCTTCTTCACTTCAAAAACCTGAAAAGATTCCCGTTCCAATTAATATGCAAGCGATGGATCCATTTTCAATTGAAGAAATTGATCAAACCCAATGGACGGTTCTATATAATACCAACACTTTGAATAATACTCATTCAAGACGTATTCTTATGAGATCTTCGAGCATTAGATTACAACAGCAACAATCACAAAGATTTAATTCTTCAATTCTTGGAGCACCTTCAAGTAGCAGCAGCAGCAACCAACAACATACGAGCTCAGGAGCCTTATTGGAGCAATTGGCACTGTCATCACGTGCCTCTTCTTCCGAACATTATCACCACAACGAAAACAAAGGTCTTCTCGTGAAAAACTTTTTCAGATTCCTCTCTGTGGGAGGCGAATATTTGCAAAAGTTCAAATCTAAAAAATCAAATTCGGACGTAGAGGAAGTTGTTTATTTCAAATATCCTCATGTGAGACATTGCTTGCAAGTGTTTTACAAACCATTCAAAATTTTACGTTATGAGGCTGTGCCATATCGAGCAACTCCTTTCAAGCCACAATTCTCAGTTCTGACTCCTGCCAATAGCGATGCTCCTCAATCTGTGACATCTCCAAATGTCACACCTGAAAATCCTCCTCCTTCACACCCCAATAACAGTGAACAAAAAAAGAAGAAAAATCCAAAGGATAAGAACGAAAAGGAGGAGAAGAAAGACGAAGACAATGTTGTTGTCGATGAAGATGAAGTTTTGCCATCTTTTGCAAAAATTCTCGATATTGAAAAGGCACAAGCTGAGAAGGCAACGGATGTTCAAGCTCCTACTGAACCAGAGGAATTGTATAAGGTCACTGATCAAATGGGCGATTTCACAGAGGCTGGTCTCTCAAAGAAATTGAAAAATGCTTTTATTGGTCAAGGAAAGAGAAAATCAATCTTTGGTGGAAAGGTAGAGAAGCCTAAAAAAGATGATAAAGAATCAAAGGAGAGCAAAGATTCGAACAAGGAAGGAAAAGAAGGAAAGGAGGGTGCACCTAAAGAAGGAGGAACTGCTTCTGTCAGCGTTGGACTAACCTCATTACAAACAAATCAAAGTTTGACTGAAAAGGAGATGAAGTTGGCTCTTTTACAACAAAAAGGACAAGGAGAAAAGAAGGCTGTCGATGCTTTCGATGAGATTGATATCTCAAAATCCTTGAAAAAGAGTTTGGTTGAAAAGGCGAAGGAATTGTGTGCCAAACGTCCACTTGAGCTTCTCAACGAAATTACTGCCGAAATTCAAAGATCTGAAAGCTCTATGAATGAGTCAAAGAAGCACCAAAGCGAATCCTTCTTGCATGGTGTTCATATCAATGAGGAGAATATCAACAAGGAGAATAGAAGATTGATGGGAGTTTTACAGCCAAAGTACGAGTACAAGCCCCTCCACACTACTTTGTGCCAAAGAATTCCAGAAATTGAATATCCTGTCAAGAAAAAGTTCAGATTCTTGTTGTCTTGCAGTGAATTCCAATTTATGGAAAAGTTCGATGTCACGAAAGAATTCTTCACATTCTCCATTGCTATTTATGACACCAAGTACTCCAAGAAGATTAGTGAGGATTACTGGTTCCATCTATTTTCGGAAGAACAATTGCAACAATTAGAGCCCTTCGTTCGTGAATCCATTCAAAAGAAATCTAACGGTATTGTTGCCAACTCTGACAAGAGACTGTTCTCAATTTCTGCACCCAATGAGGAAATGTATTTGGTTTTGTATGTTCATCGTGTACCAACTTGTTCCATTAAGGATATGCTCAAACATCACAAAAAGAACGACTTTTCTTCCGATATGGAAGCCAGAAAGAACAAACTTTCTCACTTTAGACATGCAGCATTTGTTAGCTTTGTTCCACTTTTCAAAGGTGAAAAGAAACTGGAACTCAATTCATCGATGTATTTCGATCAATTCTACGTAATCGAAGGAGATTACAAGACTCCATTCAACATCTTTGCTGCCATTAAACAAAAGACCAAATTACAAGCGATCTCTGCCTCAATGAAAGTACACACAGAATTGGTGAGTGACTTGCATAGATATGTCAAGAATAAGATTGAAGACAGCACCGATATAACTCCAACAGGACAGCTTGCATCAATCAAATCAGATGACGATAGTGTGAATAACACAGAAGAACAATCCTTCTCACTTCAACCAACCAATCCCTTCTTGAATGGTAACAACCTTGATGAGAATGGAGATCCTGTATTCAACGCAATTGAAGATGATGATGAATTCTCTGATGATCCACCAAGATTGATGTCTGAAGATTTTGGAAAAACCATGTTCGACGAGCAAGTGAAAATATTGGAATCAGAAGCAATCAATGAAATTCCATGGAGCAAGGCCCGTCATCCACACATGACCTTGTTTAACACCATGTATATTTATCCTATGGGTGTAAAGCTAGAGAAAACTAAGGCTAAGAATATTGTTGTGGAGGTAGTATTTAGAGAAAACGATGCAATCATCCCAACACAAGAGGAAATTCAAAAATGTCATCCTGTTGTTATTAACAGATTTACTTCGGAAAAGAAGCGATCAGATTTTACTGCTCTTGAACATTGTACTACTACTCCTCAATTCCTTGATGAGATCAAAATTGACGTTCCTGCTGTCACAAAGAAAGGCAATCATTTACTCTTCATTTTCTATCACGTAGACATTGAAAAGAAGTCTTCTAAGCTCATCTATGAACCTTTTGGAACCAGAGAGGAAGATTTTGGAAAATGTGAACGCTCAATTTTGGGCTATTCTTTCCTTGAATTGACCGAAAAGAATAGACTATATGAAGAGGATAAGACACAACGTAATTGTACCTATGAGCTCACCTATTCTGAAGTTCAGAGACACATCTTTGTCGGAGAACTGAGAGTGTACAAGACATTGCAACCAGATTATCTCTCCAAAGCCAAGACCAAGGGCATATTGGATAAGATTAGTGACGCAAGATTCAAACTTTCTGCTCAACTTGTTTCTAGCGTTAATCCTCAAGACGAAGTACTTCAATTATTCTTTGCCAGTATACATGATTTATATAGTCCTGAAAAAGAAAATAAGGAACAAATATTGGAGTATATTTGCCGTTTCGTCTTGATGAAATTCTGTGCCATTGAATTCTCTCTATTCTTACCTCATCTTCCAATTGTTATGAACATTTTGTTTGAGTTGATGAGTAGCATCTCAGAGTTGCCACTTCAATCTGCTGACTTGAGAAAGGGAGCTGAACGATTATTGTTCGAGCAAGTATTGGTGTGTCTCAGAGGTGTCTATCACTATACTAAAAATCACACACGTGGTAACAAGTTCATGACATCGTACATTAAATACATTTTCGATGAAATGAACAGAGGATATCCAACCTACTCTGTACTCACTCGTATCTTTACGGATTATTTGGAAGAATTGACCAAGATTTTGCAAGGAGAACCAACCAAGCATTACTTTGAAACAAACAACTTGTCAGAGCACGATCCATTCCGTTTCTCATGGTTCTTGTTTGATATTATTATTAAGAGTTTGACACTCTGTATCAAGACAGACTCTTTGGATTGCCTCACGATTAGGGATAGTTGGTATTTAAACAAATCGGACAAGTACAGCAGAAACGATGAACATCCACTCTCTCAAGAATACTTTGTGAACAGAGTGAAAGAGTTGATGACATACTTTTGTACACGTACCAAGAAATTGCTCTCCTCTTCTGGACATGGCAGACAAAATATTGGTTTGAACGCCAATAGAAATCTTGCTCTCTTCATTAGAGATTTAATTCCATTCGTTGACAGAGATTATTATATTGGAATTGTTAAACACTACATGGATTGTTTATCCATCGAAACTTCAACAGATGCATCCGCTGAAGCCTTGTTGAGATTGAAATCAGATTTCGTAGCCATCATGTGTGACTATGATTACTTTATTCCGCTCAACAACTTGCAACTTCAAGATGGAAACTTTTTAATTAGACATTTCTTTGACGTTTTCTTCAGCACTGTTGAAACTAACAATGAAAAGTTAATGCTCAAGGTTGGAAAGTGTGTATTGGATTTGTTCTGCAAGATTGACTACGATGCACGATATCAAGACACATCCAAGAGGGCTGCTATTGCAGAGATGTTCCTTTATTTTGTTGACAAGTACATGGACAAGGAAGAATATCTCACTCTCTTCCACAATGATGAAATGTATCTTGTCACAGCATTTTGTATCTTGTGGGTGTTGAGAAACTTATCAGAACAACTACTTACTCAATGGTGGACACAGGCTCCAGTACATGTCATGCTTAATTGCATCAGCTTTTTGGACTATTGTGTCATGTCTGTACATAATCTTTCCTACTCGTCTTCAATTCCAAAAGAAAAGAGAGGAAACCAACGATCTTTACGTATGGAGACAATCTTGACAGCCAACTATTTGATTAGCAAATTCACTGAGAAGTCTGTACTGACTGAGGTATTGGAAAAAATCAAAACAAAGTATGACATTGACCGCTTGTTACAGTTAGCAGAAAGTGAATCTCAAGAATTGAAGAATCTTCCAGAAGTTCAAATTTTATCCAAGCTCGAAATTACCAGAAACACCAAAACTATTACACCTGTAGAGTCATTGCTTTTGCGTTCCATCAGTAGATTAATCTTTAACATTATTTTCCAATTGACTCTCAAAGAAGAGTACAGAGCTTGCAAGATTATCTTCCAAGATTGTCTTTATCCATTGCTTTCTAACTTTAACCATCTTTTCGTGTGTCATGAGTTGTACGATCAAACCATTCCAAAGAAAGAGAGAGCTCCCTATGCTCAAAAACGTAAGGTTGAACAAAAATGGAGATGGCTTCTTGGAGTCTGTACCTTATACTCTGAAGAGCTCATGTTTGATAAGAATGTTGGAGACATTATCAACATTTCTAAAGAATGTGTTTCTCTCTTGTTGAAACCATTTGCACCTACACTTACTCACGAACAAGTCGAACAAAGTTTAACAGAAGAACCTGAAGATGTGAATATTGATGCCAAGCGCTGTTGCATTTCTTCGGCCACCTTCTCCAAATTGGTGGACAAGTTTGTTGGTTTGTGCACATTGCCTGGTGATACTGAAGCTCGTGGAGTTTTCTATGCCATCTTCCTCAATACCTTCTCTTCATTCACAACTGCTCGCCAACTCATGAACCACTTAATGAGCATCTATAGAAGAACTTTGAATGTAGTGAAAGAGGCCACTCGTGCCAAAGAACAAGGTGATCCAAATGCTCCTGAAATCACAAAAGAAAACGCTGTATGTCTCTACATTGAACAAGCAATGAATGAACTTGTCAAGGAAGCATTCCATGCTCTTGACAATGAATCCTTGGCTCTCTATATGCATCATTACGAGGAGATTGTGCAAGGTATCAAGTTTAGATATGAGAAACCTGGTGCTGTGAAAAAAGTTCACCCAACCCTCAAAAAGATCAAAAAAACTCTCCTTCAAAACTTGTTGAGCTTTAAGAAGGATGAAGGATCCTCTTCGACTTCCAATGTCCACTCGAGACACAACACAACCATCATGATTCCAAGAGGTATTCCAGTGGAAAAGCTCAAGGAACCTCAAATTTCTCTCAATCAATGGAGAATCAACAGAAAGGAGTATATCAGCAAGGGTATTCTAAATCCATACAATATTCAATTCGATTTATTGAGTTGGCCAGCCACTGAAATTGCCAGACAAGAGACAATTATTGATTTGAAGATTTTCAAAAAGATTGAAGCCAATGAATTTTATAACTCTGGATGGAGTGATCCCAAGTACAAGTATGAACTCGCTCCTCATATTTCTGCCCTCACCGATCGTGTCAATAAGATTAGCTACTGGGTACAAACTAAGATTCTCACTGAGACCAATACAGAAACAAGAAAAGCTCTCTTTAAGAAGTTTGTTGAAATTGCCAAGGAATCCTACGAGTTGAACAATTATAGTGCATTCTTTGCAATCATTTCAGGTCTTCAATCCGGTCCAGTATATCGACTCAAAGAAACTCGAAAGGGTCTCTCAGAAAGTGACAACAATATTTTCAAAATTTTCGATGAACTTCATGCCAACAATAGAAGTAAGCTGAGAGAAAATCTCAACAACACGATCATTAACAACAATACTCCAATTATTCCATTTATTGGCATCTTCCAAACAGATTTGACTTTTACTTCAGATGGAAATCCTGATGAATTCAATCATCCAAAAACTCCTCAAAAGAAATTAATCAATTACCAAAAGAGAAGAATTTATTATGCAACCATTCAGAAAGTGAAGGATTTACAAAATTGTGCAAATTTGTACCATTTAGAACCCATTCCATACGTTCAATATGTTTTAAAGGAACACATTTTCGAAGGTATAATTACCAACGATGATGAGCTTCACAAGAAGTCTCTCATAATTGAACCTAGAAAATCAACCACCAACTAAAATAAATTCAAGTTGCAATATACATTTTGCACACTCTGCAATTCAAGACAAAGCCGCTCAAGGTTTCTTTCTTCCCAAATAAGCGTCTTGATAACAGTGGCACACTCTCATCACTGTATTCCAACACATACCCATTGCATTTGAGAGCTGTCATCACAAATTCAGGATCATTGGCAAATTCTGAAATCGCAAACTTCAATATATCCATTGTCCTTCACCGCCTCCAACATGATTTCCCTGTCATTGTGAAATATTGAGTAAATATAATATGTACCAACTGGAATACTATTGGACTTGTTTAATGTTAACACAAATTCTCTGTCTTCAATAATTTCTTTTGGAACATATCTTTCAATTCGGTAGAAACATATTTCAATGCATATCCATCTTGTTTGACCGCTTCTAGTGCAATTTCTCTGTCGTTTTTCTGCAAATCATGAGAGGCATAACGAAAAGACTGCTTATCAATGGTCATAGCCTTCAAAACAAGGTCTCGATCATTTTTAAGTTCTTCTGATGCAAATTGCAACAAGAAATCAAATTCTTTAACAAATTCTATCAAGGTTTCTTTGTTTGCATGCTCAAATTATTGATTTTGTTCCATCAAGAACTCTCTCTTACATTAAAAGAGATGTTAAGGCCATAAAATTTAATTTCCAACCATCATCACATTCCGGACTATTGAATTGGTTGAATAGTCGTTTTTGAAGTCAAATGATCGAGAGGGGATAGGAACAGTTATTAGATAAAATTTGAAATTTTCTCTTTTGGAGAAATTGTTTTTTCAAGCAAGGGTATTCTAAATCCATACAATATTCAATTCGATTTATTGAGTTGGCCAGCCACTGAAATTGCCAGACAAGAGACAATTATTGATTTGATTATTTTCAAAAAGATTGAAGCCAATGAATTTTATAACTCTGGATGGAGTGATCCCAAGTACAAGTATGAACTCGCTCCTCATATTTCTGTCCTCAACTTTAAAAACGTTGAGAGGAAGTGAAGCCAGAACATGTGGAGTTGTCAATGAATTGCGATTTGATTTTGAGTCAATCCAAAGATATGATTGCATGTAATGTTTGACAGCCAAATGACAGTTCTTGAAATGCACTTTACCGCCTTCTCTCCTTTACAGCCCAAGTTCAAATATTAACAATTAAAAAAAAATGAGTTGTACAACCGCAACAACGCCAATTTATCCTTCCGTGCGTTTAGTTCCGAAGGAAGGTGTACTTCTCTCTTCAAAAGGAGTGATGGAGGAGTTAGGATCAACCTTGCAGTGCGGGATTTGTTTGGATTACATTGAGAACAATCGTGAGTGCTTGAAATGTAATGCCTTGTTTTGTTATTCTTGTTTGGCTCAATGGGTGAAGGAATATAAAAATTGTCCCAAGTGCCGAGTGGCAGTGTCATCTCTTGAAGAGGGATTTGTGTTCAATTCAGTTGTCAATCGTCTTGTAAACAATCTGGAAGTAAAGTGTCCAAATGCAGAGAGAGGTTGCTCGGATCAAGTGGTGAAGAGATGTAACTATTGGAATCATGTTGAGAAGGAATGTAAAGGAAGAAAGGTACAATGTCCCAATTTCAAATTTGGATGTAATTTTGATGGCACTGCTCTTGATTTGGAGACTCATCTTGCTAATGATTGTTTATTCGAAAAGGAAATTGTCAAAAATTATATTGCGACTTTTGCAGGAGACCACAGTAATTATGTTAAGGTCAATGAATTACTTTCAGCTGACAATCTCCAGCTTCAAAGAGATATTGAGGCTGTTACAAGGAAATTAGATATTACCACTCAGGAATTGCAAAGCCAAAAGGAGCAAAATGTTCAATTGGTAAAGCAAAAGGAAGCACTTCTACAACAAGTACAGCAAATGAAAGAACAATTGTTGCAACAAGAAAAGATCCTTCAACAGCAACAAATGCAAATACAACAATTAATGATTCCTTCTCAGGGTATGCAACCAATGAACAATGATTTTAAAGAGTTCTTGCCTCCACCTCCTCCATATTCACCTTCTCCAAATTTATCCTACATGCAGCCTCCACCGATGGTTGTTCTACCTCCAAGAAAGTTTAGATTTTACGGGAAAACAGTTTGGACAAAATTCCAAGGTGAGTTTATTTGGCATATGATGAGATGATTTTTCATGACTTGTAATTGCAAGGTAAACCAACGAACACTGAGGTCAATGGATGGGAAGCAGTTCTTGAGGTCGACGATTCCATCACTGTTGGTGACAATGTCAAAGGAAGCAGCAGAGCTGGCAATGTTGAAAAGAAATTCTCAGGCTTTATTCGAAATGGTGTGATGGAAGTAAGTGTCGACTGGAGTGACGGTAGACGTGCCAAATATTTCGCCAACAATGTCGATCTTATTTCTGGAGCTCCAATCAGATTAGCTTTTGTCATTGTGGCTGTAGGAAAGCAAGGAGGAGCTGTGGGTGACGAAGGATTCAATGTTGGAACCGTCGAACAATTGATATAAAAGAGCAAGTAATGAACTCTTTCCATCAAAAAATGTCAAAACGAACAGACAGGACTTCATCACTCGTTCGTGGCGTGTTGTATGGTCTCGCTGCAGGAGATCATAATCATGGGCCTATTGCCATGGCCTTGATAATTGCCAAACAACTTGTTCACCTTCAACAAGTAAATTCTCAACAAGAATCAGAAGTTGCAACAACTTCCTCCGAAGAAGTAGGATCCTCCTCTTTACTTGATCA
The DNA here is from genome assembly GCF_008403515.1 of Naegleria fowleri. Classification (NCBI taxonomy): domain Eukaryota; phylum Heterolobosea; class Eutetramitea; order Acrasida; family Naegleriidae; genus Naegleria; species Naegleria fowleri. The sequence continues at coordinate 123,599 of NW_025407976.1, forward strand.
TCATCATCATGAATACTATTCATTTCTCAATCACATCTTTTCAGACTATTTGGAATGGTATCATCAGAAACAACACGGCTGGGATGATACTGGACTCATTGGAAGATTAATCTTTAAATCTGCCGCACTAGTGGTTGTGCACGATCAAAGTTCATCGTCCTCTTCATCATCCGTAAACAATCATTCTTTACCCAATAAGGCAATTCAACAGAATGATTTTACAAAGAATGACGATAATAAGGATGACATTACAAAAGAACTCTACCTGCAGAAAATCCATCAATCTGCCAAAATTGATCAAGATTTAAATGGGCAAACAGGTGGAGTGAATCCAGCTCATCGGAATGTCGTGTTGAGCATGTTTCGAGGTTGGTCCTCGATCGATGAATTATTAGAAATTTCACACATGGAAACCATCATGACCCATCATTCGAGGTATGCAGTAGAAGTTGCACAATTACAGAATTATATATGTCGTCGATGGATTGAATCGTCCCTGTCGTCGTCATCCTCTTGTTCATTGGAATCTTGTTCATCCACCACAAAGAATTCCACTCTTTCCATTGTGACCATTTGTAAAGATTTCATTGAAAAGTTTTCCAACCCAAAAAAAACAAATGAACGACAGGATTCATCATCATTGAAAGAAAATCAAAGTGACCATGAACGACAGGATTCATCATCACCACTACCAATTCAAAAAAGTTCTCTTTCCAAAGAATTATTGACATGTTTAAAGTCACTCATTGAAAATACAGACTTTCTTCGAGGAGATGCTCTAGAAATTGCTCGTTTGCGATTACAGTTATCACCAGGAGGATTTTCTCCCTTTACCATGCAAGCAGCTCTTTATTTTGTCATTTTACACACTCACGTCTGTGCATCCAAATATAGTAATGATCAAGAATTAGTGGAAGCTTGTTTGAAGGATTCTTTTAAATTTGCTGGAAATGCTAATTATTGTCCCGTGTTGGTGGGACCTATGTTAGGTGCCAGATTTGGAGATGCAGTATTTGTGAATTTATTGAGTCATTCGAAACAAATGACTCGGGTATTTGAAATTTCACATGCCTTAGCTCAAGCATGGCAATGAATTCCAATTCACAGCCCTGTGTTGTTCTTAATTTTGTAAATTATTATTAATTACAATTTTCGTTGTTTTTGAGGGGCGGAACATCAAGTTGGTTCGCACCCATATTGCCCTCTGATAAACAATTTTTGTAATTTAAAACACAATAAAAAAGATCATGTCACAAAAAAGCATCTATAACGGAGATGAACCAGAAACACCACAAGCGTCATCATCATCTTTGACAAATCTTTCCTCTCTTCCTTCCGAATTATTCATTCTTTGAATAATTATTCATCATTCATAGAGATGACTCCAATTCTACTTCGTTCATTTTCACATGTTCCGAATCAAGATTACAAGAAATGATCCACCAAGTCAATTTCGTTCAATCTTTGAATTCCATGTTTTATCCAAATTTTCACAACCACAAGGAAAGGATAAATTCTTTGATTGGTTGTTATTTCAATGAATTTTGGTGGAAAGTGTTTCATCGAAATGCCATTCAAACCGCAAGCGAAGAATCTCTCAAGGAATTGAAAGAACAAATTGCCACAAGTGCCTCTGGAATAAACCGATGTGTGAGTTTATTATTGAAAATGAAAAGACAAATCTTGAGGAAACAAGGAATGCAGAAGAATACAAAAGAAGATGAAGAGAATTGGTTGAAAATATTGGTGACAGGTGAAGGTACGTCAAGCTTGTTTTTTCAATTTCTTGTGACAAATAATTCATTAAGGTGGAACGGGACAATCGAGTGTAGTGCTTCAGTATGTGAACGGTCACTTCCCAACTGAATACAATCCAACGGTTCAAGATACCTATCGAAAACAAGGAGTTCAAGTGGATGGAAGAACAGTTTCTTTAGAGATTGTCGATGTGATAGGTTTGTTTTTGAATTCAATGAAATCATACATAATAATTTGTGTAAACAATTGTGAAAAACTTGGTTGAATAGGATCTGAGAACTATGCACCGTAAGTGTGTGTTCATATCCATGACGACTATTTTTTTACATTCATCTCCTATGGCTAGTTTTATTGACTTGTTTTGTCCAAGAACGGATGGTTTGTGTGTGCTGTCCGTCGAAAGACATCGGTTTCCAAATTGCATGACCTTATTAAAAGAATTGTTCGAGTCAGACATGCATGGCACCATACATGCACTCTTTCTCATGTGCCATGTATTTTTGTCATCAACAAGATGGATGTTTTGAATGACCCTTCATTTCTTGTGAATGAAGATGAGATGGTGAAGGAAGAAATGATTTTCGAGTTGACTCAACACTTTGAATTGAAAAACTTTGCCATCATTCAAACCAGTGCCAAGTTGGCTCAAAATGTTAACGAACCTTTCGAATAATGTGTTCGAAGAATTCAAAGTGGAGGTATTGATTATGTGAAATTAATGCAAGATATCATCAAGTACGACTCGATGGTATTCAAGCATTACGAAGAAAACGGAGACAAGAAGAAATGTTTCGTCATGTGATCGGCAGACGTTCACCCTTAATGTAACATTACACACTTATCATGAATCGATGGAAACCATGAACTCATTTACTGATCAGGTTGGTTCTTCATAAAGGAAGCCACATACACCGATCGTTGTTGTGGAATGACATTTGAAACCATAATAAACAATTCCTTCCCTTCCTTAATAAAACTTTCAAAGTGAAAGATGGATGAAATGGAGGAGAGTTTGGATTGAAACTCTTCCGAAGAGAGCACTTCCCGAGTGAATCGTTCCTTCTCCTCGTCTGACATTCGTATGGCTTGACGTTGTTCCAGAATTTCCTTTGCCCGCAACAAACTTTCAAATAATTGACTCACTGCCAAGGTGAGCCGATCTTGAAATTGCTCAAAAGTCATTTGTGAGAGAACTTGAATCAATACTTGTTGTAGTTGTTCTTGAAGTGAGATGGATGATGGAGTAGTGAGAGGATGCTGATGTTCGCATGTAGAAGATGATGTTGAAAGACGATCGTCGTTAGAGAGGAAGGAAAAGTGATGGTTAGGGAGAAGCACAGCATTAGTAGAAGAGGATGCTCCTTGTTGGGAGAATGAAGAGGAGGAGGAGGAACATGTGTTTGAGGACATCATGTTGGTGGTAGAGATTGTTGTTGTTGTTGTATTAGTACTAGTTGTTGTTGTTGTTGGAGCTTGTTGTGGATGATCATCCGTAAATTCCCACAAGACCTGATCTCGCAATAGCTTATTCCTCACTCTCGACACTCCATACTTGATCTTTCGTTTCTTCAATAATGTATGTCCACTTGAAGAACAAGATGGTGTTGTTGTTGATGAGAGAGGAGTAGTAGTTGATGATGCGGATGAAGAAGGAGAATAGTATGGTGGTGTGGACAAGATGGAAAGACTCAAATCCTTGTTTCGTCCTCTTCGTGTCTTGTTAAGGAGTTTCATGGTGAGCGCGAATGAGTGTGAGGGTAGGTGGAAGGAATTATTCCAATAATGGACCAAATGTAGGTGGATTTTGGATAAGATTTGATGATGATGACGAAAGGATGAACAACGATGGCGATGCTAAGAGAGCCAATGTTGTTGTTGTTGTTGTTTCTCTTTTTTCTTCGTTCCAAGGAGAAAGTAAAACCGCCTCTTCTCTTGCGGAACGAGGGACTACTGAAAGTTTTCGCCAAACAAACCAATTACCAAAAATGTAGTAATTTAGATTCGACTTTTTTTGGAAATTTTTTTGAAAATTTCAATGACAGGTGGTGAATGTATCCTGAATCTCCTCTCTAGGATAAAATACATAGGGCTACTTGAATCAAGTAAACAAGAAATCTGAACAATTATGTGGATATTTAGAGGTGAATGAATCATTCGTATTGGTCAACTGTGTGCAAAAGATGTCCATTGTTTACAATGATTATTCGAATGTTCTGAATAAATGTAAGCTCCCTTAATAATAGTCGAACAGAGCCTTCTTCTTCAAGTTAAAAACGATCTCCATAATCCGATACCTCTGGATGAATGAATCACATCTTGGGTACTCTCCGGCAAGCGTTTCATTATCCACAACGAACCTCTTCTATTGCTTGATGCCAACAATAATGGATCGATCCACAATGTTATTAAAATTACGTTCTATTTGTTCAATGTCTTTGTTAACGTATTTTGCATCATGATCACTTTTTAAATTTTCTTCAACAATGAGAGCCTTCTTCATTCGGGATGATGAAAACAATTCATCATCATTCCGATGTACTTTCAACACACCCATCCATTGTTTCGTAATTAATTGAAAAGTTTGAGCATAGAAACGTGCTTGCTTGGCATCCAACGTTGTAAACATGACGACCACCGGAATGATGGTCAGGATTTGTAAGAGTAGAGACATTTTTTGCAAATTTGGAAATGGCAACGCTTTTCTCAACAATCGCCAAGAATAGTCAAAACGAACTGCTGAAAGAAGTGTAATAATATTCTGAATTGCTACTATTCTGTACAATTATGGATGGTCAAAAAATATTCCAATTTATGACATCTTTGCAAGTATACTTACACCACTACTGGTGACAACTTTCAGGAATGCGTTACTTGTATTTTAAAATGTTGAAGAAATGGCTATAAAAACAAACAATTTTACCATCTCTGTATTTCTTGATTTGCTTTGCTACCAGATGAATACACATGTCATGAAATGATTGCATTTACAGCTTGGTTCCAAAGACTGTAAAAGGATAAGGTATGACATCACACCTGAAGGATGGTGTTTTTGAAACAATGATCAAATCTTTAAACTCATCCCTCAATTGATTAAGAACTGTACATGTTGAAGAAGCACTTCCAGTCAAATCCAATAATAATAAATTCCTAAATGCATCCATCAACTCCTTCGTATTTGTCAAATTAGAAATCAAATTTGAAAACCATCGTGCATAATAATACCTCAGTGAGGGAATTTGTTTGACCAAACCAAGAATGGTTTTTAAAGAGAAGGAAATATTTTCACTCACATCCAGAGAGGATAATTTGTGGAGATGAGACAATTGTGGATCTTTCAACATTCCACAGCAATCAATATCCAATCTTTGCAACTCTGGTGTTAATAGAGTGACCTTCATTAATGATTCATCTGTAATTTGAGTTCCACTCAATAGTAAGGTTTTCAAATTGCTGTTTTTCTTGAGAGGAACTTGGTGAATATTTTTACACATTTTCAAATTTAAATATTCCAATAAGTTCATGAATTGTAATATTTCTGCCAATCGATCATCATCGACTTTACGATTGTAGGATAAATCTAAACGCTTTAACTTTCCCAGTGTCCATGCATTTCCAATGGCTTCATTCGAATCCATCATGGGTAAATTTAATTCTTCTAGAGAGCTATTCTTCATGACAATCTTGGTCTTCTCTGCATCGGTAATGGCTGTTCCTCCAAGATTTAAATATTTGAGAGAATTGCAATGAATGGCGCACTGTAGATCCTTATTACTTGAAAGATCTAAATATTCTAATGTGTGTGAATGAATGTCAGAAGATGCCAAATTTCGTACATTTACAACTCTGAGATGCGTGAGTTGTTTGAAATTCTCAGTAATGACACTTAACAATGGTTCTTGAGCGACCAACGATGAACAATGAAGAATTTCCATTCGCTTTAAATTTGGCGTCCATTGATTCAGTGCTTTGAAAAAATAGGAATCCACTCCAATGCCCTCCACACATAAATTCTCAATACTTGTCGTCGTCGTCATGGTAGATGATGAATTACTTGATGTCGGTACTGAAACATATTTTCTCATTTTCAATGTCTTCAATTTTGAACAATTTGCAAAAAAGTTCCATGCACGATTGCTCTCGATGGACACATTATTCAACACTAAAAATTCCAAAGTCTGTGTAATCAAGTTCTCCTTCTTTTCACTGATGGTAATTGTTGCATTATCACAATTAGTTCGATTAATCTCAACATGTGAAAGTGAATTCGAGGATGAAAAGATTTCAAATTTTGTAAGATTACAATCTACCATTCGAAATTCTTTCAAGTTCACTAATTTTTTCATCAAGATGTCATACAAGACAATCGGTACATGTACTTTGAATAAACATAGGGATGTTAAATGTTCCACACAGTGTGGTGGGATGAAAGTTTTGTGTGGTACTCTCTCAAATTTCAATACCACAGTATTCCTTTCTGAATATTTCACAGGTCGATGTCTATTTGAACTTTTTTCTAAAGATGACGACGATTCCAATGTCTCGGTTGTATTTGTTTTGTTCTTTTTTGAAAACCATGATGAAAAGAACCCTCGATATTCTCCTTCCTTATTAAAACCATCATCATTGTGATTCGACTTGGTTCTTTCGTTTGAAAAGGTCAATGTTCTTGCCAATTGTCCTTCCAATAAATGACAATCAGAGAGGAGTAATCGTTTCAAATGTTTCAAAGTTACCAACAAGTGCCACAAAAGATCACTACTCATCAAGTCTTCATATCCAATCAGAGAAAGATCTTGTAAATTTTCAAAAACTCCGATCGATGTCATTAATTGATACACATGAGAATAGATGGTGGTTTGTGGACACATCACCGTGCTATTTGGATTCGGATGGTTTCCAAAGATATTCATTTGTTCTTTCAACCATGATGGATAATCATTTTCTTTTAATTCCAATTTCAGAACACATTCGGAAACAATGGCTTTCCATTCCCGACACACCAACACAATGGAAGAGAGTAAATGCTTGGAATGGAGATATTTGAAAATTTCAAAGAGAACTGGTCCATGGATAGATCCTAATCGAGAGCGCATGATCACACCGCGATGATGATGATGAATGGAAGAAGTGTGAATTTTTTGCAACAATCCAACAAATCATCTTTATTCGTTATGTTCGTTCGATATATTCGCAAAGAGATCCGTTCATGCGAGATCAGTATATAAGGGAATTTTTCAGGTCTTCATTAAGAAGAAGGCGAAATCGAGAAATCCATCATATTGACATGGATTGCACTGTTGTGTTGACGAACCAAATGCTCACAGTGACAACGAATGGTTGTCAATTTGTTGTTGATTCTCGTTCATATATTTTCCCCAAATAAGCTCCAAAATAACATTGTTCCATTCTTTCATGTAATAATTCATCACTATATCCATTGCATCACCAATTCATGATTATTTTGCAATTCTTCACTCGCGTAAAATAATGCATATCCATTACTCTTCACTGCTTCCATCACCAATCCACGATCTTTTCTCAATTCATTACTCGCATACTTCAATGCAAATCCATCGTTTTTCACTACTTCTAACACGATTTCTTTATCATTGAAAAATGGTGGATCGTTATATGGTAAATCTATTCCTATTATTAAGCAAAAGCATTGAGTTTGGTGGCTTTTAAAACAAACTCTCTGTCCTCAATAATTTCTTCTGGTACATATCTGAAAATGTCTCTACATCCAAGCTTGACAAGTTATGAGAGGCAAAAGCAAAAGCCAGACCATCATTTCTGATTGCAGTCGAAACAATGTCTCGATCATTCTTGAGCTCATCACTCGCAAATATCAACAAAAATCCAAATTCATTCACAAGTTTCATCATGATTTCTTTGTTGGCATGTTCAAAAGAATCCAAATGATGGAATTCTGGAAATATGAATTTGATGACTTTTAACATAAAAGCTTCATTTGTGAGTAATTCACATGGTACCCATCGAAGTGCTTTCTTATTTTGTTTGATTGCTTCAAAGACGAATTCACTGTCTTTCAGAAATTCATAGGCAGCACAACATAAACATTTTTCGTTCCATCGAATGGCTTCCAATACAAAGTTTTTATCCCTTTGAAGTGAGAATGAAGCATCTTCGAGTGCATTTTCATTGTGTTTGATAGCTTCCAATACCAATTCCTTGTCATTGCGAAGATTGTCACTGGCATAAAACAAATCAATGCATTTCAATCATGTTCGATATCCACTCTCGATCATCTTTCAGTTCCGATGATGCAAATTGTAATCCATAACCATACTTTTTGATGTGATTCCATACAATTTCCTTGTCATTCATGAACTCGATTGGAATGAAATCTCTGTATAGAATTTCTCCGTTCAATAGCCACTTCTTCTTTCCTTCTTGTTGTAAAGAAAATTTCTGTTTCAGTAAAGATTCCAATCTCCGACAAGGCATGTCCAATGGAGAGAGAACTTTGTAAAAAGAAATCAATTCTATCACAACTGATGATGCCATGAGAAGGGAGTAAGAAGTGACTTGAGGCAGGTTCTTGCAGGAGGTGGCAAAAGGAGTCTCCTTAACTGGATTTGAAGAAATATTTTGAATGTTCCTAATTGAGAAAACAACATTTTGAAAGATCTATATATCGGTTAAATTACTTTTACACATCTATTTTCAAGTTGACAGTTCTAAAAGATGGGTATTTTGAAATCACTATTGGATAACTCTACACGTCTTTCCAAGCAGGCTATCCAACAGGAGATTCACAACCATAACCTTAAATCTTTCATTTTGCAGGCGTTAGACAATACGTCGTCATAACGACTTCATAAACATTCTTTTATATTTATTATTGTTCAACAAATTTGATCCTCATCCAATTATTCCGAACATCACCTCAAAAGTGACTAATATCTCAATGACAACGTTTAGAAAATCACTTAAACCAAGAACATGAAAGTAAAACCTCTCTATGTCCACAAAGTCAACCAATGACGTAATTATCATGCAATTCCTGATTACCTCCAAAAAAGTCTACATGACCATTGTTGTACTGCGGAAAGCAGGTACGGAGCAATTTACAAAAAAAAATGAGTAACAATCATCCTCATCATTCTCCACAGGTGAACACCTCAAATGTCCATACAGCAAGCAATAGTAACCAGCACCAGCACCATTCGGGCTCATCTGCCCGTACGCCAATCACAAACGAGCAAAGTTCAACAACATCTTCAAAGACATCTTCCGCCACGACCCCCAATCTCATCAATCCGATCCATACTTCCGTTCAGCAACAACATCACCATCACCAACAGAATACACCCAGCCCTGTAAATTCCAACATCACATTTTCCTTTTCTGGAAGTAAGGAGACACCACACAGTCCACATCCTCATCATTCTCATTTTCATAATTTTGCCAATGTCACAGAATTGGATGAGGACGAAGTTGAAATTCATACAGCAACTCGCGACGACCATGATGATGAAAAGGTATTTGGGAATAATTCATCTCCTAATCAAATGAAAATTGATTCAGACAATCATCAACATCATCATCGAATGACCAGTGAAGTGGATGATTATCAGCATCCAACTCATCACCACCATACTCATCATGGATTTCAAAATGCAACAACAAACACTCATGAAGAAGATGACCACCATGTGGTGCACTTTCATTCGGGAAGTGACGACCATGAAATTATCGGAGTTGTCAATGTAGATGCCAACGGTTCCTTTTTTCCAAAAGAAGAAGGATATCGTCCTCAGCAAGGTCTCTATATGCATGCAGGAATGACTTCATCATCATCCATTGACTCTATTGCAAGTTTTGCCAGTACCACTGATTTGGATGCATTGGCTGTATTGACCAATGAAGAATTGAAGGGTTATGTTGCTGACCAACTGGTTCCAATTGGAGAAAGTGATGCAATTGTAGAAAGTATCAGACATCATCATGGCAGGTCCTCAAATGAAAAAAAGGAAGATGAAAAAATCGGATTATTAGCCAAATCAACCAAAAGCGTTTGGGAATCCGTCAAAGGATTTACAGATAAAATTATGCAAAAAGATGCTCCAGTTTTGTTACCATCTCAAAAGAGAAAGTTAAGAGGATGGTTTATGAAAAAGTACAAAAGAGCTCGCAGAAAAGAAATGGCCAATATGCAAGGGGAAGAGGAAGAAGAAGAAGAGGAGCCAGTTCGAGAAAGTTGGACTGACAAAATTAAACAATGTTTCCAACAAACTAGATCTGAGAGTAGAGTTTTGTACACAGAATTAAGCGAAGAAGACAAGCTTAAAGTTCAATCATTAATTTTGGATTTAGGATTTGCATTGACTTTATACGGTATTAGTGCAAACAGAACAGAATATCACCTTACTCTTGTTTGTGCATATTTTGGAATTGATGCTTATTTTAATATTACTCCTGTTGGAATTTGGTTTTCATTTGGACAAAAAGTCAGAGAAGCCGATAACAGAACCTATTATGTGAAGGTGGAAACTCAAATGTTGAATTTGGACAAATTGACCAAGTTAGATACTGTTGCAAGAAATATTGCTCGTGGACGATTGGGGGTAGATGAAGCTAGAAAAGAAATTAGAAATATTGTATCAGCCCCAAATGTCTATGACCATCCTGTGGTCAACATTTTCATGCATTTTATTTGTCCTGGATTATTTGGTCTTTTATGGAGTGGAAACGTTGCGGAATTACTCACTTGTCTTACTGCTGGATTGGCCATTGCTTTGATACATTTATATTGTCAACGATTTGCATTTTTCAGAAATGTCAACCAAATTGTGGCCACAATTACTGCTGGCTTAATTGGTATTGCCATGAAGGCAATTTTCATTGACAAATTTGAAGTTTCTGTTTCACTTATTTCTCTTGGTACGTAATTGCATTTTGGATGGTTTACATAATATTCCTAATACTATGATTAATTTAGCTGCGACGTGGCAATTTTTGCCGGGTCAACCGATGGCTGTAGCCTGTTACGAAATTGCTACTGGTGCCTTATTGAGTGGAATTTGTCGTTTTGTCTTCTCTTTTGTGGTTATTTTAAAGCTTGGATTTGGATTCTTAATTACCTATGTGATTGCAATTAACATACCTCATTTGCGAGACAGTGAAATCAATCCACCTTCGAGAGATCCAATTCCACTTTGGTTTCGCTTCATTATCATGATTGGCCTTGCCTTAAATATTGTCTTTACAAGAAGAGTTCCCAAACATGCCTTTTCAATTATTTACATTACTCTATCGACCGTATGTGCTCACATGGTCGCATTTGTTTTGGCAGATGTGTTGGAAAATCTCGAAGCTGGCACCATTATTGGAGGAATTTTGATTGGTATTTTAGGAAATATTTACACACTCATCTCAAAGAAACCTTCCATGATGGTTGTTGGTATTGGTGCATTGTTGTTAGGTCCAGGTTCAATGTCTTTTAGAGGAATTGCAGCATTTGTGTTCAAGGAAACCACCGAAGGACTAAATTTGTTGTTTGAAATCTTTTGGGTGGGCATTGCATTGTTCTGTAAGTACTAGTGTTCGAAACAAGTGATTCATTGAATGAATGAATGAATGGATTGCAATGAACAAATTCACAACTAACGGTTTCCTACTTACTTAAACAGTTGGATTTACGGTTGCAAATATTGTGGTACCCATTAAGCAAAATATCAACGTGTAATAAACGAGAGAGAGAGAGAGCAACAATCAAGCCTTGCTTCAACAAGCAATTCCGCAATTTCAACAACAATCACTCCTCTCAACCACCACCATTGAGGCACATGTGGTGCACCTCAAATCAATCATTATTTTTATAAGATTTTTTTTTTAAAAAAAATTATCATCAGTTCCAAAGCATTATATTCAAATCGTGTATGAAAAGTTTTCAAGCTTTGTGGCTACCGATGCATCATCAAGAAAAGTCAAATCAGGATTTGCCTTTGATATCACACCTGAGAACTTGTGCTTTCTGAGTGGACTCGATCGAATTGAATGGAGTCAATTTGAAAAATCGTATCTTGATTTAAGAGGTAAACATGATTTATTGATCTTTACATTTTACTCGGGAGGAATACAATATTGGAACTCGTCAAACGATGATTATCCCTCCATCATGTCTTCAAGCAGATCTTTTCATCAGATTTTGCGGACTGAAATCGAAGCACGACGAATCAGTGTGTTGTTTTTGAGAGGAACCAGTGCCAGTGTTCCTTCTCGACTTGGATTTGTGAACCCTCATGTCAATCATGGTTATGTCGACTATGTACAGGGCAAGTTGGAGGTGAATCTTAACGCAATCAAAGAGTTGAGTGTAAAAAGCTCCAATCTATCATTATTCTTACAAGAAAATGCAAAGTATTTCAATGAAGAGTCAAACACTGTTTGTTGTAACCCACCAGATACATACATGTGTGGAATTGATGAAAAGTCTTTGGTTGATGTTCAGAAATGGAATGTATTGATGAGTTCTGTGGATCATCCAAAACATTTTTCTTTGCTGATTCACAAAGAATACAAAGTGATGTTTACGCCATGGTATGGCTTTTCACATGGAAAACAGTTAGCTCACGATATTGTTTTATATTTTTGTAGATATTTACTCAATGATGCATTTCGATCTGAATCCTCAATGAAAACTCGATTATGGAATCAACTTTCAGAATTTCCTCAACTTGGAGATATTTCTTTCCGATATTATTCAAACAATCACAGGTTGTTTTGCAATCTTTTACTTGGGAGTGGAATTTGAAAACTTGTTTGAAACAACATCCCATTATTAGAGGAATACATCAAGAGTTCATTTAGGAAATTTAAACAGATCGGATTTTGGGATTAGAAAGTTCAAATATAATATCTGGAGCAATCGTTATTCTCATTTCTAAGAGTTTTGACATCGACCAACTCCTGACGCATTTCAAGTTGGAAAATATTTTGTTCAAGCATTGCGTTCTTTTGTTGCTCCTGGAATAATTTTGTTGATAAAACTAGAATCTCGTTTTGACGAATGAGCTGTTGTTCTCTTGATCTCGCTTCAAGCGTTACACTCATGGCGTCGCCGTCTACAAAAGCCTCACAGTTATATCCAATTAAAGAACACATCCTGGAGGCCATCCTCTCCATAAATATTTGTGAGGTGTGCTGAAAGCTTTGTTTGCAACACAATAGCATAAGAATATTGAGTTTTCATGTATACACAAAATGGTGATCGGTTTTCTTCTCCTCCATTAATCATCAGAATCTTATTTGAGTCGATATGAACTGCTTTTTCCATTAACACCACATTTAGTCGATCATGGAAAGGAAAATCAACAAGACAAACATCTCTAAATGAATTTGTTAGACACACTTGGAATTTGTAATTGGTAGCTCCAACACAGGCTACCTTTGTGAAAACAATACCGTCATGTGTGAAAGGTGGCCACCTTTGAAGGTTGATGTACCTCTGTTGAATGTAGACACTTCCACTTTCTATTCATCCTATTGAATCACCATAAAATGCTATTTTCAAGATAACATACTTGTGAGAAACAATACCTGATAATATTGTGTCGCAATATCAATGGCAGGATCGTTCGCGGTTATTTCATTCATCTTCTTGCTTTCACATAACTCTTCAACAATATCCGTATGAGAATTCACCAATAATTCATTGTTTCCATTATAACCACACGCATAAATCTTGCCCTCGTCACTTAGAGCTACAATCGAATGATCTCCACACACTACCTTACAAATCTTTACGTTATTGTGTATTCTTGAGAATGGATGTTCCTGTATTCTGAGTGTGGAATTCGTGGTGCTGACAGGTTGGCCAATCTCTCCAAATTGGTTCGAACCTTAAAAGTTATTTTAGAAATGTGTGTGGAATTCACACAGCAATCATGATTTTGAAATTCTTACCTCCCACGAGTAATCTTCCATGGTTAGTAACAAATACACTCGTATAGGCAGCACACGCCATGTACGTGATATATTCGTCAGTGTGAAGAGCATTCTCGACGTCTCTCAACCAATAAATACCTCCTGGGCGCACACACGACCTTCCTTGCTCAAAAGTTTCTAAATTCATAACATCTTCCCCCATGTAGGGAGGAATATCATAGGCCATCTGAATTGCAACTACAGAAGGTCTTCTTGGTACTCTAAAGCTTTCTCCGCTTGGTAATTCTGTGACAGCATAATCACTTGACGAAGAACCGATCTTTGAATGAACAGAAACCACACCATCCATAATTTTATCCGTCAAAATGGGTACATGATGATAGGATGCAGCAACAAAATAGGCTCGTTCTAATCCAATACAATCTCCCTTTTTGTTTTCTTTGTAATTTGAAAATACATCATCGGACCACTTTTTGGTTTTTTCTTCTTTACTTTCAAATTTGCCCTCTTGCCATGGCAATCGGTTTGTTCTTTCCAATACAGTCTATGATCGGGAGATGTGATTATAAAAACCATCCCTCTTCTTGAATGAATTTGAATGAACTCTTGATGGATTCCGCTAATATTGGGATGTTGTTCAAACAAGTTTTCGAATGCCACTCCCGATCCCTTCCAGTAAAAAAAGATTGGAGCTTGATTGTGTGGACATTTTTTGATTTCAGAAAACTGATATATCAACTCCAATCCACAACACTAAATAGAAGAGAATGCACAAAATTAAGTCAGTCTAGATGATCCATAACAAATCACCAACTAATTTGGTGATTTTTATGTGAAATTCGTACAAAGGGATTTGTTGAGCTAAAACGTCAGAAAATGCCCTTTTGTTGTAAAATTTTTGAATTTCCTGTAAAAAAAAGAAAATGGTCTCTTGTTGTGAACGGAAAGATCTTCTCACAACACCATGTGGTTCTCTGTTGTTGAAATTACCTCCCGAAATCATCACTCAAATATTCTACTATGTACCCGACGCTCCGGATGTTTATCGTTTGGCTCTCTCTTGCAAACGACTATTTTCAATATTTCAATATGAAATGTCGTATCATTTGGATTACATTCGTTTGGAATATCTCAATAATCAACCGATGCAATTCAATTCCGATCATAATAAGCAAATCTGTGGTTTCTCATGTAGTAGCAAGAACTTTAACTCTGAGGACATGATGCCACCCAGAGAAAATCGATTAATTGAATTGTTTTCGCGAACAGATCCTTCATGTCCTGAGAAAGTCATGATGTCGTACGACCACTATTTTGAAAAGAGAAATCTCATGTATAAGAAGGCATATATGGACAAACTGCCAGATATCCCCGATATGATTGAGAGTAAGGAACACTTGATGGAGGACATGTTGGAAAATGTCCCTCTAGCCGTTACTCCATTTCAAGAAGATCATCAAGAGGAGGACGAGAAGAACGATGAGAATGAATATGAAGAAGAAGAAGACATACGCTCATTAAGAAGACGAGCAAAACCCAATGTGAAAACCCTTTATGAAATGACCTTGAGCTCATTCGAGAGACGAATGCAAAAGATTCTACGAAAGAATCCATTAGCGAGGATTACTCTCCAATGTCTATTCGATTTCAATCGAGCTCATACGACCTCAAATAAGACACAATTCGTCGTTGCTGGCGGCTTTATTTTACATGTACTCACAAAATGTGGATCCTGTGATATTGATATTTTCTGCATCAACAATGGTGAAAACGAGGTCACTGTCGATAATGCTCTCAAGGCAGTGTTGATTGAGATTGAAAAGAGACTTAGAAGGGAGAATATGGATTATCGTCTTTTGAAGACAAATGGAACCTTGAATTTATTACCAAAAACGGATGGTAATAGAGGTAAGTTGTTGCTTTTATCCTTGAATTTACCTAAACTATATATTAATTAACTCATGAATGAATTACCTAAACTATCTACGTCACTAGAAATTACCAATAAATATCCAGACGCTCGTACAAGAGAAAGCAAGTTATCTATTCAGTTTGTATTGAGAAAGGTTAAAACCATTGAAGAGTTGATGTGCTTCTTTGATATTGACTGTTGTAGATTTTGCTACGATGGACAGCAAGTGTTCACAATTTTGGAGGGTTTAAGAGCATTAAGACATCGATTGAACTTTGTTGCTCGCGAACACATTCAAACAGGAATGTATATGGACAGAGCTGTCAAGTATTCCAGAAGAGGATTTCAAACTCTGTGTGTTGATTTCAAGCATCCATTGCAGCATAATCTGCATATCCAACCTTTCATTGATTGGCTTCGAAATTTCATAATTGAAAATTATATTGAACAAGACGGGGAACCAAACTATGATCACGAACTAATGGGTGATGAGATGTGGAATGGTTTTGGTACCCTTGCTCCATACATGTACTTCTTTCACAACTATTCAGATAGTAGAGATTTGGATGAATCCAATTATTATACTGTTGTATTGAAAAGCTTGGATTACTGGTTAGTAGAATGCATTCTGAAGAATGGAGTTAAAAACGCTTTGGACTATTTCCTGGAAAATGGAGACTACTCTGATGGAAGATGGACAGCCAACTTTAAGAAAATTCAAGTGACTCCTTTGAATTACAAAGATGACGTTATTGATGGTATTATTAGACATATCCAGGAAGATGTCCACTATTTTTGTAGAAATATTACAGATTTGCTTTCCAAGCATCGTGCAATTTTTATAACGGAGGGATATTTAGATTCACATCTCATACAAAAGTAGGTATTAGAAATGTTGCGAACTGACAGTAGTCATACTAATTTTTCCAATATCTACTTTGAACGCAATCAGATACCATTTCTACAAATGCTACATTTGTGGCAAGTATTCTCACAACAGCAAAAATATTCACTTTTGTAGAGATTGTCACAAATTTAATGGGGAGAACAAGTTGCAAATCTTGAATCATGGAAATCATCTTCAAGGTAAAGTGGCCATTGTGACAGGAGGGCGTATAAAGATTGGCTACGAGACTAGTAAATTATTGTTAGAAAAGGGAGCAACCACTATAGTAACCACTCGCTTTCCACACAATGCTTTAAAAAAATTCCAAGCTGAAACTAATTATTCAAAATGGAAAGACAATTTAATCATTTATCCTCTGAATCTCAAAGACGGTAAATCCATTATATCATTCACAGAATTTGTAAAATCTAAATTTTCACATGTAGACATTCTGATCAATAATGCAGCACAAACCGTAAGACGTCCTGTCACCTATTACAAACCACTTGTTGAAATTGAGAAACAAAATGCAGATAAACCTTTGCCGTTATCGACAGCTACCATCGACAAGAAGAATGATACCTCTTCAATAACTGAGATACAACAATTGACCTCCAATTTAGTGAATGATACACTCAGAATTACTCTCGAAGAACGTTTACCTGAAGACATTGAGCATAAACCCTCAATGAATGACAAGGATAAATGGGGAGAACCATTAGACACTCGTACTCTCAATTCTTGGAATATGAAATTGCCAGAGATTAGTAGTGTCGAAATTTTGGAATGTCAAATGATTAACAATATTGCTCCAACAATATTGATTTCTCAGCTAACAGATGTGTTGAAACCCAAATGTACTAATGACATTGATTTTAATGATCCTCTTACCATGTATTCATTTATTATCAATGTTACTTCTCATGAAGGCCAATTTTCGGCTACTGGAAAAACAGACTGTCACATCCACACGAACATGTCAAAAGCCTCGCTTAACATGTTGACGCGTTCAGGTGCAAATTTCTATGCAAAATTTGGTGTGCTCATGAACAGTGTCGATACTGGATGGGTTTCATCTGCCATCAGCACTTTCAAAGAGCCACCATTGACTGCGCAAGATGCTGCCTGTAGAATTTTACATCCCATTCTTTCAGGATCGTTTGAATATGGAAAACTGTTCAAGGATTATCGTGTAGTCGACTGGTAAATGGTCAGATTGGAGAACTCATTATTGTAGTTTCCAGCCGTCAAAGAGTAAACGCTTAGGGGTAATTTGAGACATCTGTTTTTTCATGCGTGAAATCTCTTGAAGATTAGTGACAATCATTTACCACAAATGCAGCACCACTGTCAAATCAAGCAACATGAGCTTCATAGCTCAACTTTCTCTTCAAGCAACACGAGAATTATTTAATTGTTAACATCCATTTTCCTCAATGAGCTATCTTTGACCATTTATGGCATTCTTATGTCGTCAAAAGGATGCAAAATCATTCATCTCCAACACATTAAAGACGAAATTGAATCCCCGAATCCTTATCCTTCTCAAACACAAAAAAAAAGAAAACGATTCGTTCCACAATCATGTCCTCTCAACCTTTCACAACAAGTACTCACGTTGTTCTCCTTTTCCTCCTTTTGATTCTCTCCTCCATTTACGGTGCAACTGTCAACAAGAATTGTGCTCTCATCGTTCCAGAGAATCCTCTCACCCTGAAAGGTCTCATTACTCCCTATCTGTTACGAGCACTAAACCCAGCTGATGGAGACTGTCTCATGTCCAATCCAGATCAACAAGCCTTTGTCGAGGGAGTGATCTTTGTTCCCTCCACAGGTCAACTTTTTGTGTACAACCCACTGGTCATTTCAGAAAGTTCTACAGCACCTGCCATTCCACCCACGCCTCTAAAATCCCTCCCAAGTGATGCCGTGGTGGGTTTGTGGTTTGGTACCAATGCCGATACACTTACTCTTCTCGCAAAGAATAATGTGTCATTGAGTCAGGGAAATTGTGTGAATGGATTAGGAAATGGTGATGTGTTTGGACAGTTTGCTGCATGCAACGCGAAAGAGTTTTTCCATGCTCTGAAAACTTCGAAAGCCTATCAACAAGGAAAACTTGTTCCTCCATTGCCACCATTGGGAACTGCCAAAGATGGAAAACCTTGCATGACTGTGAGAGATTTTGGATTGGTCGATATGGATCAATCAGATAATGTGGTCACTTCTTATTTATTGACCAAAGATGGAAAAACGGCTCAGAATACTGAGGCGAATGTGAAAGCTTTAGGAACAAGAACTTCTGTTACTACCATTGTGAATGGTTCTGACAATCGATTGTTATCCATTTCTTTAGATCAAGCTCTTGGTTGCACTCCATATAAAGTTCCTGATTTGGCCAATAATGGGACATTGGCTGCTGCTTTGGCTTTGAATGAAATTCAAGCTACTCTCCAACAGAAACCTCCAGTCGCACTAATTCCGCGGGGAAATCCAATGGTCCGAACGAGCGGAGATAAGGCTTCCCTTAAAAAGTTGAATTTATATCGGGAAGCAGTCTTTCAACCTCATGCACCATCCATGAGTTTCGCATCGACTCGTTTGTATTGTTTCCATTTTGGACTTGTTGGAACCTTTCGAATTTTGTTGGACAAACCATTCACTGTGAATGCAACATCTCCAAATCCAGACGTTGCGAATAACTTGTTCACCTTCTTAGCTCAGAGATTTGCAAATAGTTGGAAGGGATTGAAGTGTGACATGCTGTTAGATATTGATTCTCCAATTGCTTTGGTGACCAATGCGAATGGTGTGACGACAGATGCCAAATTGGATATTAATGCATTATCTGATTCATCCTTAATAGAAATTGATCAATATATGAATGATACAGATACGAGAGCAGTGTCTACATCATCAGGTAATACATTCGGAAAGAATGTGACTTTTGTGTGGCCACTGTTGTGTTTGGTTATTACCATTTTAGGAATTGTGAATTTCCTATAACATATTTTCTCAAGTTATTTGTAGTTTCACAAATCAATTAAAATATCACAAATCCAATAAGATTAATTGTAAAAATATTAAATCTTCATTCTCAAATTGCTTTTCACAAATAATAATATTCATGTTGACAGCACTTCTTCTCATTTCAATAAAATTCAAATAATGATTCACAAGAACTTTCTATTGATATCCTCTTCGAAACAATTTCTTAATCAAAAATGGAATATTCGTTTCAGAAATTCCAAACGTATCAATCATTTCATATAATCTTTTATATCCTCGATGTGAATGCGACACAAACATATCCTCACTTCTCCGATCATCATACGACGGCATGTGACCAATGGACTTACGAGTCGACAAGACTTCGTGAATGATCTCTGCAAAATGTTTACAAAATTCTGGATATATTTTTTCAAGCATGGATGGAGTCTTTGCATCTTCACTTTTGACATCTGACAGCAGAGGTTGATTCTCATTGGTGTTCAATAAACTCATGAGAATGGGATGAGGTGGATCGACAAATTTTTCAATCGTTGTCAAACCCTTAAACTGTGAAATAATTTCCAAAGATCCTCCCATCACTGTCGACACTAAATCTTTCTTCATGTAAACACTTTGTGCAACGAAAGAGGACCATCCTTCCAATAGATTTGGATGCAACATGACATCACTCATCGCAAAGAGATGACAATATAATTTTTGAATGGTGGAACGATCCTCCAAAAAAAAGACTTCTTTCGAAAGATCATTCTGTTTCACTAATTCTTGTAAATGTGAACGCCACTGAGGATCCTGAAATTCTCCCACCAATAACAACACTGGATGTACATTAAGAAATTGCAATGGATCCTCACGGAGTCTCTTTTTCAACTCTACCAAAGCTCGGATCGATAAATGATGTCCCGAAGCAGGTGTCACATGAGTATCGACTTGAGTGAGCACCACCACTCGATCGAGTTCATGAAGCATGTGTTGTTTCGTGAGAGGTTCCACCCATTGATTCCACACGTGTTTGCGCTCAGTCGGCAATAGATAAGAAAATCGTTGACAATTCTCGAGAGGCTGAGGTTCGAGTCCCTGCCTTAAGATCAACATTTTTCCAATATTCAATCCAAGTGACAAGTCTGAGAATTGAGCGACATCACCCGACATGGCAATATAGAGAGAGGTGAATGGGTCCATTCTACGGAATTGTTTCAATCGTTTTGGATCATCAAAGAGAAATTGATAGGGAGTGTTGAGTGTTTGAATGAATGGAATGTTCAACTTGTGGCAAATCTTAATTCCATACAGAGAGTAAAAAGCATGGACCATGGAAATGGAATCTTCTTTGAGAAGTGTTTCATAGTCTTTCTTTGATGTGACTTGTATGACCTTATGGACTTGATGTGAAAACGATTGTAAATATCGAAAGAGTTTCGAGTTTTTTCCACAATAAATCACAGTCACTTTGAAGGAAGAGACAATTTCTGAAAGATATTGAGCCAATTTCATGGCGTACGAATCTAAATTTAAATTGTGTCGAGCATTGGGATGATTTCCTCCGAGTTGAATGGCCAAGTGAATGATTTTTGGCGTTTTTTTCAAAGGTCGATAGGTGAACAATTCGACCATGTGTTTCATTCCATCACTTGTCTCAATGGTGGTCTCTCCTTTATCAACATCGATATTGGTAATCGCATGTTGATCCTCACGGTCCTTTTTCGGCATTCGATAAAATTGATAGCAATAATATTTTGCAATCAAGTCCATAAATTCCGAATTTTCCAAATAAACGACTTTCTTAAAGATTAAATCTCCTCGAAAATACATGGTTTGATCATTGGTAATGAAGAGTGGTATCAATGGAGCAAATATTCCCTTATGACGTTGTAAAAATTTTGAATAATCTAGAGAAGGGTCTTGTTCTTTTACCTTTTTTGGTAATGCCAATGCCATGGCAGTACATTTACCTTCTGCGTTCAGCATTTTATGGCTAAGTAGTTCCATAATTTGGCGATACGATTGTGCATTCGAATCATGTGAAAGCATATTCTTCACTTGTTGTGAATATTGCTCGAGTCGCACCAAATGTGTCGAAACTTTCTCCAATTCATAAATTTCGTTTTCAATGAGTTCAAACCAAAAATTTGTACTCATTTCGAATCGTTCCTTAAATGATTTGGGAATTCTTGTTTGAGACATGGGCTCGACTTGATATCTATTGTACATGATTAAAGTTAACACTTGATGTGAAATGAGACTATTCAGTGGATAAAAAATCGAAGGAATAAACAATGGAATGTCCTCATGAGTGATGGCCATGAGCCATGAATTTCCATACGATTCCAGTAAATGGCTCAATGTTTGGCTAAGGTGATCGGAAATGGCCGAATCGACGACATGAATTCGAAAGGATAGTTCTGGTAAATTCATTTGAAGTTGTTCGAGCGATTTTGCAATCGTTTCTGAATTCAATTGAACCGGTTTAAGAAAACTTGAATAATCCATTCGAAACACAATTAAATCCAATTGAGATTCGTTCAACTTTCCATATTGAGGAGTTTCCAAAATAAGTTTCCAATTTTGCAATAACCATTCTTTGAGAGCTCGAGCTTCATGAGGCCAATCTTTCACCGATTTCGTTCGATGAGATCGATGATGAGAAGAAGATCCATTATGAATTAAATAATTAGAGGATTGCCACACGGTATAGTTCACTTTTCCAAAACTCAAATGTCCACTCACACTCAATGCCACCAAAAATCCCAAACACAAAAAGACAATCGCAACTAATGTGAGAATGCCCAATAGCAGCAAGGAAATGAATTTGTTTTCCGAATCGATATTTCTTTGCAAAGAACAACAACTAGTCCTCTTTCTTTTGAAAGCTCGATGCAATCTTTGAAACAACAAGGACGATGGGATGAAATCACAACAACAAAACATGTGATGAGACAACAAGATCTTGAACTTGTCAAAAGAGTGGTCGTCATGGTCATCATCATACTGCTGATGCTTTTCTTTTTGATTCGACGAGTGCTGTTGTTGTTGTTGTAAAAACACACAAGTGGACTCTTCATTGTCATTTTCAAGATGTTGATGGCGATCATGACAACGATCATGACGCAAGCTTGTCCTGACAGAGGATGCTCTTGTTGTTGTGGTTCGATTCGGAGAAGGAGGATAACAACTATTTCTTAAATGATGTAATCTTGAAGAAGGATTGGTTTCAGACTTCAAGTGATGATGATGTTGAGAAGGAGTGATGTCATCAAGCAACAACCGCTCGAATTCATCGTCGTTGTCATCATCACGATGATCGGAGGTGTTTTCAGAGCTTGTCGTGTGTCGATTGGCGAGAGGCATTGTTAATGTGGTGGTGTTGATATTTTTAATGTTTTTGGGAAAGCTTGAGCACTCTCTCTTTGATTTCACGCATGACAGCATCATTGAGTATGTGCACAGAATGAGATTTTACGGTGGGTTTTGTTCATCATCAATGAAATGTCAAGTCACACTGCAAAAGACAATATGCAAGAGACAAGAACGGTTGCCCAAGTGGCTTTTGTCTTTAAATTTAAGGTAGATAAATGGTGATGTTTGTGATTGAATTATTGTTTGAGGGAATGATTATACGTTTGAACCAAAAAGGCATCCGTGATAGTTCCTTGCAGTTTTCCTATCAGTCACAGAGTGGACAAGAGCTTGGCATGTGACATTTCAGTTGTCAAATCAAGCAATAAAAAAAATAACAACAGATCAACAAAATGGGCAACGGCATTAGCAAGGATGAAATGAAGCTCTATCAAGAGCAAACGAAAAATCGTCTCACCAAGAAGGACATTCAAAGATATTTCAAATTCTGGTACGTATTTGAATTTTCCACTTTGTGAAATCCTAATGTTCAAAAATTGTGTGTGAAATTTGTTTTAAATCCGTACGGATTCAATTGATGAACGATTATTGTCATCGTCATCATCATGACCATAAATTCATTCTCTCTTTTGATGAACCATCATGATCATCAATAGGCATGAATTGTTCCCTGATGGCAACATGACGAGAGAAGGTTTCTCCAAATTTGCTCAAATTGCACTTCCAAGTGCTCCACCAGATGCCGATGTTGAATACTTGTTCCGTGCTATGGATGCCAACAAGGATGGAACGATTACTGTAAGTGATTGTTTGAAATGATGATCATGATGATGAGTGGAATGGTTCAAACATTTGGGTGTTCGTATAATTCTTAATGACAAATCATGACGAAAATGGAATGTTGTTGTTGTTGATGATGATGATGTATTATTATTGTTGATGGTGGTGGTGGCATTGGTGATGAAACCATGAACATGACATTTA
Source organism: Naegleria fowleri (assembly GCF_008403515.1). Classification (NCBI taxonomy): domain Eukaryota; phylum Heterolobosea; class Eutetramitea; order Acrasida; family Naegleriidae; genus Naegleria; species Naegleria fowleri. Next base: position 147,418 of record NW_025407976.1, read on the forward strand.
TGGTCTGGCCATATGGAAACGTTTGAAAACTTTTCATCATTGACACGTGACACACCCTCCTTTAACGATGTTTTCAATGAATGGAATTGCTTTAATGTCATGACGCGAACGGATCGAAACGTTATGATTTTCGCAAGTATCTAGTTTAAAGAATTTCTCTTCTTCCAATCAATAACTGCTCCAACCACTCAACCACTTCAATTCCATGAATTGATTGATTTGGCATTTGACATGTATGATGAAGACAATGATGGGTATGTAACCAATCTTTAATGTCAATTGCATTCTAATGCATCGCTCACTCCATTCATGTTCTTTTATTTCTGATTCTCACTGATTGAATCCACATAGTTTTGTCACTGCTGAGGAAATGAGAGATAGTTTGAGAAACATGTTTAAAGCTAAGGGTATGAATGTCAATTCACCAGATATTGAAAGAACCATCAATACTCGTATTGAGAATTTATTAAAAATTGCAGACAGTAATGGAGATGGAAAGTTAACAAGAGAAGAAATTGTCCAAGCTTGTCAAAAAGATCCATCCTTGTTGGTTCTCTTTTAAACACAAAATACATCTAAACGTTTGTATAATTATGATTACCAACTTGATACAGAAAAACAGTGGAACGTTCAACAATACAACTGAGCTTGTTGATCCTGGACACCCATCACAATCTACTGCATAATTTAATAATAATAATTATTTATATGTATACATGTAACAACAGTATTCTTGATTGAACTTTATCTATTCTGTTCATTCTTTGATTTCTTATTAATTACTACTCAGTCTTTAAAGAATGAGCATCTTGACATCAAGGCGTGTTGTTGTTCGTGCATATTTAATTCTTTTGATAATTTTATTTTAAAAAATATGTCCACATTACCAAGACCCGGACTCTCTTTCTCGCAGAAGCGCAAACTTGAAGACCAATTCGGTGCTCAAGTACCTGAATTTTCTGAATATCATCAAAAGAGAAGAGGATTGGAATCATTCTCAGTGAAAGGTGCTGCTTTAGCTGGTATTGGTTCATGTATTTTCGCCTATCAAAGATCATACCAACCACTGACCGGAATTTTTGTTGGTGCCATGGCCTTCTTGACTGCACGTAGTGCTGCTAAATACTTTGGAGCTCCATATTTCGGAGTAAATTCAATCAATAATGCGGAATTTGATAGAGCATTTAATCTGTGGGTGTATTATGAACATAACCCATACCGTAAAGACGCTGATTTGCCAATTCATCAATTTGAATCTAGATATCAGAAACGTCTGAATGAATTTAGGGAAAAGCATAAGAATGATTATACTCAGTTTTTGAAACAATAATTATCGAGAATTTATTTGTGATTGGAAGGTGAATGTCGTCATCATGGAAAATATAATCATCATCATCATGGGCTCAAGATTAACACAAGTTGGTCGATCTCATTCATCGTCTCAATCATATATATTACGAGAGTTCTCTCCAACATTTCTTCATCATTTATTGTACGTAACAATACCAAACAGCTGTATTCATCCAATTTCATTTCTTCTCTTCCACCCATGATCTCGTATGATATAATAATTATTAAATAATAAAACATATGGGAATTATTGTCATTGTTGTGGGTTCTGATGTTGGTCTGTATTCATCTTTGAATTTCTTCTCTCCAACAAACGACTTTTTGTGAAGCAGCAGCAACACACTCCAATTCCTTTAATTCATCATTTCCTCATCGACCACATCTGCGAAGGCCTTTGTATTTGCTTTTTTCATTGGTTTCAGTTGTTGGAGTCTTTGTGTGAATAATTCATCACCTTGTTCCACAATTAATTGCTCCAAGTTGTGGATTCGGGCTGAAATGACGTTGCCATCCTGTCCTAATGCATTAGCCAATTCCGTTTGATGGTTGTCCATAAGACTTTCATTCGGAACAGCAATAATCTTCTTTCCCATTCGAAGTGACTCAAATAAACTTCCCGAGCCGGCATGACTAATAATTAGATCTGCCTGTTGAACATCATTTTGAATGGAGTCCTTCTTTCTAAAGAATTCAACCTTCATTCCGAGTGGAATCGATTCATCGTTGATTTCTGGCTCCTCTCCTGTTCCGATCTGCATGATGAGATGAGAGTATCCATGGTCATGCAAAGCACGAAAGACCGAGGGTTTGCTCATGATCTTGATCAGGTCATTGAATTGAGTGGTTCCGACCGTAACAAAAACTCGAGGCATGTTGTTGCTGTGGAGATGAATTTTTGAAACTTTTGAATGCCTTGTCTTTATCACAATCTTTGTTTTAATAATTCAGACAGCCTAATGATCCACAGGTTTCATTTCATGGACTATGAATGAGGCTTTCTTGATGATCCTGTTCTGTGATCTCAATTCTGGTTTTTGACCTTGCAGTAGTCTACTTGGTTTCAACTCACGATGACTCTTTGGCGAAGATGAACAATTTTTGTAAGCACGTGCTTGTTGTTACCAACAACAACTGGCAAGGTTATTTTTACATTTCCACCACAAACAAAAATGAGCAGTCTTTCAACCATTGCCTCCATCACCGATACTGAGAAGCGTGTAGCCGAGTATCAAAAGTACATCAAGGAAAAGGTCAGCAAGGGTGATAAACAAGGCTTGATTGACTTGGTAAAGCACAGTAAGTAATGGGAGGTGATGATTTGCATGTGTAGATCCAATGTAATATTTTTATGGACGAATTATTTGTTGATCTTTCCGTATTTTGATGATGACTTTTATTATGGTGATGATGATACGATCTGGAATTTAAAATATGCTGCTCTCTCTGTCGTTTGATGATCATCATTTACTCATACGTAACAACAACACGGTTTTACAAATTCAATGTATTTCAAACCTGTACTGATCGCTCCGTTCGTGATTGATATGTATAATTCATCTGACAACAACATTCACAAAATATGTTTCAATTTGATATTGTCAATTTTGATCATCAGTCTCTGACAGCAATATTCCAACCATTGTCAGCAGACAAGCAATGGATGCCTACGCCAATGAAATTTCAACAGTCGAGGATCCAAAGTTAAGAATGAAGATTGCTGAAGAGACTATTGAACTCATTAGACCATTGGCAAACTCTACATTCTTTGATGCTAACATTACCATCAGAAAGCAACTTTCAAGAGATATCAGAGAGGTCGATCAAGATTTTGTGAAAGCAGCACAACAACTTACACCAATTGATTTTGACGCTGTTTTACAAAATGACACAAATGCTGGTGTAGCTTTGAGTTTGGAAGTGGCTCAACTTTATTTGGGAGCTGGTGAAAGTGCTTATGCTGAAACATTCATCAACAAGGTTGCTCATTATGTGGATCAAGTCAGTGACCGTAACCTGCAAGTCATGCACAGTTATTGTTTTGCCACACTTTCTGATTTGAAGAGAGATTTTTTGACCGCAGCTCGTCGTTACTATAAAACAAGCAGCTTAGTCATTGAGGAAGAACAATTGGCTGTCTTGAACAATGCCGCTGTTTGTGCAATTTTGGCAAAGGCAGGTCCTGATCGTTCTCGTGTTTTGGCAACACTTTTCAGAGATGAACGTTGTGCTCATTTAGAATTATTTTCTGCTTTGGAAAAGATGTTTTTGGGTAGAATTCTTCGTCCTCACGAAGTGAAAGCAATTGAAAAGCACTTGAAGGAGCACCACAAGGCTACTGACGCTCAAGGAAAGACCACTCTAGAAAGCTCTATCATTGAACATAATTTATTAGCTGCAAGCAAAATCTATAACAATATTACATTCGATGAATTGGGAACATTGCTCAGAATTTCTGCTGCTGAAGCTGAAAAGATTGCTTCAAAGATGATTTCTGAAGAACGTATGCCTGGATCAATTGACCAAATTGATAATATTATCTACTTTGAAAGTGGATCAGAGAACTTGCAAGTTTGGGACTCTACCATCAGATCAACACTTCAATCCATTTCCAGTGTGACAGATTCTATTTTGAAGGGCATCAACGCATAAGTGTTGTCGACTACAACTTGTTTTGTAATAAATCAATAACTCTTAATCCATAAGTAAGTGTCAGTGAGGGTAGATGGACCGAACTTTTTCACTTGTTGCAGAGAGAAGAAATTCGACCTTAAACCAAAAGTAGATATCATTGTGAAACACTTTTTCTTGAGAATTATTATCCCATAAAAGATCAGAACTTTATCCACTGTGTGTGTCATCTAGGTTTCTGAATTTCATTACCTGTCAAATTGGCACTTCATAAAATTCATTTTAATTTTTTTCGCTTGTTGATAACGTTATCGAGCTCACAGTCCAACAAAAATAGGAATTTCCAGCACTCTTCCTTAATTCAAATTTGGGCAAAAAACAAAATTTTGTAATCTGCATTTCTATCAACCCTTATTTGCTCCTGTCGCAACCTGTTTTCTCCTATTCTCCTTCCATCAGTTGCGTTCCCTTGATGCATTTCAAAAGAAATCATCATCGCAAAAAAATCGTTAAAAAACTCCATTCAAGCCTTTGTTGTTGTTGCTGTATTGTATCAAGCCTTCTTTGATTGTATTTGGCCAACCTTTTTACTGACGCTTGTACTCTTTCCATAATCATCCACACACAACCGTTGTTGTTCAACCGTTAGTTCTTGTACTACTACTCTTCTTGAAGGTTCAAATTATCTACTCCTCGTTTAGTTTTTCCACTTTCCGATCTTGTACCAATATCATCACCAATTATTATCATCATGATGCAAAAGAACACTGTTTCTGCCAATAGACGTTTGAATGTACACTTGAATCACTTGATTCCAAACTCCGCAGCAGAATTCACTTTGGATAATCATCATCAAGAATTACCAAGTTCCCACTCATTGATTGAACATCAAACTTGCAGTGGCACAGCTCCATCCGGAAATCAAAGTAGTTCTTCTTCTTCTTATTCCTATGCTACCTATACGTATCCTAATGAAGAGAATGATCGTTATAGCAGCATTTCTTACAATTATACTCACACCTTTGATGTCAAGAAGATGATTGCTTTCTTGAATGGAGGAAGAGATAAGAGAGCGATTCACAAATTCCTTGACAATCCACTCTTGCTCAAAAAGACAACCAACATGCCAAAGGAAGAGGCAAGAGAGGTTACATTGCAACAAGTGGCTTATTTGTGTAAATCAGGACTCTTCCGTATCTCCGAAATTAAGAAAGATCCAGAGGGTCTTTTGGCTCGACTTGAAGGCACTAATTTGATTGAAACTTCTTCCAATGTAAAGATGGGAGTTCAATTGGTCTTATTCACAGGAAGTATTCTCAACCTGGGAACCAAGAAACATCATGACAAGTATTTGAAGAGAGCTGAAAATTTGGAATTGCCTGGTATGTTCGCCATGACTGAGATTGAACACGGATCCAATGTTCGACAACTTCAAACTACTGCCACTTTTGATGAAAATACCAATGAGTTCATCCTCAATACACCAAATAAGGGTGCTCTCAAGTATTGGCTTGGTAATGCAGCATGTCATGGTGTCATGGCTACTGTGTTTGCTAGACTGATCCTTAAGGGTAAGGACTATGGTGTTCATGCATTCCTTTGCCCAATTAGAGATCAAGAGACTGGAAAATTAATGCCAGGTGTCATTGCTGGAGACTGCGGTGACAAGATTGGGTATGTAAATTGTTGTTCGTTCATAATTGATGTAACCATGGATCACCTTATTATTATTATTATTATTTGTAACATATGATTCCGTTAATTCATTCATTCCAATTAATCAAATGTTCCTTATGACTTTGTGAACAGATTGCATGGTATCGACAATGGTTTCCTCGAGTTCACCAATGTTCGTGTTCCATATGATAATTTGCTCGATCGATTTGGTGGCATTGATCTCACAACCAAGACCTACAAATCAGATTTTGAGAATCCAGACAGAAGATTCGCAGCAGTGTTGGGAGAATTGATCACTGGTAGAGTCACACTCATTGCTGGATCTCTCGGTGCTAGAAGAGCAGCATGTATGGTTGCCACCCGTTATGCCAATCAAAGATGTCAATTTGGACCTGGAAAAGATTTACCAGAACAACCAATTCTTGACTACAAGTCTCACAAGACTAAGCTCATGCCAATCATTGCATCGTGCTATGCCTATGAATTCATTAAGAGAAAGGTCGTTAAGAAGTACTGTAGATTACATGTTGAGAAAGTCTCAGATGAAGAGTTGCATGAAGTTCACGCTCTCGCTGCAGGTGTTAAGGCAGTCATGTCTTGGGACACTCAAGAAAATTTGCAAACACTCAGAGAAATGTGTGGTGGTCACGCATATTCTGCTTACAATAGATTGGGTTCTGTAAGAGATGACCATGATGTGTTCCAAACCTTTGAGGGTGACAACACTGTCCTTATTCAACAATTGGGAGGTTATTTGTTGAAACAATTCGGCAAACAATTTAAGGGTGACGTCATTGCTGACAGCATTAGTTATTTGAGAAAGGAAGTTGGCGGACTTCTCTCCAAGCGTAATCCTGTCATTACCAGATTTGCCTCAAAGAAGCATTTGAGAAATTCAGACTTCCATCTCCAAGCCTTTGAATACAGAACTGCCAAGCTCCTTGGAGAATGTGCTGTTGAGATTAATAGCAGAAAGAAGAAACAAGGCCTCTTCCATGCCTTTAATGAATCTCTTCCAAAGTTGATTCGCCTTGGTAGAGCTTATGTGGAGCAAGTGGCTCTTCAAGATTTCATCAACGAGATTGAGCAAGTCACTGATCCAGAATTGAAACACATTCTCAAGTTGTGTGCAGATTTATTTGCCTTGCATACCATGGTGAAGAATATTGGAGACTTTTTGGATCTCATTAAGAGAAACAAATTCTCAGCCATTCAAAACATGGTTGAATGGTTGTGCGAAGAGTTGAGAGTACATGCTGTCTCATTGGTTGATTCATTTGGAGTTCCAGACTTCCTCCTTGACGCTCCAATTGCCAAGAGAGATTGTGGTAATTATGTTGCTCATACTGTTGAGTATGCTCTCACTAGAAATAAGGGTAATGCAGACCTTATTGGAAAATTGACCACTGACAAGAAGGTAAATAAGAAACAAGTGGTAAAGAATGAAAAGGAAACAACTGATGTATTGGAAATGGATTTGTAAATAGTAAAATATTTCTGGTGTTACAATATGTTTTACTTTGCATTTAGTCTTGAGAGATATTTCTAAGCTGACATCCCTGCGTTCCAACCCATCTGTTACCAAAATCGATGATCAACACCGTTCAAAAATGCAAAGTTTAACTTCAAAATTTAATCTTCGAATTGCTACTTTCATTTTTGGAAAACAATAAATACATCTAGACAAAGAGGAATTCGAAATTTTGTCTCTTGTTCTCACTCAAAAAAGAAACCTACTGCAATGTACATACTCAAGCTCAAAGCAGTAGCACCATAGAGCTGCCCTTTGTTTCAATCCAGTTTCGTTTCTTGTGTTTTTTCAATGATTCGAAACAAAGGGCAGCACTTCAAATACCTCAAATAAGAAGGAAGAAGTTCCGCAGGTGGCAAGCTTCCCTGTTTCCTGTCTGTATATGGAATTCGTATACTGAGGAAATAGAAACTGCAATAAAAAACAACCACAAATACCAGCCTGTCATAGAGTTTCGAAGGAAGCTCTATGTAGATACAGCTCAGACTTCACACCAATAAACACTTCACGTTGTTGCTGGAACCAGTTCATGTGCATTGTTCTCTCTGAATTTTCAAAAGAAACTCATTACTTGATCTTTTTGCTCTTTTCCTTCTTCTCTGAATGCGATTTCACAAAATCGAACTCTCTGGGACTTGTGGGCAGAAATTTCTGTGGCATCAACTTGATGAATGGGATGTCCTCACCAACAAATTGAGAGCCTATATTGTTCTCATTCCCATCATTAAATACTGCACTCCATTCTCGATTAATGGTAGAAATAAATTTGTAATAGAGACCTTGTTTTTTCAAGAACTCACGAGTGTATTTCGAAATACCTCCACAAATGGCAACCAAAGTTGTGATTTTAGAATCCCATGTAAGAACAGGACAAATTTTCTTTCCATTCACTGTAATGGATTCAGTGCTACCAAATAGACCTTGCATTTTGCTTCCTTTCAACATCATGCAATACCACGCAAGTCCTACATTTCTATGAGCAAGAATTGTTGGAAATGATGCATATGGAGTGACAATGTTTTGAAAGAGAATTTTCTGGCATGCAATCGATGGTATTCCACATTCACTGGCATATTTTGGATAATATCTACCATGAGTTGTTGGTTTTGTAACACTCGCAAATAAACCTGGAATATCATTTTCAATCGAATGAATTAATCGCACTTTCTCTCCGTTCATGAAAACTCGTCGATTGATGTCACTATCTAAATAAGGTAACACTAAGTATTTCCATTTTTCATGTGAACTATACCAGTATCCTCCTTCGACTGGTATGTCCCCAAATAATTTCGATTTGTAAATTGCTTGTCTCAAATTGGATTGTTTGAATTTCCAAATTTTTTCTCCCTCATGTTCATTGTATCCTAATTCTTTCCAATTACACAAAAGTGACATAAATACGTTCATCATTTCCCCTTCATAGGGATCATTAATGAATGATTTGCCATTTCCTTTATAATTAGAGGCATCAAGAGGATCTCCATAAATATCCCGTATGTATGCAATTGCTCTAATTTTTCCATCTCCATGGTAGAACATCTTCACAGTCGTCTTTTTGATTTTTTCAATTTTCTGTTGAATTTTTGTTGTCAATGCATGTCTTCTCAAAATGTTTTGTGTCGTCACACTATTCTTCTCATTGATGTGAGTAATAGTGGTGTTGGCCAACACATATTCAAGTGCAAGGAGAGACCAAATAAATTGACCATTGTCCAGAGAGGGAATTCTGCTTGCCCAGTCTGGCTGGGGCTCAGCTCCATCGTCTTTAACTCTAAACCACGGTAATAACGAACCAAAGCCAGGATATCTCTTATCAAACATTTCATAGCTATCAAACTTCCGTTCTAAAAGGCCTAGCAAGTAGCTTTCGGTGTCTTTTGATAAGTGTAATTTTGAGGGCGTTATTGAAGATTCTGTGAGCAATCTTTTTCCATTCTCATTAACAAGTTTTTCAATTATTGAATTGTGTGAATTTTCAAAGAATATTCTAGCAGTTGAATTTCCATCCAAAGCCAATGCAATCATATTTAAGTGAAGGGCCTCTTTTGCTGGCGAAGAAAAATCATGTAACTATGTGTGACGGAGCCATCAAGAAATATTAAAATGTGTCACACGTACAATAGCACCACTTACTGGGTCATGAATATCGGATGTGCTATGATCAATTTGATGTCCTATTTCAGCCAATTTCATAAAGTACATTTTGAATCGGCATGCGAAAAAACTTGTTAATTTCCAAACACTCAGAGTGACATTCAAAAATTAATCCTACCATCATAAGTCAATCCTGTTGCGCTATTCAATCCAACTCCATTTGTATTAGCAAACCGTCCCTCCCAAAATGCAACACTATGGATGAAACTTTCAATTTTTTCGGTATTCCTTTCGTCATCTCTGAAATCATCCAACGAAAAGTATTTTGCGAAATTCGGAACTGGAAAGTATGAAAACTCCAGTTCAGAGCTGTCTGAAAGGAGGCTATTATTTTGAAATTCAGAAAAGTTCTCTTTCTCCTCTTCTTTTGCAATGCCATCCAACGATGAATCATTGTGTCGTTCCGTATGCATCCTTCTCATCATCCTTGTTGTCTCTCCGTCATCATCATGGTTCGCTGCCGAGTCAAGTTCCGAGACTGCTCCGGAGTCGGACAACATATTTTTTTTGTACGTGTGCTTGTTCGTGAAGAAGTAATATCCGACCGCCAACGAAACAAGATGAAAACGATTGGATTCAAAGGCAATCCGCGATGGTGATGATGAAAAAGAAGATAAATGAATATCAGGATGATGATGATACACATGAGGAATGTCATACTGGCAAGAACTGTTTAAAGCTCATAAGGAATCTTTTGTGGTCTTGAAAATAGCCTCTCCTGTAAGAGAATCTCGAACACGGTGAGTTCAAGATTCAAAAAAATGTTAAGGCCAACAGAAGTAAGCATTGAAGAGCTTGAATCAAGGCTTCCTCCCGAACAATTAGAAATTTATCGTAAAGCCTTTAGAATGTATGACAAGAACGGAGATGGAGTGATTGAAACAGCAGAAATTATGATGGTGATGAAGGATTTGGGAGCGTCCATGAATGAGGCTGACCTTCATGACTTGCTTGTTGAAATGGGTATTGGAGAGAACGTTGATTTTCATGCCTTTTTAAAGATTATGTTTTGTTCGAGTGATAACGGCGAGGAATCATTAAGAGCTTCATTCAAATTATTCGACTCCGATGGTGATGGATTTATTGGAGTGGAAGACTGTAAGTTGTTTCAAAGGCTCATCACTGACATTGCTATAACTTGTAATTTCATGACAATAATAATGACTCACTCGGGAAATTGTTGTAGTGAAGGAAATGTTGCATAAACTCGGAGAAGACATCAGCGACGCCCAGGTGCAGCAAGTAATGAATATGGCAGACAAGGATAAAGACGGAAAGATTTCTGTTGAAGATTTCATTCGGCTTATGAAATAAATGAACGAGTTACAACATCATCAAACAAGGAAATGTTCACCTTCCTTAACAAATGCAAGATCATCATCATCTCTCGAAAGCCTAGCTTTGCAGATCACAACAAGCCACTCGGAAAACAAAGGAGCAAGAAATGATCAGGTCAATATCTACACTTAGGGTTTAATTTAGGTTTGAAACTAGGTTACACAAAATAAGTTATTGGTTCGTTGGCTTATTCGCTGTCAGATTCCTCCTCCTCTGATTCAGACTCGTCCTCTGATTCAGCCTTCTTTTTCTTCTTGGCAGGTGATTTGCTTGAGGAGTCGCCATGAGTGGAATCATACTTGGCCTTTTCGACCTCGTATTCCTTCTTCAGCTTTGCAGCTTTGTCGTTGTATGGCTTCTTTTCCTCTTCAGACATTTCCTTCCACATAGCACCCACTTGTTTGGCAACTTCGGTCACCTTCAATTCTGGATTGGCTTGCAAAATTTCCTTTCTCTTGTCTTGAGAGAAGAGCATGTATGAAGTGAGTGGTCTCTTTGGAGCATCCTTGTCCTTCTTTGCCTTCTTTCCTCTCTTTCTCTTCTTACCACCATCATCCTCAGAGTCTTCTTCCTCCGATGAAGATTCTGGCTTGTTCTTCTTGTAGTGTTCCATTTCCTTCTTGTGTTGTTCCATTGCAACCTTATATCTGTCATTGTAAGGCTTCTTTTCCTCTTCAGTCAATTTTGACCACCATTCGCCCAAGAGCTTGCTTACTTCAGAGGCACTCTTTCCTCCTCCGAGCGTTTTTTTAGCCTCTTCTCTCTTGTCGTCACAGTATAAAAAGTATGCAGTCTTTGGCTTCTTTGGTGCGTTGCTGTCCTTCTTTCCTCCTTTCTTTCCTGCCATTTTGTGATGATGTGTATGCGAACGTTATTGTGGTGATGTTTTTTTCTGAGTGTTGTTGTTTGAAGAATTTAAATTTGGGTGATTGGGTGCGAAAATTTTAACGGCTGTCAGAGGAGTATCAAAACGCGAACGACTGAGGGGACGAGCAAGCCAAGAAAAAATTTCGAGCCACTTTGCCTCTGTTGTAAAAAATATGTCGATTTCATTGTAAACAAACGTGAAGGATGATGCGCACTTGCTTTGGGAGCTTTCAGTCATCATGAACTAATGATGAAATTTATTTGAACAACTTCTTAAAGCTCATATTGCTTTCGTCTCCTCTCTTCATGACTTTGGCAACAGCCATCTCCAAATCTTCTTGAGTGACGTGCACACGTCTTTCACGGAGAGCAAACATACCAGCCTCTGTACAAGTTGCTTTGATTTCAGCTCCTGATGCACCTCCAAGCATGGAAGCAATCTTTCTCAAGTTGATTCCACGAGTAAGGTTCATTCTTCGAGAGTGAATCTTGAGAATGTCCAATCTGGCCAGCTCGTTTGGATTTGGGAACTCGATCTTACGATCAATTCTACCAGGTCTTAAAAGAGCAGGATCCAAAATATCAATACGATTGGTAGCCATGATAATCTTAATATTTTGAGTTGATTCAAAGCCATCCAATTGGTTAAGCAATTCCAACATGGTTCTTTGAACTTCACTGTCACCACCTCCCTTTCCTCCTTCTGTACGCGTGCTGCCAATGCTGTCAATTTCGTCCATGAAAATAATGGATGGAGCGTGTTCACGAGCCATGACAAACAATTCTCTGACCATCTTACTTCCCTCACCAATATATTTCTGAACCAATTCAGAACCAGAGACACGAATAAAAGTACAATCTGTATGGTGAGCAACGGCTCTTGCCAACAAGGTCTGTATGTAAAATATGATCAAAAAATAGATTGTTATTGACATTGAATTAAACAATCATATTGCGTTAAGGATAAGTTTTGATGCAAAATATAATAATAATTATCGTCAATACAATGACAAAATTCGTTGACTAATTACATGATACATACCTTACCCGTGCCAGGAGGTCCATACATAATTACTCCCTTTGGTTGAGCAATACCCAAACTTTCAAAAAGCTCTGGATGTTTGATTGGAAGCTCGATCACCTCCTTGATTTCTTTGATTTGCTCATCGAGACCTCCGACCATTTCATAAGTGGCATCTGGAACTTTCTCTACTTTCATTAAGCTTACCAAAGGATCGATCTTGTTTGGAAGGATCTTGTGAAGAGCATACGAATCATTTCTAAGAGCAACTCTCACACCTGGTGTCAAATCTTTTAACTCTATGGATTTATCAATATCTACAATATATTTTCCTTCTTGACTGATCTTTATAAGAACTTTCTTTTTACCCATTACTTTGACCACTTCACCCACATGGCTACCAGGTTCTTGCAATTGTTGTAATTCTTCTTTTAAACTCCGAACACGACCATTCAACTCATTTCTCTGTGCTTGTAATCGTCTCAAATTTTCAATTTTATCTCGTAGTACAATTTCCTTCTCTTGGATCTTGGCAATGTAATAATTTTTGAGTCCATTCACCGATGCGGAAGAGGATGATGGCAATACAACATGAACACCCGAACCTCCACTAGTGCTAGTATTGAGCATTTTTTTGCGTTTTTGATTTCCATCTATATATCTATTTTTATTTTGAAATTCCCTCCTTGCTGTTGCTCTTTGTGTTCACCATCCCTACCTTCACAAGAAATTGAAGACCCTTAGTACACAAAGAAGGACCTTTTAAAAACGAACAAGTGCGACTCATCAATTATTAGGCGTGCTCGGTGCTGTTGAATTTTGCCAAAGAACATCTGAATGTAGAGAAAAGAAGTCTAAAAGAGTTGAGTTGGAAATTCCATCTTCCGAACAAACGAATTGATCTTAACATACCCTCACCAAGAAGAAAACAAACAAATCGTCCTCCTCACCTTTAGCACTCCATCATCTCAATCGTTATCAACCTTCAATATTCAACCATCATCAAAGAGTCATTCAAAGCTCAAATTTCATTTGGCTTGAGCCAAGAGAGGAAAACACCAAAAGAGAACTTTCGATCGCTTGATGGTAGAAATTCATCTCGGGATCTTCTGACTCTTGGTTCCATTCGGAAAGACCACATCCTTCCAACTCAAAGAGAATCACAAGTTTCACCAACAAAAAGTAATCATCAACCACCACTACTTGTTCACCTATGAACGTGTTTTGTAGTCTTCAACATTTTCTGTAGAGCTCCTGATCAACAAACAACAACAACACCACTTGTTCTCATCACGATCCGATTCAGATTGATCATAATAGCAATTCCAATAACAACTACACCACAATACCACCATTGTTCGGTCAACTTCGACGATTCCGAAGATTTACTCATTCACCTCCATTGTTACAAGCTACCACCTCCTCCTCCTCCAGTAATTCCAAATCCCGACTTCTACATCACGACTCGAAACCCGGACCTACTGCTCTCTGTAAAAACAAGAAACAGCAATCTGAACCTCTTCTCATCACGATGATGATGGAACAACCCCTTTCGTCTTCTCCAACACCAACCACGAGAGGTTATACAGAGAAAGCAGTTACTGGTTCTTCTTCTCGGAAGAAGCATACAACGAGTCCAAAGAAGCACTTGGCTTCACTCACGCTTCCTCACTATTCTGTGATCATGATGAACCACACCACGAATGGCTATCATTACCATGGAGAATCTCCTCTTGATTATTACTATGATCAACAAGAACAGGGTTTCCATCGTCATACCACACGGACGACTGTTAGTAACAACAATCATCATTCAAAAAGTTCATCATCCAACCATCAATCCCATCATCACGTAGAGAAAGAAGAACCTCTTCATTCCTCTCTCGCTTTCCATCCTCAACAACAACAAGAACAGCAACAACCTTCTCTCGTGATGATCAATAACAAGCCTTTCAATCAATCCCAACAACCACCACAAGCTTTTTTGAAGAATCAAAAAAAGAGCGTAAATCTCTCCTCGCTTCCTCCATCCTCATCATCAACATTGTCGATGAAGAATTTTGGAAATTCTTCATCGTTGTCGTTGTCGTCGTCGTTATCAACGCCGTTAACTTCAACCACACCTTTGTCATTGTTCGTACCGATAACGAAAACTGGAGTTGAAACTGTTGATGTTACCACTAATCAAGCTTCGTTTTCTCCAGTTTCGGAAAAGAACAATTACCGTATGGATCAACAACAACCGCAAAACAGTGATCTAGAGAGATATTTCGACAATCATCATCATGATGGCCATGACGGAGATGAATATTATGGAAACGATGAGCAAGATGAAGATTTTAATATAAGGCCAAATTCGAGCCATTTCGAGGATGACTTTCCAACAAGTTTTGAAAACGAGTACGATCACGATGATGACAATTATCGACAAGAACAAGAGGACGACACTTCCTACTCTGAACAGTACAATCTTAAAACAATGCTTACCAATGGTGACGAAAAACACCAAGAAGAACACAACTCTGAAAACCTTACTCCTGCCAATGACATGGACAGAACCTTTTACAAATGCAATGATAATGACACAATAATTATTCGATCTTACAATTACAAGACGGATGACAAACAAGTGAACAGGATATTTGTTGAAGGAATTAAGTCCATTGTACCCAGCTACTTACAAACCTTTTATTTATTTATTCACTATTTTGGAATTGCTAAAGTTTTTTGTTTCCTGTCGCTGTTTTATTTGGTGACTTTTGGAATTCACGTGACAATTTTGAAAATGCTTTACGCCGATGAGAATGATACAATTGTTAATGGACACCGCTATTACTCACTCTTTGGACTGAAACTATCTAACTCGACTTCAACCATTTTGTATTCGACTCTTTCCACTGTGATATTATGTACGAGCACAATCATTCTTGTTCTTTGTGGCTTATCCAAATATGTTGATTACAGTGCAAGATCATACATTTATCAGTCATTTAAATATAGTGACATGGCTAACATTATGAAGTATTACATTTGGGATGAAGACAACCATTTCTGGGTCGCCGAGTTAGCTTCTACGGGTGAAATTGTTGGAACTATTGGTGTTAGAAAGAAACAAGATTCAGAAGGCTGCGTTGAGCTGAAACGAATGAGCGTGGCAAACTCAATGAAACGAAAAGGAATAGCGACATTAATGTTGAATCACCTCATTCAATGGAGCAAAGAAAAAGGATACAACACCATCGTTCTTTCTACAAGCTCACTTCAAGTGGCAGCCGTGAATTTTTACCAAAAGAACGGTTTCACTCTTGTCAAGCTGAAAAGACATTCCAGATTTTTACCAACAGCCCACCTGACCTTCGAAAAACATTTAACTCAACTTAACTCAACACTCACTCCTCCCGAATACATCTCCACTAAACATCAATAACAACTCACAACATGACATGTGTGTAAATAAATTTTATGTTAATGTTCGTAAAACAACAGTCTTTATTTGTTCTTTGCTGTGTTTTGCCAAATTCCTGCATACTTCTTTGTCTTTTGTGAATTTGTTGCTTTTTTCTTCTCGATAACCTTGTCATATTTTTGTTTGTACTTCTTTGGAATTCTATTGTACTCATACGTGCTAATGGATCTTCCCAAGGCTTCCTTTCTAATAGCACGTTCTTCTTTTTCTTCTTGAACCTGTTTTTCGATCTTTTGAATTTCTTGCTCAGTTCCTTTAAAGAACAGAGAAACTCCTTTCATGGAAATTTTGAGAACCTTCGAAAAGTACATCATGCTCTCATTTTCAAGCTCTTGTGTTATTTTCAACATTCGTTGTTCCTTTTCTCGTTGATAATTTTCAAGTTTGGCTCGTTCTTGCTGTTCAAACTGCTTTGCAAATTTCAAAGCTGTCTCTTGGATATCACTTCCATAAGCAAAAGAATCCAGCAACTTGAGTCTACTTTTCAATGTTTCAAGAATGGCTTCATAATCAGAAGTTTGTAATTGTTCCTCTAAAAATTTAGTTTTGAATGTGTAGCCCATAAAAGAATATGCCACCTCAATCACTGATCCATTGTCAATATCAGAAGAAAAATCGGTTGGTTTGAACATTCCTGTTTCCTTTAAGTGCTGTGACACAACTTGCTTAAATTCTTCCAAAACATTTTTCTTTGCCAACTCAATGCAGAGCAACTTGTTCGAAGAGAACTGCATAATAGTTTCAGAGAGATCATAGAACGAAGTTTCTTTCCAAAGATTTGATCGTTTGGAAGGAAGGGTAAGTCTATAATTGGACTCTTTGAAGGGGATGTCAATGGTGGTTTCTTTTTCAATTTTGTCCCAAATATCATTCCAAATGAACAACATTTCCTTCTCGTCCCTTTGATCTAATTCTTGTTGAAGGGCTGCCTTTAAGGAGGACAATTTATCAGGAGGAGCAAGAGATGATGTGTCTTGAGTAAACAAGAGTGTTGTCTTCTCATGTGACAATCCCGTGATTTCAATAAATTCTTTTGGATAAATATCAACCCCCAATACATCGTGAAGGTATTTCCTAAAGTTATTTTCCATAATATCAATTAGAGAGTCTACGAGTAGAATTGAGGAGTTCATTTTACAAAGAGTATGAAGTGAAACAGCGGTTTCACATTTCAGTAGGTGTTGTCTGAGTGCCAACGCAATTGAGGACATAAATACTCCAAATACAACATCTTTGAAATTTGAAAATAACAGCTGCTCAATTAGAAAACATGTGATGGTGTGGTCGCAGTAGGAAATACCTAGTCGTGTAACTGGCTTTAGGAAATCTTCAACACCATTTGGTAGAGAATTCAAATGTGAAAGTATTGTCGCATCTTTCTTTTCTATGGCTTGAATGAAGGATCTAACTACTGTTTGTGGTACAAGTGTCATCTTATAGTACAATTCAGGATCTTCGAATGGATCGATTTGAAAGGCCGAAACAAATTGATAGATTATTAAGGAGCATATTTTTTCTGTGTAGAATTGTATGGGAGTCTGGTTATACTTTGTGGATACATCTTCCCATCCATAAAGGAAGGCAAATAAATCAAATATGTCCACAATATATGATGCATATCTTTCGATAATCTTGAGAATAATTTTTGTTCTTAGCTCATCTGTGAGTGGCTCATTCGGATCAACATTCACCATGTCAGTCACCATAGAAAGGTCGTTCACTTCAGGCTCTTTCATTCTGTAAAGAATAAATTCTACAGTCACCTTAAGTACCTCATTCAGAAGCTTTCCTTCATTATACTCCTTGATTATCGGATGCTCTTCAACTTTCCTTTTAACAGCATTGTCAATAATTTGGTAATATTCCTTTGGAAGAATCAATGATTCAGATGAGGAGTTTTTCTTTTCCATGAATGCATCGAGTAAGACCTTGTTGTTCTCATCCTGAAATGCTGAATTCCATAACGCTTTTCGAACCGTCTTCGGAAAAGAATGAAGTAAACATTTAGAAAGATTATTCCTCATGACTGACCATGGATAAAAGCTTAATATTTTGGCTATCACTGCTTCCGATTCCTTTTTCTGCCCTTGTTGTGGGGTATCAATCTTACTGGCAAGAGTGTACGAGAGCGAGGTTAGGTCAGGATTTTGTGCCATTAAGTCTCCCGCCTCTTGAAGTAGATCCGTGTACTTCTTATCATCAATAATGCAATTCTTGAGAAGTTCCTTGGCCCTCTTACGTTGATTGTAGGTCATACGCACAGAACCACCACTTTCAAGCATATAATCTGATATTTCCTTCCGTAATACGATTTGCTCATCAACAACGGATTGAACTCTCTTCCTTATTTCATTCTTAAGATCGTTCCATCCTTCGGAAGCCAATATCTGTTCCTTAGCAGCACGAATATACTTGGGAATGATGTTTTCTTTCAGTTCTTGATCTGCCCCAAATGGAGAATCAATGTCGGTATAGGTATTGGATCCAATAGGATTCATCATCGAGGAAGCAGCAACCTTCTCATCCTTCATATCTTTTCCATGATAAAAGGACGTTTCTTTTGAAATCAAGGTACTCTTAACTGATTGCTTGAGTCGTTCCATCTCCTCAAACGATAACACTCCTCTCAGGTGAATGTCGTTCGAAGGATCAGTAAGGCGAGAAGACAACATTTTTTTTTCAAAGTGGATTCATTCGTTTCAGATATGTCGAACCATCTCAACTCCCTCGTTCAGAGGAGGTCCACGTGAAGGTGTGAAAGGTCAGATCAATAACAAGCTGCTACTCGAATTCACGAATGCTCAATCTCTCTTCCCTCAAGCCATATTATTTTGTGTAAAATTGGAGATTCAATCAATTTTGTTGGCAAAAGTGTAAATCCCAAAAAATGAAGCAAGACGACGCACCAAAAAGTGTTATCACCAATTCTCGTTCGGAAACAATCATTGTTGGATCCTCAGAAACACCAAAGACATCACACCATAAAAGTCATGATGATTCAACAACGACGACGACAACAACAAAGGAAAACAAATCATCATCACCAATTACTTACAGTCAGCATCGTGCGTATGCTGCAGACAAACACAAATATCAAATTATTGATCCCGATTATAAGAGACCCAAAGTCTTTGAATTGTGGGAAAAGTTTTCATTGTGTCATTTCGTGAGGATGCCTTCTTCAACATTTACATTGAACAATAGTGAGGAACAATCATCTGAATCGAAACCTCCATGCAGAGGAATTTATCGGAGAATCACCGATCTCATGGAGGACTCATATTTCCTCTATCACCACTACACAAAAAGTAAGAACAAGGATTAGCTTATAAACAGAAGGCAGAATATTTCGATCATGCACTGTATTGATTATTGCCTCGGAATAGATGTAGTGTAACGGCAAGGAAAGATTAACAGAATACTTATTTCATGCAGCATGTTAGAACACTGACACGCAGCACGAAATAAGTACTCTGACCATCAAAGAATAAATAATAGTAGAAAAATATTTCTTAGCATTTGTACATTGTGAACAATGATACCATCCATGTGATAATGTGGTAATTCTCCCACGATAAATACAGTGCAGGTAGAATAACAAATATGTTCATAATTAATAGATTTTTAGAGTGTATAGTTATTGATATTTAGTATTATCAGCATTATTGTCATCAGTGGTATTCTCTTTTTGATAATTATTGTCATTATTATAGTTGGTATAGTTTCCTCTTCCTCTTCCTCTATTTACCATGATATTTCCTCTGTATGCATTTCCACCTCTTCCTCTTGGGCTATAAACAAAATTTTGGAATTGTGGGCTACCAGCTGTTGGAGGGAACGCCAAGGCATGACCTGAGGCAGCAAATGGAGTATAGGTACCCATTGGTGAATAATGACGTTGGTGTGGCATTCCCATGTTACGGTTAATGACGTTGTAAGGAAGTCTATTCATCATCATGAAGTTGTTATTATTAGCATTATTATCAGCAAAATTAATATTAATATGATAGTCATCAATTTTGATATCGTGACATTCCACAAGTGCTGTAACGGCATCATTTAAGGTTGGGAATGAGACTAGAGCCATTTTAGTTCCCAGCTTTTGCTTATGTCCAAAGAATTTGATATTCTCTATTCTGAGATTGTATTTCATAAACTCTGACTCGATCGTGCTACTCTGGCTATTATAATTAATATTGCTGATACACAAAACTCTGTTAGGCGGATAGACATGATCAATGTTTTTGATTCTTCCAGTGGCGCTTCCTTTTGTGAACCTATGAAGAGGAGATCCAAGATAGGCTTTAAATTCTTCGCCTTCTTCAAGAGTTGTGGGTTCTTCAAGAACTGAAAATGGAGCATAAGAAATCTGAATAATATCATTGTAAAGAGGGCAAGGAGTGCCGTTCTTTCCTAAAAAACGAATTGCTCTCTCAGCTCCGTCTTCGTTCTTGAATTCAACATATGCACATGGAGTTGGTGTATTGAAATTAACCTTAGTTTTTAGGACATCACCATACACTCCAAATAGAATAAATATGGTGTCACAGTTGACTTTGTGAGAGGTAAATCCTGTAACTTGAATGACACAGGTGCCTGGCTTACTATGACTTGGAACACTTTCAACCATAGTATAAGTTGAGCTGGATGTTGCTACATAATGGATGCTTTCCGTTTGGTCATAAGTATCTTCTAGATAGGGTATTTTTGATTTGTATAGTTTGAGAGACTGATGATTTTTTAGCTTTTCAAATGTATTGTTAAAGTCGACCTCTGTCTTGAATTCCATGATTACCCTCTTTACTCGATCCAGTTCAGGAAGTTCAATTAGCTTAACTACTTTACCATATTTTTCAAAGTTTTCAAGTGGGAACGCATTGTAGACAAGACAAAATAATACTTTTCCGCTCTAATGAATTCGATTGCAAGTGCATTCAATTTTTTAGAGTTGTTCGGGTCCAATAACAAAGACAAGTTTCAAAGACGATTATAAGTTATGAAAATGAAAAGCCAAGATAATTACCTCTGAAGGTTGTTGTTGTCTTGACGAAGGCATAACTACGTCAATACCCTCATCTTGATTTTTTGCAAACTCGACTGTAATAACGGAACCGTCCTCACATTGAATACCAGTGTCGTAATACATGTAGAGAAATTTGAGAGCATAGTGTGAATCTACAAACTCCACAACAACATGATCTTTCAGAAAGAAGTACTTCAAAACAGATTCTGGAAATGGCATCTTGGAAGCCAAAAACCTTACAGTTGGTACTGATTTGCTTGAATCTCCAATAGAGGAACCAAGAATCAATATTAAAGTTCTACTTCCATGCAAAAAGGAGGAATCTCCGATGACTCTCTTTTTAGGTTCCGATGGTCTTGCTTCATCATCGTCATCATCAAATAGTGGAGAATCATTTCGATCCGATAAGTCTCTCTTTCTTCCATCGCTGTTTTAATAAAACAAGCGGTTATGGAATTTTAACATGTTGTGATGAAAAATAAATTAATTAACATTCAATTTGAATTGTTGTACAAGGAAGACAATAAAAAAACATAAGAGTAAAATAAATTTGATCATCCATAACAAATGATCGTTCCCGATATCCAGTCTTGACAAAAACTTACGTTTCCGAAGTCACTTCTTGTTCGTCAAAGGCATTAAAGGCATTAGGGTCGTTTTCGTTCATTTTTTTCAAAAGTTGTTCTTTCAACAATTTTTGCACTATCTGAAAGCATTATCGAATCCAAAATAGCTGATCTTTCCTTCTTGTCTTTTCCTTGCATACTCTTGGAGAGCGCCATCAATTACCATAGGAGATTGTATCATAGATTGTAACAGATGGTGAAGAAATCTATATGAAAGGTTTTATTACAATACTTTTTTCGCTTGCTTTCAAAAAAAATGAGCATCTCAGCGGCGAGCACTTCGAGACCCGAACACACTGCACCACCCGAACTCTTCTATGGGGAGGTGCAAGCGAAAAAGTATGCGACTAATACTCGTGTACTGGAAATTCAAACGGAAATGTCTAAAAGAGCAATAGAGTTGTTGGCCCTTCCCGAGAATTCTGGACCTTTATATTTATTGGATATCGGTTGCGGAAGTGGAATCAGTGGAAATTGTTTATCGGAGGCTGGTCATGTGTGGGTCGGAATGGATATCAGTGAACACATGTTGAACATTGCAAATGAACAAATGATGGAAGATCCAACCAGTACAAATGGATGTGATTTGATTCATGGAGATATGGGAAATGGACTTCCTTTTAGATTAGGAACATTTGATGGAGCCATTTCAATTTCAGCTGTTCAGTGGTTATGTAATGCTGACAAAAAGTCTCAGGAACCTATTAAGAGATTACAAAAATTCTTTGGAACACTTTATAAATGTTTGAGAAGAGGAGCTAGAGCTGTTTTTCAATTTTACCCAGAAACACCACAACAAACTGAATTAATTACTAACATGGCAATGAAAGCAGGTTTTGGAGGAGGCCTAGTGATTGACTATCCACATAGTAGAAAAATTCGAAAATATTATTTAGTATTGTTCGCCGGTATGCCAAATGTACCAAAGAGCGAAATTCCTAAGGGAAAAGAAGACCCTGTCACTCACCAAATTAGACATGAAGGCTCGAGGAATACATCCACACAACGAGGAGGAAAAAATAGAAAAAATTTGAAAGAATATATAATACGGAAGAAGGAACGTGACAGAAAATTAGGAAAAGAAGTACGACCTCCATCGAAATATACAGCCAGAAGTCGAGGCCCAAAGTTTTAGCATTGTAATGAAACAATATCCAATACACTATTTATTGAATGAGATCAAAATTGATTAGTCGTTGAATGGTGTAACAATTAAGATACTATCAAAATTTATTCATGACACTAATGCCCAAATCATTCGTAAAAATTCTTTTCATACATTTCGTAGTGAGATTCTTGCATTCCTAATTTTAAATAAGTGTTCTTTGCATTTGCGTTCTTCTTGTCAACATAGAGCCTAAAAGATGCACTTTTTGCTTCAATGCATTTCTTTTCTACGTATTTGAATAAATGTGAAAAAACTCCTCG
Source organism: Naegleria fowleri (assembly GCF_008403515.1). Lineage (NCBI taxonomy): Eukaryota > Heterolobosea > Eutetramitea > Acrasida > Naegleriidae > Naegleria > Naegleria fowleri. The sequence continues at coordinate 170,527 of NW_025407976.1, forward strand.
CCTCCTGTGCTCTTTAGCAACATATACACTTTGCATCCACCAATAATCAGTGCACCGCCAGTCGCTCCACTCATAGGTAACTAAGCAAGCACCAACCACCGTCTCTTCGGATCCATTCTTATGAATTGCCACAAAATATTGACCCTACAGAGGTTGGTGTCAATTTGAATCGCGGTTTGATAATGAATTTCAAAATTAAAATGACATTTAAATTCATCAAATCGTGTTTTGTTAAATTCATTATTGCTCAATGTAGTTGAAACACACCTTCTCCGGTTTTTCAAAAAGAGTGATGACACCACGGGTAGCTTTTTCTCGATCTAAATGAATGCCTTCGGTCTCGAGAGCCATCATGATGTTAAATTCTGTGATCTTGGGAGCATCTGAAGGATTTCCTTCACGTATCAAGTACGATCCGTCCGATGTTTCTTGTTGCATTTTTTCACAACCCCTACACCTACTCTAATTTCCATCCACCTCACAAATAAATATATTCACACCATACACGAACATGCGGAAGTATGAAGTATACTAGTTAGTGCAATTATTGTATTGACAGGATTGCAAATTTTAATTAAATCCCAATTCCACATGAATTCAATTAGCCGCGTCTGTAAAATTATTGAATCAAAATTCAAGATATATCCGATTGTAGAACTACATTATCTAATCCTCTTGGCAACATGAGCCATCCATAATGCAAAGGTGAAAAGAGTCAAAGAACCAGTTTGATGGGCTGAAGCAATTGAGGTTGGAACATAGGTCAACAAAGTAGTAATACCGAGAGTGTACTGGAGACCAACAACTGCAAGTAAATAATTTAAGGAACGTTTGACAGGTTTTGGTAATTGTTTTCCTCTACCACCTCTTGTCATGGTATAATAAAACACAGCAATTGCTGTTCCAACAAATGTGGCCAACCATCTGTGTTGGAATTGTACAGTGGTGGCATTTTCAAATAAATTCTTATACCAAGGTTCAATGACCATAATATCACTAGGAACGAGTGAGCCACCCATGAGTGGAAACTCATTATACACCAATCCTGCATCCATTCCAGCAACAAAGGCTCCAGAAGCTGCTGTGATAAAAACAAGGGAGAAGAAAATTGGAGCAGCAACCTTAAAAAGTTTGCTTCCCATGAATGTGTCAATTGGCTTGTTTCTTGTTGCCAAATTAAAAACTTGCCACATGGTCATGGCGTAAATACCAAAAGCTGCACACAAGTGAGAGGCCAATCGATATTGTGAAACACGAGGAATGCTGTTGTACTTCTTCATGAGCTCATGGTTTTCATCGAGTCCACTCTTTACCATGTACCATCCAAGAAGACCTTGGAATCCAATGGCAGCTCCAATACCCAGAACTGTTGCTGGCGATAACACTCTATTCTTTCCTGAAAAGTATCCCTTAGCTGCAAAGAAAACTGCTGGAAGAGCATAAACAGCTCCAATCAATCTTCCCAGCATTCTATGATAATATTCATAGTAGAAAATATACTTGAATTCTTCCACAGTCATTCCTTCGTTCTTTTTCTTATATTCTGGGAATTGTTTATATCTTTCAAATTCGGCTTCCCACTCTTCGGGAGTCATTGGAGGAAGAGAGCCAAGAGGAGACCAATCAACCATTGAAAGACCTCCTTCCTCCAACCTTGTTAAACCACCCACAATTACAATGGCAAAAACAAGGAATCCGATGGTACTTAACCAAACCAAAACAGCCTTTCGACCTGGAATATCAGCTTCTACCTCTTGTTGTACATTCTGAGTGCTGGTTGAATATTCCATATTTTGGGGATAAACAGAGATAAATCTATTGTTGCTATTAATTTTTGGGAATGCTCCATTAGATCTTAAAGAGCTCGAGTTGTGTTGTTGATTTATCCATGATGCTGCAGCAGTGGTGGTGGAAAAGTTTCTCATTCCGACTACTTGTTGATTTTTCATGTTCATTACCAACAATAAGGCATTAGATCCCGAAGAGGACGACGATGATGCCATCTTGTATTGAACTCCACTCTTCCTCGTGGAGAAAAATTTAGGAGAAGCATCAATATTTGTTACTACACTACTACAATAATTACTTTTGGAAGAAGAGAGCAGCAACAAGCCTGTGCTGTGCGATGATGATTTGAGAAGACCTCTTTTGAGCATTTTTTTGAGTCTTGGATTTAAAATCTTTATTTGGCGAAAATTTTGTTCTTTCGCAGTTGTTGTTTCATCACCTCCGAGGCTCAAGTATTTGAATTGAACTGTAAAATGTCAATCAATTCATTTACTCTTCAAGCACACTAAAAGTTTTTAGAGAGCACTCATGAATTCAGAAAGCAACATTTGAGAAATGCACCTTTCATGAAATTTACTTTTTGGGCATTGAATCAATTCCCAAGATCACCAGAGAGAGAAAAAAATGCTCGACCATCACTCAACTGTTCCTTCCACCTTGTCATCATCATCATTAGCTTCGAGTAGTGATGCTGCTCTTACACCAACAACATCCACAAAAGTCATGTACTTGTTGAGAGGCATTTCGGGTAAAGTATAATTTTTTGCGAACACCATGGTCATTGGGTTGTGAGCTAATTATTTTGTCGTGGCATTTGATGATCTTTTTGCGATATTGGACATCGTGTCGAATGTTGTTGTGATCCGATGAAAATTATTTTTTAATCTTTTTGGAATTGATGTCATTCACTTGTTGTTGATATGACAAAATTGCTTTCATTGGATAGGTTCTGGAAAAAGCACATTGGCAGCTCAAATATTGCACGATCACAATATTGACATCAAAACATCATACAAGGAACACATTTTCTCTACGGATGACTTTTTTATTGATCCTCAGAGTGGTAAATATAATTTTGATCCAACCAAGCTAGGAAAGGCACATCATTGGAATCAGACCAGAGCTCAAAATGCAATGCAAAAAGGAACAACACCGATTATCATTGACAACACAAATACACAAAAGTGGGAAGCAAAGCCCTATGTTTTGTTTGCAAAACAGTTTTCGTATGAAGTGAAAGTTTTGGAACCTCAAACACCGTGGGCGAAGAATGCAGTGGAGTTGGCAAAGAGAAATCAACATGGTGTGCCAGTGGAGGCCATTCAACGAATGTTGGACAGATGGGAAACAGACTTTACTGTTGAGAACATTTTGAAATCGAATCCACCAACAAGAAAAAAGTAAACATGTGACTTTATGAATATTTATCACTATAATGTCGAAAGATGAGAGAATGAACAAATTGTTTTTTCGAATGATTTTACAAGTGTCAACACAACTCTCACATAAGAAATAGCAACTTTGTATTCAACGTGATGTTATTATGGAGATGGAAGAGACATTTTCTTTTGTTCGTAATACTTTTTAGTATGATGTTGAATCAGCTGGACAAGCATTTCTTCAGCACTAGTCCCAATGAGATGTTGCTTTGCGAACTCGCGAGCTAACGTTTTGGGATCATCTCCTTCTCTCACAGTAAGTATTTTCCTGTTGTTTTCATTAATTTCCACATCAAGATTGAACAGCACCTTATTTTCTGGCCTTGGAGTTTTAGGTGATGAAGATAAATTTGTTGTGTTTGCTGTGAGCTCCTTGCTGATTTTTGGCTCCTTTTGAGATACTTTCAGCTGTTGTGCTTTTTTTTTCGAGAGTTGCTGTTTTTCAGCTTTCTCCACCACTATTGATGCTTCTTCTCTGGAATTAGTACTGCTGAGAGGTCTTCCACTGACCGCTTTACTGACTTCTTGGCAATCTTCTAGATGCTTCTTGATTTTCTCTACAATTTTAGGAAGATGATCTTTTTTAAGACCAAATGTATTCACAAAATTTCGAGCTAGCTCTGTAATGTCATCACCCTCTCTGACCAAAATGACTCCTGTTTTGCCTTTCGATATTGTTATTTTAAGCTGAAGAATAGGAGGTCTTGCTGGTTTTATCCAATCACTGACAAAATTGAAAGGAGTTTGTTGAGTGGTGTTGGAAAACATTGTTCCCACAGTTTGGTTGAATTTCTCTGCTTCCTTAATTTTCGGATTATTCTTTTTATCCTTTATGAATGATCCATTAACTTTTTCAATGTACTTGTTAATACTATTTCTGATGTTGAAAGCAATTTCAGATCTCAATTTTGGATCTAATTCAAACTGTTTCACTACTAATTCAGCCAAATGGAAAATATTATCTCCAGAAACCACTCCTAATTTACACATTTTACCGTCTCCAATGTTAATGGACAATATTACTTTAGCAGAGTGCTCATTGTGTGAGAAATTGTGTGAAATAAACTGCTGTACTTGTTGAGGTTTTGAAGAAAGGTGATGTTTTTGTTCAGGAAAAAGATCTGTCTCAATTACAGGAATGACGTAGCCTTGCTTTGTTTCCTGAAAATTTTGAATTTTGGTCTGTACTGAGGAGCTTGGTTTTTGACTCTTTACAGATTTCTTGACAGAGCTGTCTGATTTGTTACTGCAAACGTCTGCACTTGTTGATTGCGCAGAAGAATCCACTGGTGGTAGCACGATTAATCCTGATGCATTAATGCCATAGCTTTGTTCTGTCTCAACACTCGAATGTACCAAAGATGCGAGGTTTGGATCTTGATTAGTGTTTTTGAGCATTGAAGAGGAAGGATCTTTAGGGAACTTGGGTTCAGTTGAAAAATCTGGAGGAGTTTGACAGCCAGCGCTTATTTTCTGCTGATTTTCATGACGCTGATGAAGTGGAGGCGAACCTTTATGATTCAGGGGTAATTCTTCAAATATGAGAGATGTCGTTGCCTCTTCTGCTCGCATCATATTTGTATACTCGTTGCGAATGTCCAATTGATTCATAGGCTCAATTAACCCATTGTAGGGTTGGCTCTGGGTATTGGCAGTCTCCTTGCGATATGTCAACAAATGAGATATTCTTATCAACAAAATATTTAACACGAGGTCAACATTTGTGCCTAGTTTGGTTGAGAGCTCCATGAAGAACAAGCCGCTACCAATACCGAAATAACCATTCTCCTCTCTAGATGATATATATGACTTACAAAATTGTTCACATTCCTTAATAGATACGACTTTTCGTGGGAGATCGTTCTTGGTACCAACAAGCATGACAGTACTGAGTTGTGTTTCGTATTCTTGAAACAGTGGAACCCACTTTGTTATTGCTGCGTTCCAAGATGCCATATTTGAAGTGTCGTATGCAATCAAAACAAAGTCTGTGTCTGTCATCCATGCCGATCGTACGTTCTGGTTTGTGGAGGGCAGCTCACTATCATTGATTGGCTCACAAAAATCAATGAAGAAATTTTCATTCCCACTGTGAGGAGGCCTTGATTTCTCCATTGCAGTTTCTGAGGTGGTTGTTGATGATGGCGATGAAGTGGATACCTCCACTCTCGTGATGTCTATCTCTCCGTTTCTTCTCCGATCAACAAAACGTATGAGATGATTCTTTTCATTCATCACTCCACACCAAGAGCTTATCAGAGAGGATTTTCCCACATTCCTCTCCCCGACAATCAAAATTTTGATCACTGTTGGCCGTTTGAGGTTGTAGCTATTCGGATAAGCTATTAACGCGTTGTGGATCGATGGATTGAGGTGAGGTGGTTGCATTTTTTTTCCCTTAAAAAATTTTTAAAAAAAATAACCGTTATTTAGAGAGAGAGATTGAAGAAAAAACGTTTCACGACTTGCTCTGAGAGAGTCGTGTGTGCGCTTGTGATTCATAATCATCATCATTGGTGGATTTAGTGATTTAAATTAATGGTTGGGATCATATTGCAACTGTTGGATTAAAAAACTGCTTTAAATGCCATCATCCCAAGAACGAACTAAAAAAACGGTTCCTTCCTTATCATCATCGGAATCAGCTTCGGAGAGTTGCCGATCATCAAACCTACTACCAGTTAGACAAGCCCAAATTTCATCAAACCCACCTTCTTGTGTGCAGTCGCCCCAACGCCGAGGAGGCCTTAGCTCTGCCTCTCCTCTTCTTAAATCATCCCTTCCTCAACGAAATGGTTCATCCCATATGAACCCTCTAGGTCCTTTAAAATCAACCATGACGTATAAACCAGTTCTGGAAGATCGGAAGACTGAGACTGTTAATGGTCGTATCGATCCAAAGGAGATCATGAGAAAACAAATTTATGCTGTCAATCATATGATGAAAATCATTGAAAATAAGAAATGGGAGTTATTGAAAGATGAATCTGTAAATACTCGTGCAAGTTATACGTTGTAAATGTGACATATTCCGACCTGCTTCCATCACAAATTCAAAATCTTGAAGTTCTTACACGGAAGAGACAATTGCTGATAAGTTTGAGAATTCCTTCTATAACTGCCAGTACAATTTGTTTAATTTTGTGTCACTTGCAGAATGCACTCAAGTGACCAAGCACTAAGCAAGAAAATTGTCTCTTGGTACCAGATGTTCAAAAAGAGAAAGGAGAAGAAATCATGCTCTTTCGTTTGTGTGGAACTACGAGAAATTAGTTCATTAAAATTTACTAATTCATTTGAGGTTCAATCATATTCTTTTTACAAATTGCAACATATCATCCAAATACTGGTAATGATCATGGACTAATTTGTACATTATTGCACTTGACATTCCTTCTTTTTAGAAGGACTTGCCGAATTTCCTGACGTTTCCTTTGAATTCTTTCGTTTGTTCACTTTTGGTGAAGAAGGAGAAGAGGAACTACTATTCGAACCGCTACCACCACCACTATTTGAAGCATTCAATAAGGAATTATTGGCACCACCTCCCGTAGGCACCTCATGGGCAGAAATTCCATTACCAAGAGCCAATCCCTTACTTTTCCGAACCATTAATACAATTTGTTCAAAGACATGATCAATATTGAGTCCTGTTTTTGCAGAGGTTTCAACAAAGGGACATCCTACACTTTTTGCAATTTCCTCTCCTTCCGATTTGGAGACGACTCGTTCCGATTCTAAATCGCACTTATTTCCCACCAAAATCACTGGAACAGTGGAACTTTGAACCATGATGACTTTTTTCTCGAAGTTTTTGAACTTTTTCAAAACTGGAACGATCGGTGATGCTGTACACGAGAATGAATCCTTCTGCTTCACTCATGGCGTCTGTGTTGTTAAACCAAGTTGGTAGTTGTTGTTCATGCATTTATCGATTCATGTGACAATATTTTTGATGATTCACAAGAAAAGTAGTTCCAAAAGGTTAGAGACAATTAGGTAATTCCGATGTTGTCATCAAGCCAATTAATTGATGAAAAAAATGTAATAAAATTAATTCCATTTGTCAATGTTGAGAATGAATTGTCAATAACACACCTGACAGTAGTGATTGATAAGTTTCTTGTCCCGCTGTATCCAAAATTGTAATATTAGAAACAATGCCTTTAACATTTCGTGTCGTTTCGAAATAATCCTCTATTATGAAAATAAATTCGAATTCAAACATTCATTCGAATCGATCGATTTGGAATATTCAATGTGATGCAAGCAAGTCGAACAATCGAAATACAAATAATGTCACATCATTGAATTCAACTTTTCGTTCCTTACAACTTGACAATAAGTACTACTTACCAATGGTTGGATCATGGACTTCAGAGAATTTATTCTCCACAAATTGTACTAAATGTCATCATCAAATAGTCATCATCACACCCAATGTGTTGTGGATGGTAACATGATGAAAATGCGGTCGCAAATAAATAATTGGTCATCATCATGGATAAAAAACCTCTATCATGCAAAAAACATACCAGATATTGATGTTTTACCAACTGCAAAGGGCCCAAAGATTCCGATCGTTAATTCTATTTGAATGATTGACAATTGTTCGGAATGAGATGGTCAGCACAAACACTTACTTTGAGACATTTTTTTGACAATGACAGCCCAAAGCAGGATTTGGATAATTGTTTTCTTTTCTGGGTTGTTGGCCTTTGTGTTCATGGGATTGATAGGTTTATTAATTAAGAACACTGGATTCATAGGTGGGGATCATGTATTTGATATTAATAAATGCATCCTCTCCTCCTTCTTGTTCCAAAAGTTGAAGAGTCTCTTCAATTAAATCACCAATGTTGAGTCTCTTTCTTTGGCTGTATTCGATGGCATCTCCAAGGTTGATATTCTGCGTTTTGAACAAGTTAAAGATTGGAAGAATTTGTCGATAATATGGAACAAGTGCTTCTCCAACCTTATTATTAGAAAGCACCAATTGCTGAATGACTTTAAGAACTGTACAAATAATTTCTGGGTCTCGAGTGTTAAGTGCAGCTAAGAAGCGTCACAGGCAAGATTAAAATTTTCATGCATAGTTAAAACACTTACTCTTGATTGGAATGATTAGTTGTGGTATACAATTTACAATCTTGTCCTTTCCATATTTCAACAAATCAAATGTTCCTTGAACCGCTAAGAATCGATAAGGTTCTTCCTTCTCTCGTAAGCCATCAAAAAATATTGGGAGATAGTGGTGATAGTCAAGCTTCTCAGCTTTGACTTTCCAATGAATTTCGTTTGTTCCTTCGTGTTTAATGGATATTGGAAGATCGCCTCTCTCATAAAATTTTCTAAATTGCGTATCTGGTATTGGTCGTCTCTCCATTGCCCCGGCAACAGGCTTTGGTGGAGGAGTTGGTTTCTTTCCTTCTCTCAAAGAACTAGAAGCTCCCCCAGTTCCAACTTTCTTTGGGCTCCAAGCGAATGTTCCTCTCTCTGTCTTTTCCAATGAAGTTCGAGAAGAGACCATCTTTGATCCTACCAAACCAATGTCCTTAGTCGATGATGATGATTCACTCGATTCAGTTTGAGGTTTCACAGATCGTACTTTAAATTCGCCAGGAAAAGATCCGAAAGGAGATTCACTTGATTTTGGCAAATATTTGGCATCGGGTCTCGAAGGTTTTCCTCCTCCTTTGAGCGGATTTTTCGCAATATGAGTTCTTGTATAATCCTCCAACAGCAAAGAAGAGGCTGTACCCTTGTTTGCGGACACCACTGGATGCACAAACTCTCCCTTGAAATCGTTGGTGGGTTGTGAGGGTGGTGGTTGTTGAGCTTGTTGTTGTTGATCCATTTTTTTGATGTGGTGTTCGATCGTAAATTTTTGGCGCCAACAACCACTTGTTGTAACGGACTCCTAGTTCCTCTTCTTTCATAGTCGTGCGATAGGATCATTCTCTCATCCAAATAAGTAATTGGATGCATCTCTCTGTGTGTGTGTGTCTGTCGACAAACTCTCCAAAGTGGACCATCATTCACATTGACAGTAACTCAGAACACCATCATCATCTCCTAATTAGGGATTTTCCTTGATGTTAGGGGAATCTAAGCACGAATGAACACTCATCTCAATTCTAGGACACAATGATGTCCCACATGTCCCAAATAAACCTCACCATAACAGTGTCGCATTCTTTCTTGATACAATTCATCACTGTACTCCCAAACAAAACCATTGCACTTGAGAGCTTCCATCACCAATTCAGGATCATATTTCAATTCCCGACTCGCAAATCGTAATGAATAGCCATTCTTCTTCACTGCTTCTAACATGATTTCTCGATCCGAACATTCATCATTGAACCCAAGGACTCAAAGACTGTTTGCAATTTTAACTGCTTTCAACATAAATTCCTTACTAGTTGCAAATTCTTTTGGTACCACGCCATTGGCAATTCTATTTTCACATCCAACTACCCTCTGAATGGCTTTCAATAAGAATTCCTTGTCATGCAATCGCTTGGAAGAAATACATTCCCATGCACCACTGTTGAGTGCAATCGCTTCCAACATAATTTCCTCATCATGATCTTTCAATCTCTCATTTGCAAATTGTATCGAATAGACACTCTGTCGAACAGCTGTCAATACAATCTCCTTGTCACATTTCAACTCTTCCGATGCATATTCGAGAGTCGTTCCACAATTTCTTACAGCTGCTAACATGATCTCTTTATCATTTCTCAGTGCTTTGGATGCTTTTTTCACGACATATCCATTGTGACGAATGGCAGACAACAGGAATTCCTTGTCGTTTCTCATCTCTGCAGTGCAAAAGTCAACAGCACGTGAATGAGTTTTTACGGTTGTTCGAGCAATCTCTGGATCCATTCGCAACTCGTTGCATGCATATTCAATGGCTTGTCCATTTTGAGAAACAGCAGCCAATACAAGTGCTCTGTTTCGCTTCAACACTTCTGAAACGAACTTCAATGCATTTCCATTTTGTTGAACCGCTGTCATTGCAATGATTTTGTCCGTTTGCAAGAAAGGAGATGCAAGCTGAAGTGCACAGCCATCATTTCTAATGGCATTCATCACAATCTCTCTATCTCTCTTTAGTTTGTTACTTGCAAATTCAAGTAGAAATGGGAAATCATGCACAAGTTTCATCATGACCTCTTTTTGTGAATAATCAAAAGAATCAATGGATTCGAATTCTTTTGGATATATTATTTTCACAACAGTCAACATGAAATCATCATCTTGAAGTAAATAGTTAGATGTTTTCCACACCCATCCAAGTGCATTCTTATCTTGTTTGATGGCTTCAATAATTATTTCTTGATCCTCTTTCAATGTTCCAGTAATGCAGTTCACGACCGTCCAATTGTTCTTCACAGCTGTCAACACAATATTCTTGTTGTTCTTAAATTCATCACTCACGTGCCAGAGAGCTTCTCCATTCAGTCGAACTGCACTCAATATAAAGTCAGTCTCTCTGAGCAGATTGAATGAACAACTCATGGCCTGTGCATGTTTAGCAATGATTTTCAATAAAAGTTGTTTGTCGTTGCGAATTTTAGTACTTGCATGTGATAAGTGTGAATATCCAAATTGTTCCACCAGTTGCATCACAAAATCCTTGTCGTCATGAAGTTGTTTGGATGCAAATTGTAATCCATAATGATACTTTTTTATGTGATTGAATACAAATTCCTTGTCATTCATGAACTCGATTGGAAAGAATTTACTAAATTTCATTTCCCTCTTTTCGAGCCACTTCTTCTTTCCGAGTTGTTGTAATGAAAATTTCTTTTTGAGCAATAATTCCAATCTTTGAGGATGCTGTTTTTCACAGGTGTGATCATTTGGGTCATCATGATGAGAGTGAACAAAATCAACAAGAATGATCCTCACATTTCTCGGTGGTGAATGTATCCATACGATTTGTTGATGGTTGTTTTTAAATTCATTTTCAGAGTCAGAAAAATCTTCTGTTTTAGTGATCTTGGCTTTCAACATTTTTTTTCTTTTTAGAAGAAAGAACAGAAAAACAATTCATTGACATCTTGAACTGCGATATTCAACAGATGATATCTTGAAGATATCAGTGAGTGCTTGTAGAAGCAAAGAATGTTGAACACATCAAATGCATGAACGCTCTCTGTGATTGAACGAAAAAACGCGTTGTCGAACTTGTTGTTTTTCATGAAACTCAGTGATTAAGGTAGAAAGAAACTCCACATGCATGTGTAGAGAGATGAATGAATCAATATATTGTAATTCATGTTCAGCATTCAATGGACGATAGCGCATGATCATTACAATGACCACCAATATTACCACCACCACAGTGATCAGGTCGACCTACGACTGGAGATTACTACTTGGCAGAATCTCCATTATCTGCACTCACCACAGTTCCACTCACATAACTGGCTCTCTCCTCACTCGACAAGTACAGAATCACATGAGCCATCTCTTCTGGTCTTCCCAAAACACCTCCTGCCAATTCCTTCTCCACCTCTGCTTTCATCTTTAACCACAATGGATTGGTCTCTGTAATCAATGGACCCACCCAAGTCTCAATACCTTCATAGAGAGTTTTTGCTTGATTTCTTGTGAGTGGAGTATCAATGAGACCTGGAGCAACAGCATTCACTCGAATTCGAGGCATCTCAGGAGTGGCCTTCACGTGTTCCAATGCGACGGATTGAGTGAAACCAATGATGGCATGTTTGGAAGCAGAATACATGGAACATCCAGCACAGGCTCTCAATCCATTGTAGCTGGTAAGGTTTACGATGGATTTGGTGGTCGAGTTGTCCTTTTTGGATCGCCAATAATCGAGTTGAGCTTTCATTTGATAGAGAACACCATAGGCGTTATTGAGAAGAGGATCATGAACGCTATGAAAGTATTTGGAATCAAGATCGACTAGATTTCCAAATGGTCCACCAATGCCAGCTGATTCACACGGTTGTTTGCATGCGTTGTCATCAATGAGGTTTACAAAAAGAGATCATTATTTAGGTGAAAGCAAACACCACCACCATTAATAGGAATACATTCATTTCCAATTTAAAACCAATAATAGTATTGGACAACACAAGATAAACAACTACAAATACTACAATAATAACAACAACACTCACCATTATTCACAGCAATATCCAGTCTTCCAAACATTCGATCAATCTTTCCGAAAATCACTTCTCTCACCTCTGTATAATTGGAAACATTGCATTTCACAAAGATAGCCTTTCCTCCACTCTGTATGACTTTGGCATCACTATTGATTCTCATCTCTGCTTGTGCTCCAGTGTACCAATCGGGATGGAAATCTCGTGCCGTGAAAACAACTCGTGCTCCATGTTGAGCAAATAAAAGACTGGTGGCGAAACCAATTCCACTCGAACCTCCACTCACATAGACAACTTTATTGGCAAATTCGGAATGGAGGGATGAATGTTGTTGTTGTTTGGGAATGAGAAGAGTTTTCATGTTGGGAGTGGTGAGTGAATGGACGTGATGAAAGGTAATAAAACAGCTCATCATGAATAGGATGGCGAGAGTGCCACAGTTCCAATGGAATCCATCGAATTGATGACTTGGATTGCGTGAGCGTTGATTCAAGGTCATGGTCAAGTTGTTTTTCTTCTTCTGGTTCTGGAGAGGAGAGCTTCATTCTCCGAGGTTCCTCATCTCCGCGTGTCTCCTAAACCAAACGTTTCTCAAGTTGAGTTCTTAAGAATTCTGTTCATCATCTAGCTTAATACTTGATCTCCAAATGTTATTATTATACGTTTGATCATTCGAAAAAACACGTTTCTCTTGAGGTGGTCGTGATGATGATGATGATGACGCGACACCTCATCATCTCCCCTTCATTAAAAATTGAATTACAAAAAAAATGATTTTCATTTTGTGGTTGTTGGTGTGGTTGTTCAGTATTGTTCATCCATTCTTGAATGGTATTTATGTAAGTAGTCATTGGTAGAGTAGTAATGTTTTGGAGGAAGACTCACGACAATGGTGATCGTGATAATGATGATGATGATGGAATTTCCTATCTATTATTGGACCTACCGGAAACAAAATGATTGTATAATATTGAATATTCCGGTTACGGCACGGATCATTAATATATGAATTGTATTCGTGCGTTTCTAAATCATGAACCGAATATTGATGATAATCCAAATGATTTTCTTGCCATTTTCCATATAACCATTAAAATTTTGGTGAATGACTATCATCGGCATCATCATCAACACATCATGACACACATCATCTTTTTGAACTTGACAACAATTAACAGTTAATTACCTTCTTGGAATATGAGCAAAATCAAATTAGTAGTATGGCTCTCTGCAAGAATGTCAATATCATGATTAAGATTGAGTACATTTCTCATCTCGTTCTCTTCCTTGTCCTTTCGATTTTCTTCAATTCGACCTATGTGGCACTCATTCTCAATGCACCAATTCTCATCTATCACTTGAAATGTTACTTGGATAAGAGCTATGAATTGGACCCAACAGATTTATATCGAGAAATTGGAAAGAGAAAGAAGGAATCCATTGCTCATATTGTCTATTATGTAATCCTTTTCGGATTCTATCTCTATAGCTTTATAAGAGCAGTCATTGATTTTGAAGCCCACTAAAGGTAGTGCATGGACTCTACCTTACCACTTTTTCCGTATCCCTGAATGTCTGGACAGTGTCTTTTCGGTTCGAGAATGGGATACACATCACTCTATTTTTCACTTACTTTGCGAATTTTGATGATTTGCTTGTTGTTTATTCACGTCTTTTCACACACACGAATACATGAAGGGAATGTTAATGCTGCGTTAATGCTGCAGCTGTGAAATACCATTATGTGTGATGAAGAACATCATTAAGACGCCTCATGCCCATCATTCACTTGTCCACCATTTGGAAATTTTCCGAAAAGCAGCAACAATGCATCCATTCATGAAGTAGTGCCTCTTCTCTCTCGTTCGATCTCCTTTCTCCATTTCTTTATACATTTTTCATCCACAATTTAACATTGCAAATGTACTCACCAATATTTATAAAGACATTGTTTCTTACATTGTGTTGTTCTTCATTGGGCCACTGCTGTCACTGTGAGTGTCTTTCACCATCCATTCAATTTTGTATTCCAAAGTCGCACCTTCATCTCCAATTTTATTACCCTTCAACACTTCAAGAGAGAACACATACCTTCTTCTGTGCTTGACAGAGTCATTGACTCGTGATGTGTGTTGAAGTGCAATAAAATTGGAGATGAGGGTGCTCATGTTGACTGTGCACAGTCGTTGTAGTAGTAGTAGTAGTGAGTGATGATTTCTGTCGTTTTTTAAAGGAACGTTCTTCATGTTCTCAACGCTCGTGTGATCGATGTAGAAAGTTTTGTTAGAAAGAAGAAGAGGCAAAGTCCTGATGATGAGAGTGGTGGTGCTGGTACTGGTACTGGTGCTGGTACTGGCAGAGAGAACCCGAATCTCTAAGGCCCTCTCTTCTGACCACACAAGTGCTGTGTGTGATTGGTCTTCTTTTGGAAGGGGTGAATTTTTTTGTCGTTTTTTTAACAAAAGGAAAAGAGAGCCAATATCTAATGTTGTGAAAAATCTTTGATTCAATCATTTTATGTTTACACTCACGATCAATACAAAGATCAACATGGAGATCTCCCAAATAAGAAAAAATGCTGAGACGAGGGAGACTCTCCATTGCTCGCTATTTGTCGATGGGTAAACCACATGAAGTTCAATGGAGGATGAAGAGATTCTGGACATTGCCTTCACCATCATCTCCGACCATCATTCCTACCATCGAAACAACGTGCTTTAGTGATGATCAGCACTACGACACTTTTGGTTCGAATGAGCATTTTCAACAACAACAGCAACGATTCTACCACTCGGATTCAACAACCACAACAACCACAGCACCACTCTCTCAAGAAACAACCACTCATCATTTATTGAAAGTTTTTGAATTTGGATTAGGAAAAGAAAATGTACAATCTCTTCCAGAATATTTCATGAAATTTCACACAGGTCAACGAGTCGACTCAACACCATTAATTGCAAGAGGTCATTTAATTGTAACTCGTGGCTCGAATTGGTTCACTCGGATATTGGCCACAATTGGAGGCTTGCCAAAAGAGAATTTAAAAGGAGCACTCGTCATGGTGACTGTCGATGATGAGGAACACGGTGGAATGTGGAAGAGAACCTTTGATGGACAAGAAATGAATTCAAAATGGGACATTCAGAGAGGTTGTGATGATGATGGTACTAGTAAAAAAGATCATTCCTATGTGGTGGAGAGTTTTGTACCTTTTTCATTTGGATTTGAGTTGATACCAATTTATGGAAGACTGGAAGAAGAACATCACGACACAAGTAGTGAACAAGTGATTGGATTTGAACATGCTTTTCGGAAAATGTGGATGTTCAATATTCCTGTACCAAAAATGTTTGCATTGGATCCTTCTGGAAAATCTGTTTGTGTGAATTCGAGGTCCTGGCACGTTGAAGTGAACATTTCAAATCCATTGCTTGGTCGTATTTGTTCCTATCGAGGAATCATG
Organism: Naegleria fowleri; assembly: GCF_008403515.1. Lineage (NCBI taxonomy): Eukaryota > Heterolobosea > Eutetramitea > Acrasida > Naegleriidae > Naegleria > Naegleria fowleri. The sequence continues at coordinate 186,369 of NW_025407976.1, forward strand.
ACTGCTGAAAAAAAGTCATGAACTAATTAGAGCTCATTGAAAAAATTTCAAACAACAAAATTGTAATTTATCGGCTCGTAAATTTGTCAATAAATACAAGAAGAAGGAGTTGCACACTTATTGTTTCTCTTTTTGTTGTTGCTCTCGTTGATACTTGACGAAGGTCTGAGCAACAAGCAATGGGAAAATAATAGAAGCCTCTCCATAGATTTTAGTGTGCTTGGATCCTAGTCGAATCTTTCCCCAACTAACAGCTTCGTCACATCTTGCTCCAGCATCGCTTCCGTCGAATTCTTGACCAGTGTTGATGTAAACAGTAAAGTCAGCACCGTTTCTCATCAAATTGGCATTGCAAATGTGGTGCTTGATGACACCTCCTCCAAGAATGATCATACCAGTCTTTTTGGATCTCACTGCAAGACCATTCAATCGTCTAATATCACTGACAATGTCACAAACAAGTCCATTACCATCCTTGTCAGTGTATGAATGGAAATAGAGCATATCGCCAATGGAACCATCAGTAAGGGCTGGACAGAAAATTGGAATTTCGTTCTTGTGAGCCCAATAGAGAATTGATTCTTCATTATTAATCTCTTTTCCGAATCTGTCAATCATCAAAGAAGGAGACCACAATGTACCAGCCTTTTGTTCTTTCAGCATTTCATCCAAAATTGGAGTAATCCAATCTTCAAACTCACAATAATTCAGATTTGGAATTAACAAGTTTCCAATTCTATTGATACCATTCAATCTCAAATGTTTACCATCCAAATCAAAGGCTCCCAAATAAGTTGGTTTCATGCATTTCATGATATCTTCCTCAATCGCACCACATGTAGTAACAATACAATCTACCAATTTGTGTTGTACAAGGAATCTAATCACTTCTCTAACACCACTTGAAACCATATTGGAGGTATATCCGAGGAAAATTCGACATTTTGTTTGAGCTCTCACTTTCGGATCATCATAGGGTTCCTGTTCATCCTGAGTCATGGGTTCATCACTCAATCTCCAACGCAACATATCATTCACGATATTTACTGCTTGTCCGAAATTATGAGCCTGAAATCCAGTGGTAAAAAACGATTCAAAAAGAGCATCATAATTGAGTGGTTTGGATGGGTCTTTCAAATCATTATTGAAATCGTATCCTCGGACTTCAGTTTTCAATAGACCACATTCATAAGGATTGGTCTTGATGAGTACAGCTCCCTGACCGATATCCGTAGTCGTTGTAGTCGTATTTGTTGTTGTGGTGGTGTTGGTTCCATTGAATGAAGAGGATGAAGAAGATTGATCTTGTTGCATTTTTTTGGTGAATGAAAGATGCTGAATACAAGTTGCAGAAGCATTCAAAAATTCTCTCTTCTTCAAAAAGGTCTTTTGAAACAAAATAAATTTTGAAAATGGTGTTTGCTTCGAGTTGGTACAGAGCGATCAAATGATTCAAAAAATCAGATATTTTTAATGACAACACACTCATTGAAGAACAACACAAGAAAATGAACAAATCAATAATTGGATTGCAATTGCCCTCTCATCCCTGAATGACAATTTGATTCTATTTCAATTTCTCTTTTTGAAAAAACCGAGATGGTACCCATCATTAATGCCCTTAGAACGTTTGCGATCGCAAAATTTATCTATTATTAGATTGGAAAGACAATATCAATTATTAAAAAAAATGTTTCATGCCAACACCTTTGAAAGACCCAAGTTCTCTCCTTATGAGGACAATGGAGGGTATGTTGTTGTTTTTATTGATGGAGTAACTTGGAGTTGGTTGGCTTACCATGCTTTGATTCTATTATTTCGGATATTTACGATATCATTGTCTTATTGTTTTGATATGAAAACTATCATATCTATTGAAAATACACGGAATATCAAAATCTGAACAATTGTTATAAACATATAATCAGTACAACATTGGCAATTCCGGGTGAAGATTATGTAATTGTAGCAGCTGATACCAGAATGAGTTTGGGTTATTCCATTCAAACACGTAAATCCACAAAATTATGCAAATTAACAGATCGGTGTGTGATTGCTTCAGCTGGTATGCAATCTGATGCAGCCACGCTCCACAAAGTGTTAAAGATGAGACTTGTAGAATACGAACATCAACACGGAAAGCCTATGAGTGCCGTAGCTGTAGCTCAAATGCTCTCTAACATGTTATACAATCGTCGATTCTTCCCATATTACACATTTAATTTAGTTGCCGGATTGGATAATGAAGGAAAGGGTGTTGTGTATGGATATGATGCAATTGGATCTTATCAAGCTGTAGAGGTGGGAAGTCAAGGTTCTGGTCAAACTCTAATTCAACCACTTCTTGACAATCAAGTCGCTTTTAAGAATCATCTTTTGGTTCCTGACAAAAAACTTTCTCTCGAACAAAGTTTAAGTATCGTTAAGGATGCTTTTACAAGTGCAGGAGAACGTGATATTTATACTGGTGACTCTGTCGAAATTATGATTATTACGAAAGATGGAATCAAGACCGAAATCTTGGAACTCAAGAAGGATTAATTTTGATGTCACATCATTCAATACATTTTTAAATATACCTTCATGTACAATGAAGAGATGACACTCTCTCTTATTATTGAGAGCTTATGTTTTGTTTTTGGGTAGGTCGATAATTGCAACCTCTCTCGTGACGAGTTGGCGCCCAAATCGTAAAAAAATGACAGAAAATACACCTCCGACCACTACTAATCCCATGTTTGAATGGGAGTATCAAAAGGTAGAGAGGAAGCTTGATCTAATCATCGGAACAGTACGTATCAATTTAGAGTCTATCTTTTTCATACAATTCCATGATCATGCAGCTTTGGAGAGTAGCCAAGAAGAGAAGCATTGCTGTTGAGCACATCTCTCAGGAAGAGTTGAACGAGTTGACAACAAGAATCATTCATTCGTTCAGCAGCAACAATCATCACATGTTTCAAATAATAATTCAAGCCATCACTTTAAGAATTACTAAACACTCGGCGAAAATTTTGTATGACAGCTTTTTTGGATTTTGCGAGAGATTGGCCTTCTTCTGCACGCTTGTATGGAATAAGGCTGTTTGGGCCAACTTTCTTCGAGATGTTTGTCTGTCTGTTGTAAAAAATGGTGAGACATGTGCCCGTTCAAAATACAGAGAAAAATTGATTCGAAAGTTGTTAAATGATGGTAAAATTCATTCCGAAGAGATTTCTGATGCAGATCTTGTGTATATTTTGAAGCATACAAATATTGAACAACAAGTGGAGGAGCTAAATGAGAATGACGAAAACCATGAAAACCTTACGGAGATGTTCCAATCATCACCGGATTTGTTGGAATTGAAACAAATTGATGAAATTCATCCGTTAATATCTTTTAATTCTTCTCTAGATCTCGAAATTCTTTTAAATATCAAAGGTAAACCCACATCCTTCCAACAACAACATATTAAAACAATGGACAAATATTTTGAACGTTTGCTCAAGTTGTCATTCCGTGAAGGAGACGACACGATGTCTTCATTTCCAGAATTATGCTATGACAGTGAGGACGAAATGATACTAGACGTAAACAAAAAACCAAAGAGTTTTCTAATATTGGGGGAGTCATGTACGTACAATTTATTTTGTTTGTTGATGATTATAATTTTAATTTCTTTGTGAGCAGTCAGCGGAAAGGGTAATATCGCAAAGAAAATTTCACAACATTTCAATTGTGTCAGATTAGATTTACAAGAAATGGCCAAAGAGGAATTTATGGCAAAGAGCGAAATGGGATTGACTGTAAGTTGAGTATTGTGACACCTTAAATATGTTCATCTCTCCTTTAAAGATCGAAAAGCATTTAAGGGAGGATCGAAGCATCCCAAACTCGGTGATAACGGACATGTTGAAAAAGTGGTTGATGTCAGATTCTGTTATTGAACGTGGCTATACGCTTGAGTGGGGAAGCATTCTTGGTCACGATGTTAGAACTGAACTCTCAAAGTCTCTTGAAGAATATCCACCGAAATATGTCCTTAATTTAGAACTTGATTCAAAGGAAAAGGCCTCACGAAAACAAGAAATGATATCTAGAATTTCCAAAAGAATTGATGAGCTCGAAAAGACAATTGAAGAAGAGGATGAAAAAGAGAGAAACGAGATGGAAGAGGAGAGAAGAAAACAAGAATTGAAAGAAGAAAAAAAACGTTTGTTAGAAACACAAAAATTAAACAACATGAAAGAAAATCAAGAGAAAGACGAAAACAATGAAGACGGTGACTCAAAAGAGAATGAGGAAGAAACAGAGGGTGAAGAGCCTCCAAACGAAGAGGAGGAAGAACAACCTGTTGAAGACGAAGAAACCAAATTGGAACGAGAAAAAAAGAAAGCCCTAGAAAGACAAACAAAATTCATGGAGAGACTCGAATAGTAAGTGTCACATTAGAATCATTAGCATCTATAACCAACGATGAACAGCTTTTATTTGAAAAGAAAAATTTCGGACGATGTTTGTTCTGACCCAGAAGAATTGGAAGAGATTATTCAAAATGCTAAAACTCATTCAAAGTTTATTTCTTCGAATACTTCATCCCAAAGTTTAAATGATGTATTTTTCAACATTTTGCAGAGAATTGTTCGAGCCTCTCCCAATATCCTTGCAAAAAGCGCATCGTTGCCGAGTGACAATCCAGAAGAAGAGGAGGACCCTCATGCACAACTCTCTGCAGCGTTGGAGAAAGGATACAAATGGAGCAGCTGGAAAAAGTACTGCCCTGTTAGGTTCCAAGTTGACAGAGCAATAGTGGAGGGTACATATCCAGTTCTTTTCAGAGGTAGAATTTATTTATTGTCAACTAAAGAGTACCAAAAGGAATTTATGACGAATCCGTCTTATTATTTGAGGAGAAAGCCTCAAAAGAAACAGAGGGTAATATTTGTTTGGAATGGGGAAGAAGGAAAAGAGATATATGAAGAAGGTTTGTTGTTCTTTGCAGTTTGTCTTTCTAACTCCAAAATAGTGGTGAAGAATTATGATGTAGAATGCTCGGGGTTAGAGATCTATACAAATTATGTTAAAACGTTACCCCAACTTCCAAAGGAGCCCAAAAAGCCAGAATCTACCACAAATGGAGCTGAGAATGAAGAGAATGTTGAGCCTGCTTCTATAGAGTATTCAGAAGATATTGCCAAAAGTATTTTTGTGAATGCAGGTTCATCCTCTAACCATTTCGATCATTTGAAACAACTCGTTGAGAGCCCATGCGCATCGATAGCCACTTGTATAGTTGTGATAAAAGCTGAGGCTCCGGAAAGCCAAGCAGAAAAAGAGGACGAAGAGGCTGAAAAATCACATCCACAAGAAGTTGCTGATTTTGTCAAGTACGTCAAAGACAAGGAAGAGCAACTTGCAACTAAAAAGATTAAGGTTGTAGAAGTTTCTTTGACCAGCACATGGGAAGGAGTATTTAACATTAGAAAACAAATTGATCCATTCTATTCTGAAGCGTCTATTGTCTCTGGAATTGAAATTCCAAAAGAAGACTTGATATTTGAAAGAGAAGAATCGGTCACTCAAGGATCTGCAGTCGAGGAAGAAAATGAGGGCGCAGACGATGAGCTAAAATTTGTTCCTGAGCTACGACAAAGAGTGCTTGGTTATTCTGGTCTATTTTGTCCTGTCACCTTGAAAGAGAAGAAGTTATTGATCAAGGGAGATCCATCATTGTGTGTGAGTTACAGGAACAAGCATTACTTGTTTGACAATCAGGAATGCGTTGATCGTTTCATTCTTCGACCTCATCATTACACACAAGACCTTAACCTCTCATCCATCAATATTTGGATCCTTAGTGCTGGTGATCAGAATGCCTTTGGAGAAAGACTCTCCAAGATGACCAAATTATCAGTGATCAAGCTTGAAGAATCCTTTATTGAAAATGAAGGGTCAAGATACGAGTCAGTAAAGAAGTACATTGAAGAATTGGAGAAACCAATGGAGCCCGCAAAACAAGAAAAACCAGAAGAAGAGGATGAAGACGACAATCAAGAAGTTGCAGAGGACGAAGCAGCCAAGCAAGAAAAAAAGATGAGAAGAATGTGCCATATTTTCAAGCTTATCCTCCAAGAAGAAAAGTACAGCCATGGTTATATTCTCACTTCTATTCCATTTGGAGAGAATATAGAACAATTACTTGGCATTCTGGATGAAATTGGAATTTATCCAACGGTGTTGTTGAATTTTAAAGTATCTGAGGAAAATCTTGTCAAAAGTAGATTTGAACAACACAATTCTGAGTATAAGAAAATGGTTTTAGAACGAAAAGTTAAAAAGAGAAAAGAGGCCGAAAAGGATAAAATCGAAAGAAGATTAAAAAAGAAGAAACAAGAGACAGAAAACGAGGAAGAAGAAGAACATTTGAATCAAGCGGAGGAAGAGGTAGTTAAAACAAAGGAGGAAATTATGGAAGAGGTACAAAAATCATACACAGATTCCGTAGAAAAGATTGAAGAAATTATTTCTAGATATCAAGGAAAACGATTTGTCGTCCGCGATATAGACTCTACAAAACCAGAGAGATTGTTCCAAAAGACTCTTGAAGATTTTATCAAATTATTTATGGATAGAAAACCTTTGTTTGATTTTGTAGCACCATGCACTCATGAAATTGCAATTAATTTGATTAATGAGGGTAAAAAGAAGTTAGGATTCTCTTATTTTGACAAGGTAGAAAGAATTATTCAAAGTGAAGAATTTCCAAAGATTCAACAACATTTTCTCACTTTACGTCATGCAGAAGATGACTATATTGTAAAAATTCCAGAAGAGTCACCTCAAGTGACAACCAGACCACAGGAGCCAACAAACAACAATCAAGACGAGATGGAGGAAAATGAAGAACAACCAACAGAGAAAGAAGAAAATGAAGACAACCGAGGTGAGGATGTTACTCAAGAAGAGCAAGAGAATGGAGAAGAGGAAAGTAAGAAAAAACAACCTGAGCCTCCAAAACCAGAACTTTCATTCCCAGTGGTTGTCAACAATAGGGTCTTCTTCTTCCGAACTGAAAAATCTCGAGACATGTTTTTGAAAAACAGAAAATTCTACATGGAACAATCTGTGGATGACCATACGTTCCGACCCAAGATTTTAATCCTCGGAACGGATCAAGAGAAACGCCAAAGTGTTGCAAAGAAGGTTGCAGAAAATCTTGGTTGTGTATATATTAATATGAACGAAATTGTAAATACTTTCAAGCAGTACGATACCATGTTGGGTCACCGATTAAGATCCATTGAAGGAGAGGTTCGATCGAAAGAAGAATTGGAAGATCTTGTAGAGTTGTTAAAATTGAGAGTCCAACATTTTGATTGTCAAGTGAAAGGTTATGTCATGGATGGCATTTATCTTTCATTCGAAGACGTGAAAGAATTATCACTCAGGGGCGAAGTTATTGACAAGGTCTTTTTTTTACATAATGACAAGTAAGTATTGACCTATTTGAATGAAGTACAAAGATTCAAACTGTGTTCGAACTGCAATAGGGAGATGTTCACTCAAGAAGAACGACAAATTGAAACTCTATTCGAAATTGAACGACCATTTACCACATGTCGTCTTCCAATGTTACCTGAATGGTTACTTGTGTCTAATATTCAGAGAGCTGTGACAAGTACTCTCTCAAAACAATATTTATTCCAATTGAAAACAAGTATGGAACTTGCAGCGCCTATTCATGATGTGGGACTTTGCAATTCCTTCTTCACAGAACATTTATCAAAATTTAAAACCCATTGTCCTGTGAAATTTGTGGAAGAAGGTATTCTTTGTGACACAATTGCTGATCGATCACATGTTTATCGATGTCTCTACTCTCAAAGAATTTATTGTATGAATGATGGTGCAGCGTTGGAAAAGTTCCTTTCCAATCCAGAAAAGTACACCAAACATGAAGAAAACTTTCCCTCTGATCTTCCAAGAGAAGTCAATGATTTGGTCCTTAAGGGAGTGGACGCCCTTCGTGAAGAAGAATACGATGATGAAATTGCTTACAAATTTGAATATAAGGGATTTTGCCCAATTTTGTTGAGTATTGGAATTATCATGTGGGGAAAGAGTGTCCACTCGATTGAATATAAGGGAAAGCTCTTTAGGACTTATTCGAGTGAGGGAAGAATTAAATTTATGCAAACTCCTTGGAAATATTTGAATCTTCCACTCCCTGATAAATTGCCCGTTCGACAACGAGAGTGGCCTAATTTAGGAGTGGTTGAATATTTGGAAGAGTCGGTTGCTTCTGTGCTGTCAAACTCTGTGTTGGAGCTTGCAAAAATTAGACCCTTGTACAGAGGTTTGAGTGTCAAGGATTCTGCGTTGAAGCATTTGGCGCTTCTTCTTAAAAGGAACAACAATGCAAACAAATGTATTGTGAATAAACACTAACACTAACTTTTGCGTCCTTTTTCTAAAGTTCAAGAACTCTACTTGAATGGACTTGAGCGAAACAACTTCTAGCCTTAATGGAACTATTACACAGATTCAAATTCCATCGATTTGTTGAAACAAAACAATAATTTAATGTTATTTAAGTTAAAGTGATACAAACACCTTGCAATGACCAAATGCTTTCATGCTCTTCTGTTTGTAAATTTGCTTCGAATACGAGGCCCTTATTTCCTGCATCATTTCGATCAGAGGTATAATAAACTGGAGCGTGGAAAGTATTTTGTACTTTAACCTTGGAATTTTCTGTTGGAATAATTTCAAGTACTGGCAACTCTTCTCTGAGTTGTTTTGGCTTTTGAGTTCTCAAGCAATGAGCTTTTGGATCCCACGCAGCTCCCTCAAGGAATAATCCTCTCACATAGCATCCATCTACTGGCTTGGTCTTAATGTCTATGTAATGGGAGAATTCAGTCACTCGTGTTGTGACAGTGGTTCTGTCGAGAGGCCACTTGTACTTTTTACATGTCATTTGAACAAGTGCGGTAATGTATGACACTGGTTCATGCAAACCACTCAACCAAATAACAATTGGATCTTCACCTGTTCGAATCCATTCCACATATTGCTTATGTCTTTCTTTGAAATATTCTAACCAAGAGGATAGATTGAGTTTGGTTTGAGGAGCATAATCTTTCCACAACTTGGGTACAACACCAATGTTAATGGCATTGTTCAAATGTTCCAATTCTTCACTCATACCAATTTCTCCAGCCAAAGCTTTTTGTAAATCAATTAATGATCTTTTCATGACTCCAACGAGAGTGTTCCAGCGATCAATTTCTTGTAAGAGAACAACATGAATTGGTGTGAGCTTGGATGACTTTTGAAGTATCTTTGCTTGAACTTCTTCTCGATCGAATGGCTCAGGAATTATACTTAAAGCTGATTTGATATATTCTTCTCCTTCACTCTTAGATCCACCACTATGAGCGCCCACTTGAAGTGAAATCAGATCAGACCACAAATTACTCGTAGAATTAGTGAGATATCCAATTTCTGCATTTTGGTGCAATCCAAATACACATGGAGAGTTGGTCAACTTGATATTCTTTTCAATAAATTCCATAAAGTCCTCAACTCCAAGTGGTACAATCACATTCTGTTTTCCTATCGTCTTTTCTCTTTCCATAGGTGGCAATTCATAAGTAATTTCATCATCACTGTAGAATCTAAATGGTTGGAAAGCATCAAATAAAAAGTCTCCCATGTACTCATTGAGATAGGTTGTAAGAATTCTTCTGTCGAATTTATCTGTAACTCTTCCTCCGTACATGGCTTCACCAACAAGGTATTTTAAGCTATCCCATGGAATAGGATCATTGTACATGGCTGCCTTATTGAGATAAGTTTTGATAAGACTAAAACTGACATCAAAGTCAGACTTGTTAAAGTCGTAAGGAATATTCCAACCAATCTTTCCGTATTTTCTTCGTTCTTGAATTACAGCATGGAAATAGGAAAGGACATAGACCAATGGTCTGAATGCCTTGTGTGTGCATTCATCTAGCTCAGCATTGGAAATGTTAGAGAATGTTGATTTCATGTTAAGTTGCAATGAATTCGGAGGTTCCGTCACCACTTTGAGAGATCTTTGAAGAATACCAATTGGGAATTTTGGAGTAACTTCAGTGGTGAGCCAAAGTCTAAACTCGTCATGTACTTTGTCCTTATCGAGTTTCTCAAGAACGTGCTCCACATTTTTCATCCAATCAACTAATAGGTGACAATTTTGTAAAAGCACCCACATTCCTTTAGAAATACCCTTCTCTAATAGAGCTAAGGCCTTTTCACCTTGACCCTCACCCAAAGAAATGTACTTGACACGCTTGTCTAACTCATTGGAGAGCTTAATAATGTCATTTGCAGGATCATATCCAGGACTGATCATACAAACAATTGGTGAAAGCTTCGAACTTTGGTTGAAAATATTGTCAAATGTCAGAACTGGAGGTTTAACAAAGTATTCACTCTTCATCTCCTCTGCAATAAAGCTTGTTGCAGCAACAACAATTCTGTCAGGCCTTAGGCAACGAAGAATACACATTCTTTGGAAAGAGCTTGCCGATTGGAACTTTTCTGATGGAAGTGGCAGTTTTTCAGGTTCAGGAGCATCATACCATTCCTTCCATTTTGGATTATTGACAACATCATCCGCCAGTCCTTGCAGCGATTCAGAAATCTTTGAAAGTTTAAGTAAATCTTTCCATCCTCCCTCGGCAATCCATTCAGGGAAAGGATTTGGTTTCTCAAGACCCATAGAGATATCTCCTTTAAGGAAAAAGTTAAATTCGAGAGGATCAAGTCTTTCTTCACTCTGCATAATCTTGAGTACAATCTGTAAAGAGAAAGATAGCTTGTGAACACCAAATAAGCCAGCACAGGTATAACTATAGGCAGACTTGGTCAAATAGTCAATAATATTGTCCAATCTTCCTTCTAACATTCTTGAAGGTTGACTTCTTGAGAGCGATGTTTCAAACACATCTTGCGAGAATGAAGACAATGAATATTCATACATGGAGTTGATGTTCGACAGACTTGAAAGAACAAAGTAGAGAATGGTTCCTCTCTTAGCTGCTGGCCTATAACCTTGTCTGGCTTTGAAGTTATCCTTCTCGTTTTGTTTCGTTTGAATAATCTTAGTATTAATTTCACGGACTTTGTTTCTAGTTTCTTCTAATGTTTTGATCAACTCCACATTATCAATCAAAGTACCATCACTCGAAGAGTTAAGTTCTTTCAATATCTTAGCCTCTAATTGTTGCAATAGAGCCTTGCTTTCACTCATTGTTTGTACCAAGTCCCTTCTTGCTTCTTCTAATTCTGGTCTTTCATGATTCACAACAATATTCAGTAATTGTTCTTCAAGACCTTCTTCTGTGACACTGTAATTAATAATGGTGGTCTTGCTAGCAATTTCTGGAGTGTAGTGAGGATTAGATAGTCTAGTACACATATAAAGTTTGAATTTTGGATCTACATCAATTTCATCGCTTCCAATTCTCACAATTCTCTTCTTTCCTCGAATCTCCATATCGAGCACAGGATCGATCATTGGATCAATTTCTTCATCCACATTCTCAAATAGAATGGTTTCACCATATTTCATAGCATTTTCAATCTTTCTCATGAAATCGGAGTCGCTAAATGAACAAATCTTGATATTCTTTTCTTTGTTCTTGATCCATTTAACAGCTTGTAATTGGGGATCAATACAAATTGGAAAACGAGATGCATGGGTGGTTAAGATACCATTTTGTGTTGAAATTTTGTCGGAAGGTAAACCTTCATAAGCCCATTGACTCTTTTGCACGTCGTCTGTTAAGATGTCCTCAATGTCAAATGGGAAAGTGATGGGAATGTTTGTTTCTTTGACTTCATTTAGCCATTCTTGCATCATTTCTTTCCTAAAATCGACTGTGAAGGCACCAGTGTAGCTCAAAAAGGCAGAACATATCAAGCAATCACCAATGAGTCTGTTCTTCTTTTCAGATAATTCATGAATTTGCTGAGCCCATCTTTCTCTTTCAGAACCAAGTCCTTCAATAAGCTTATTGGCTGCAATGAGTTTAGCTTCCATGTTTTGCTTCTTCTCCATTAAATTCTTCTCTTCTTCTTGACCATTCTGGTATTTAACCTTGTATTCTGCAATGTCTTGCTTGAGTTGTTCCAATTTAGACTTGATTGAAGCAAGTTGCTCGGTAAAGGATGCCAACTTCTTTTCAGCTTCTTCCTTTTTCTTTCTAATAGGTTTAACCACTTTCATAGCTTGATAATATTCTCGCATGGAATTGACCCACTTGACAATTTCTGCAAGAGTACTTGAAACTTTACCAATTTCCTCTGGTTTCATTGAATCGCCATTCTTTTTGTATATTTGTTCGATACGATTGATCTTGTTAGAAGTAAGTCTTCCTTTGTCATATGTAACAAGTCTATTGAAGAACGCTTCAGTCATGATGGACTTTACGTTCACCCATGTAATTTGAGAAGGAGTTTCATCTTCGAGTAGAATATAAATACAAGCACCAACATCTTGAATGACTTGTGCAGGGCTTGCAAATGCCTTAAGTTCTGTAATCGCATTTCTGTCAAGCTTCTTTAAGGATTCTTCTGCTGCTCTAACTGCAGGTTCTGCAACTGCAAGCTTTTCTTCTTCTTCGATCTTCTGCTTTTGAATATTTTCCAACTCCTTCTTGATTTCTTCTTCACGTTCCTGTTGCAGCTTACTTTGCTCAGACGCTTCTGCCAATCTCTCCGAAATCACTTGAAGTAACTGTTGATTTTCTATAGATTTTTTCTCTAAAATTGCAGAGGCCTCAGAAAGCTCTTTCTTTCTTTCTTCCACCTCGTCTTTGCCTTCTCTCAGTTTCTTTAGACCTCCTTCCAATCTTTTAATCATTTCGTCAATTTTGTTCCTATTTTCAGCCAGAAGACGTTTATACGTATTAATATAGTCCAAGTAATTCTTTGGTGTGACATAATTGTATCTTCTATATTCGAGGGCAAATCTGGAACTATATCTTTCTACGCTTTGATGGACAAATATCATATGTTCATTAATGCCATCTAATAAATCTTGTGGAACAGAGTCGTCTGACAAAAACTGATTGGCGACCTCTTTTAAGGCTTGTGCAGGCCAAGAGGTAAACCAATCAATGGTAGTACTGCTAACTAAACTAGGGAAATTTCGACAACGTACTCTCAAAGTACTTCCGGTAGGTGTCATCGCAAGTACAATATGTAAATTATTTCTACACTTGTTAATAAAGTAATTCCACATATTTTCTTTGCTTGGAATGATATTGGTAGATTTGATCTCCTTGGCAACGCTTGAATATAGTTCTTCTTTTTCATTGTCTTCGAATAGGGCAGGAACAACACCAGATGATAACATATTATTGATAAATTCGAGGAATCCTTCTTCTACAACGTGAGCATCCGTAAAAAGGAACAAAACCTTTTTGTCCTCTACACCTAGCTTTTTGTAAAGCGTCTTCAAGTCATCCCTAAACTGTGTTTCGTTGTATCCTCTTGTCAATTTAATTTCAAACAGCTCATAACCAGCTACGAACGATGCAAGTCGACTTAAACTCTGCTTTCCAGACCCTCCTACACCAATAAGCAAGGCGTTTCCTCTGTCCATTCTAACAATTCTTAATAGTCTTGTCAAGTGTTCGAGAGCATCTTCAAACATTACAAGATCAAGCTTTTTAACACCAGGTCGTTCATTGTAAATATTAATTGCATCTTCAATCACAGGTTTTATCTTGTCATAGTCGACAAGATCTTCATACAGTCTTGCATTGTTTGGGTCCTGGAAGTCCAGGAAGTCTCCAAATACAATTGGGTTCTTCAGCACTGATTCCGCAACAGATCCAAATGATGTTTTCACTTCATCTTCAATTGCCGAAATAGTAAGATTTTTGTCGGCAGCTGAAATTAATCTATCGTGGAAAACTCTCAAACACTCATTTCTCCATAACCTAACAAATTTTGCGATATCATTTTGTTTGTCAATTGTGGATAAGCACAATCCTTCATAAATTCTACTCAAGTCTCGCAAGTTAAATAAATAGTGGAACTTCGCAGGAGTAGGAGGAAGACTTGAAACTAAGTTCTTGTAGAGTTTGATGGTGCAAGCAGTAATCTTTGGACCAATGTTTTGAATTTCTGGATTAAAGTTACTGAGATGATGAGACAAAATAGAGTTATAAATATGTTCAATAGAGTAATCAGATGGAAATGAAACATTAAGAATGTTGAACTTCGAAAGGATTCTAGGATCAATGGCATTAGTACCAAATGTAGGTTGCATAGCTGCAACATATTGCATATCTAGTAATTTCATAAACGCTAGATTTTGCGTTTTGCGTTCATAGAAACCATGTTTTTCTAACATCAATTTCAATAAGGCGATTGGTTGTTGGGTACCGTACTTGTCAAAGTTTGGCATATTCATATCATCAATAACAACGATCATCTTCTTTTGTTGTAAAGGTCCGTAATTATCTCCAACACGCTTCTCAATGTTGTCTTCAATTGTTCTTTGTAAATCTAAGCTGGAAGTTCTGCTTGAGAAGTTGATTGAGAGGCTGGTAAGCTTTTCATTCTTTTCTGTAACGTCTTTCACAAAGTTCTTGATCATGACAGTCTTTGCAGTTCCTGATGAGCCAACAAACAACACTGGCTTGCCCAATGTAACAAATGTTTGAAGGAAACTAGTGTAGCGAACAGTATCAATGGTAGGAACGATAATACTTGAAAAACGTCCATTAATTGGTGGTTGATATACTGGAACAATCAATTTCCATGGCTTCCATTGGTGACTCTTGACATCAAAGAAGTATTCATACAAGGTTAATCTGGATGGACAACATCCTGCACCAACAAAGTGATCTGTGAGTGATTCGCCATTGTCTACCGGTTTCCATTTTGTAATCTTCTTAACAAAATCGTCAAATCTCTTTCTATCTGAGTCAACAATTACAGCTCCTACCGACCAAACTAGAGCAAATATGAAAAGACATTCAAGCTCTCTTTCGTCGTCAGTGTTCTGTTCAGGATCAGCAAAAATATAATCTAAAATATTACAATGTTGCGAAACAAATGAAACTGAATTCATAACAATAGAGGTTTTGATTCTTTCTGTGAAAGATCCATCCAAGTCAATACCCTTCAAGACATATTCAATACAACTTTTCTCATATTTTTCAAACAATCGTTGTAATACCTCAACTTTTTCTGGATGATCTTTCTTCAATTTATGATTCAACCATGTCCAAATAAAAGGTTCAAAGCCTAAATTCTTTGGATCCACATAGACCATACCACAACGACTAACTGTTGCTGGAGAAGCTACTCTCAGGTTGCCCACTTCAAAAAGAAGTGAACACAATGGATACAATAAACTTATTCTTTCGCCGTTTGGTAATGTCAATACCTTATTATCGTCCATAACAGAGTTCATATTTTCTACCCACTCAGCATCAACATCTCCATCAAACACAAGGTATCTTCGTTCAGCATGAGCTTTTTCGGAAGGTTGGTTGAGCTCTTTAAAGTAGTAGGATAATAAACCATATGTCCAATCTCTTGTGTCTTTGTCTAACACACCATGTAATTCAGCAATACTTTGTGCCTTTGGATTCATAACCAACTGTTTAACGGTAAAGTTGAATGCTTTTTTCAATGCACTACAAAGAGTATTGAAAGCGACAGTCTTTCCACCTTGAGTCTCTCCAACAATCATAACAGAGTGACGAGTTTCGAGAGTTTCATAAATTTGAATAACTTTGTCAACTTGTGATCCGTCTTCCAAAAGTTTGAGATCCTTCTCAACAAGACTTTCCTCGACTGCTTTGTAGAGTTTAGGATAGGTAACTCTTTCATATGCAATGTTAACAAATAGGTCATTCAACAAATCCTCAAAGAGTGGCGTGTCTTCATAAACGAACTTGGGAGCGTTCATGTCGTGTAAAGCTCTCATCAATAACTCGTCTTCTCTCTTTTCTGGGTTTTCTCTCTTCAATCTACCTGCAACAACCAACACAGACTTTAATGGACGTAAGCCCCAGTCGTAATGATGCTGCTTTGAGAGTTGGCCTTTTGCTAATTCATATAGTTTGGTCATTTTTCTTGCCAAAACTCTAGCAGTATTAAATCCTTCAGAGAATAACATAATTTCACAAATAATTTCCAAGTCTGGAACCACCATCACACATGGTCTAAATAAAGCTTTAAGATTATCAGGAAGCTCAACTCGCCCTGCATAACCAGGATTCATCGTAATGAAAATACCAATCTTACTATCGAGCTTAATATCAACTTCCTCGAATCTAAACTCTTCCTTTTTCGACTTGAGAGCGCTTTGAATTTCTCTAATTTGAGTGGAAACAACAGAAAGTACAGGTAACTCAATTCTGTTAAATTCATCAAAGCATCCCCATGCTCCTGTCTGGCACAAGCCACAAAAGTTCATATACATAGCCTTATAATCAAGGCCCTCACCACAGTTAAATACAATACAAATAAGTGCCATACTCTTTGCCAAGTCTTTCACACTTTCAGTTTTACCAGTACCTGCAGGTCCTGATGGGGATCCACCAAGGTTGAACGTAAGAGCTTGAGTCAAGGTCATGAAACATCTATCGGTCAATGGAGTAATAACAAGTCTGCCATTTAGGCCCATGTATTCATAACCATAAACGAATTCTCCTGTACATTGTCTGATTTTGACGTCATTGGCAGATTTGTCCCAGTAAAATCTAAGCTGACTTTCCCAGTCAAACTCTCTTTCATCAAGAATACTGTCTCTGACCAGTCTATCGACGATATCTCTTGCATGCACATCAATAATAATCATAGTTGTGATCTTTTTTCTAATCTGAGATTGGAGAGGAGTTCTCACTTCATCAACCAAATTGTTCAATTGTTTAGTGAGTTGAACTGCAAGCGATTTGACTGCCATTTTTTCTCCGTTCTTGACTCTTCTAAAAGCGTCCTCCACCTCCCATGTCCACCAAATTTGACAGCCACACAAGCCAATCATTCCAAGATTTTCTTTTACCCATTCAATTCTATCTCTTGAAGGATAATTGTATACAGCTTTTTTCATGATAATTTTAAGTGTTTTTCTCATTTCGTTTTGGACTGCAGTTAGCCATTTTTCGATAAACCCTTCTGCTCGTACAGGTTTATCAAAATTGAATTCCTCTCCTTCTTTAGATCTCATACCTACAACCAGGTTGGTATTTGGCTTAAAAATTAAACTTCCAACATTTTCGAATAGATTACCAATGTGTTTTTGAATAGCATTCAAATCAGAACTACCCAAGATGCTTAATAATTCATCATCAGAAATGAAGAAAAATCGAGGAAAGGCGTTTCTTTTTGATTGAAGATAGTTATTCAATCCCTTTTGGCATTCATTCAGCCTAACCTGTAGACTAGATAAAATTGCTAATCTGTTATCACCCTGGCAACAATTTTCAAGGACAGTTCTATTCTTTGCTGTTTCAGCCATAATCTTTGCCCATTCACCATCGATCTTTTTAAATGCTTTAGCCTGTTCGGGTAGCTGATCTTTGATGTCCTCAGACCCAATAAAGATGATTTCAAGATACATCCATGTTCTTTGGACATCTATCCATAATGAAGTTACTTCATCAATCTTGGATAAATTTCCTTCCCACTTGCTCAACTCTGCAGCAAATGGAACAGAATGCTGAGTTCCCGAGATTGCAGCCAAGTTTGCTGTGTCCTCTTCTAGCTGCTCCTTAATAGTGTCAACGGCCGTAAGAACAAACCCTCTATCTTCATTATCTCTAACATGTTTTTTAAGTTCAAACTTTTTGTTTCTCCATACCTCAGCAACCTTTTTGATTGTATTTTCGACATCAAGTTCTTTGTTGGCAGATTCAGTGATTTCGTTGATACTATTTTCGTATTCATATAGATTCATGTCAATCAAATTCTTCAAGGTAAATGTCGATGGGTTAATATCAAAGTTTTTACCTGTTGCCTGCATTAATTGTTCCCAATGTCTTTCTCTCAATGCCTCGCTCTTTAGGCAAGACAGTAGCTCAATGGTTTTTTGGAAATGCTTCACTTTGCTTTTAAAGGTTTTATGAGCATGCAATTCCTGAAGTTCCTGAGGGAATTCTTTCTTGCTGATCAATATTTGGGAGAATCTTGCAGTTTCTTTTGTCATTTCTTCAATAGGAGCTTCCACCCAAAGAGTACGAGACCATTTCGATACTTTCTTTTGCCAGTCTCCGAAAATATCGAAAATCTTTCCAATCTTTGATATTTTCTTTTCTAATTGAACAAAATCAGGATACGGCGTTATTGGAAGATCGAATAACTTTTCTGATTGAACAAGATAATCTCTTATCTTCCTCTTTTCCTCAAGTTTTTCTTTCAATACTTCCATTTGGGCAAGTCCATCTTCAAGCTGTACGTTTGGATTACCTGGTCCATTCTCGAATTCTTCTTTAAGTTGAGAAACTTCAATCTTAAATTGTTCCACTCTATTGCGAGTTTCTGATGTAAATTTCTCTTTCTGTGGAACAAGCTGTTGTTCCATCTCTTTGGCTGAAGATAACAGAGCATTCCATTTCATTCTCAATGAATAAACTAAATCTAGTTCATCTGCAGGTATCTTTACCGAATATGATAGCATGGTATGATAAATATCTTCAACCTCCATGTAATCTCTTTCAATGTCTACCGAGTTTGATCTAGCTTCATCCATCACTGACAATACTTTTCGTAAGTCGTCAAGCTCCACGATTTCTTGACCGAGCCCTTCTTTATATTTGTCAATTCTTTCATTCAGTGCAAGTAGTTTTGGCTTAATATTTGTATTCAATAACTTTGCCATAGCTTCAATCCATTTTCTCAACTCCTCAGTAAATGATTTCACAAATGATGTGGAGTCAATTCTAATGAAATCCAAGTCCTTAACCTGTTTTGAGTGAGATTGAATATCTTCATGCAACTTGTGATAGTCTTCTAATTTTTTGTAATAGCTGTCCCAAGATGGATCCTTGCTTCCAAACTTTTCCATTGCCAATTCTTTTGGAGTTTTCCAATATTCTTGATATTTAGAATAATTATTTACATAACGCTGAATGGAAGTTAATGTCTTTTGAATACCATTATTCAACAACAGCATCTTTTTTGTAATGACAGGAATTTGCAAAATGTCATTAAAGAATGAGAAATGATTCGCAATGATGGCCTGTGGATCTATTTGATCATCTTTCTCGGTTTTCACCTCAATATTCGTGATTTCGTGACATGTTCCGCTATACCATCTTACAAACTGTTTGGTAGCATTTACCGAGCAATTTACAACTCTGTCTAACATATCTGAAATGTCATCTAGGCCAGGACTAATAGTGATGGACTTGTGATAAAGAGAAACGCTCACTTTGATCAAGGGTATTTGACGTTTTGTGACTAATGGCTGATTCTTTTTCTTCTTGCTCAAATAAAGTAGATCCATCAGCTCATCAATGCTGGAAGACACATTTTTAACTAGTGCTTTAAAAATACGCTTTTCCCAGTGAGTATAATAACCTTGAAGAATCTTTTCTCTACCTGTAGCAGACTTGCTCTCACTTTCAATTACATTGCTATTAATGAGATCTCCTTCAATTTTTAAGAGTGTTTGTCCAATGGTTTTGTATTTCTTTGCAAGACTTGCACTCTTTTGTTCAACAGATTTTTCTATGGTCTCTACAAGCTCCGCAAGAGACATCATGGTCTCTTCAGTTCTAATTTCAGGTTTTGTCAAAAATGGACTTTTTAGCTGTTGAATGAGCGATCGAATCACTGATGCATTTCTTTGCATCTTTTGAACAATAGACTGGAAATCTGAAATTTCAGAATTACATCTTTTGATGAACTCATCAATACCCAAAGAATTCCAATTTAGTACTGAAAATCCTGGCTCGAGAATCTTTTTCAACCGAGTTATCAGCGGAGTCAACACTTTTTCTTCTGCAGAGTCCAATGAGTCTTTAGCAGTGATGAAGTTATCAATCATACTTTTCAAGTTCTCAATATATTTGTGATATTTTTCTTCCTGTAGAGTAACATTCAAAGCAATATCAGGAACTTTCTTTCCCAGCTTGTCCAAATATCTCGTTTCTTGAATTAATAACAAAAGTTTAGGATGAAAATTTACAATAATTTTGTTTCCTTCCCTAGCAAGGATGTTTCCTTTCAGATACTTGATTGTATCTTCGGTAACAGTTGCTTTCCATTCTTTAAATTTTGACTCTTCAAACTCTTTGATTTCTTTTGCAATACTGGTTGCCTTGGAAGATATTTTCTTTCCTTCATCAGTATTTAGCATGTCTGGGGCTTCATAAAACAGGGCAATAGGTTTTCTAATTCTCTCAAATAAAGAATGAGACCAATAAATAGCACCAGAAACAGGTGGCATGTTTTTTGTTCTTGGAGGATTCTTCTTTTCATTCGTGAATATTTGATAAATATTGTCAACTTCCTCTCCGTATCGTTCAAGAATATCTATCGATTTGAGCATCATTTTCTGGTTGATAGAATCTTTGTCCTGACTATTGATTTTTTTTACATCTTGCAACAATCTAAATGCTCCCTCAGCAGATCTAAGCTTCTTGAAACTCTTGTCAATAAATAGATTTGTTTGATTTTTAATCTCCTCACTATTTTCTTTGAATTGTTTGAAAACTTCAATCCACTTCAATTGATATGCTCTATTAAAAATTAAATGAGATATTTGCTGGAATGGTAGAATTAAATCTTTGAGTCTCTCTAAAATCTCATCAATGCCACTTTCACCAGTGATATCTATCAAGAATTATTAAGAGCCAAACTTGCATGAGACATGAGTACTTACTTCTTAGCTCTGGACCTAAAAAGGTCTTATATCTAGCAATAAATAGGGCAAGCTCTTTCAACTCGTAACATCTTTCAGACATGTAATCTGATTCTTCAAAGAGAGAGTCTTTTTCAAAGTGCCAACGTTCATCTTTGCTTGTATTTTCAATTTTTTCTCTCACTTGAAAGTAGGTCTATCAAACCATGAACCAACCAAATTGTAAGTCGAGAAAAATAACACCAACTATCACATACCGTCTTCCATTTTTGTAGAACTTCAGCACCTTCAAGAAGTTTTTCACTTAGTTTCAAAGGATTGTTAAATAAATTATTTACATCTAAACTACTTTCTAGATTGATATATTGAGCAACTTTTGTGCAAATTTCTTTTGCAATTAGTTCCATCAATGGAATCATTCTCTTATCGGTATTATAGTATCGGCTGATGACCCAAACCATTCGAATTGCATTCATCATAGATGGAAGCGTATCGGAAATTGGTGTTAATGATCCTCTTGCTTGAGAAATATTCTTGAAATGTCTTTCGAGTGTTTGTAAAAACTTCACATTTTCCTTGGCTTCCATATAAAGTTTCGTCAATTCTTGAAATTGATCATCAAAACCGGGTAATAGCTGAGCATCATAAATTCTCAAAACTTCAATTGCATTCTTTACAGTTTTACTGTTCAAAGATTCCCAAATCGTTCCCAGAGAGGCATGCCTTGTCCTCCAGTATTCAATTTCCGACAAAGGACCCTGAAAATAGTTGATGAAGAATATTATTGATATTTTTTGTTGCTTTGACTGCTAACTTACCTCTCCTTCTCTCTCTTGATTTACAACTTTTTCCAAGAGAGCATTGATTGATTGAGTCCAATTGCTGAGACAAGCCTCCAATTTCGCAACAATCTAACACAACATAATGAATTAGCAATCAAATATCCTCTCATCTACTTACATGCTCATCCTCTGCTGCAGTTTTAGGGTCATCATCAAGATGAACATCCGGAAGATCAATGATAACCTCTCCTGATAGTTGCTTTACAGTATGCCCAACCTGACCACTGAACTTCTTGAGATGAGATATAAAGTCAGAGTTGAGCGAATGTACTGTTTGAAGAGTTTCATTGTACTTTTGAGTGTCTTCATCATGTGAGGTGGAATCCGATAAAAACGGAAGAAATATATTTTGAAGAAGTATATTCAGATTGGTCAGCGATGTATGACCAACGAACATGTCTTCGTTGTTGTATGAGCCTCGTTGTTGTTGTTGCATTTTTCTTTATTTTGTAGTGGCAAGAAATCAAATTTTGGCGCAAACTTTATTCGTGGTGGTGGTGATGCTGCTCCTCAGCGCCTTCTTCCACTTGATGCTGATCATTGGCCTGTGTCGCTGTTCTTACTCCTCTCCTGGTGGGAGTTTGAGCTTGAATGGTGACAATATACCTCACAAATATCAGTAACAAAAATCCTCCAATTAATAGAGCGAACAGATAGTCCTCATAACTGGCGATCCAACCCTTGAATAACTCTGAAAATGAAGCAGGATAATCATCGTCATCGTCCAGAGATGAGTCGTCTTGACCATTAATGGTAAATAAATTAGAAATGTAATCTTTGGCAAGAGAAAATCCCCAGTGCACATAAAGTTTGCCAAGAGCCATCAATACTGGAACATAAGCCACTGGATCAGCTTCTGCAGCCATATCGTAGTGTCGTTTTGCCAAATGGAAATCTTGTGGCAAACCCTTTCCATGTTCATGCATATATCCCAAGTTGAACATGGCTTGAGCATTGTTGAGATCTTTTGCCCTTCTGTAAAAGTATAGACTTTTTTCGTATGATTGTTCCAAATTCTCAGCAGAGGACGAAGAAGTCAATGCCGAAGATCCATAATAGTAATAATCTCCCACTTTAACATATGCATCCACATTTCCTTGCTCGGCAGCATGTTGGTGCCACTTAATGGCTCCCTTGAACTTTAACAATTCTTGCTTTTCCTCAGTCAAATCCTTAATAATTTCTTCAAGACCATATCCTCTATCATACATGAAAGCCAAATTTGCTTGGCCAACTTCAATTCCTAACTCTGCAGCTTGCATATAAAGTAACAGGGCAGTATGTTGATCTTCTCCATTTACATAGTTTTCAAATGCTGTTTCCATAACGGATGTCCACGAAGCTTTCTCTACAACTGATTTGTAGAATTTCACAGCAACATCACAATTAGGGTTCGTTCCCAGTCCATACAGGTGCATATTACCGAGTTGGTATTTTGCAAGCACCTGTCCATGTTGTGCTGCAATCGCAAAATGTTGAAAAGCTTGCTTGTATGATCTTCTGACTCCCTTTCCTTCCATGAAGAGTATACCAATGTTGTAGTGAGCTTCAGAGTTGCCAAGGGCAGCACTCTTGTTAAAATAACCAGCTGCCTTCTCATAATCTTGTTCAATGATGACATTTCCTTCCTGGTCAATAGCTCCCTCCAAATACATTTTTCCAAGTCCATTCAAAGAGGATGGATCTTTTTTATCTGCTCCCTTCTTGAAGTATTTGTAAGCTGTTTCGTTATTTCTTATCACTCCATCTCCTTTCCAAAACATATTACCTAAGGCACCATATGCTTCATATTCTCCAGCCTCAGCTGCTTGCTCGAAAAGTCTTCGTGCAGCTTCCACGTTTTGTTCCACTCCTCTAATTCCATACAAGTTCGCATAACCAACAACGAGCATTGAAGAGGACGATCCTTTGCTTGCTGAATATTGGTAATAGTCCATAATATCTTCTTGAGACTGTTTGTTGTGAATTGCAATTTCATCATTCAATCGAACATGATCAATTAATGGCATCTTACTATCTTCGAATTCAGCTGCAACATCTTCTGCTGCCTTTACATAATAGAATGCTGCAGTTTTACATGACTTTGGAACACCATGTCCAAATAAATGTCTATAACCGAGCGCAATATTCGCCCCAGTGGTTCCATCTAAAGAGCTGTAAAATAAATACAACAGAGCTATTGATTCAGTGTTATCCAATTTTTGTGGTAAGTTGTTGAAAATGATGCTGTACTTTTTCTTCATTTCAGCAGGTTGTCCATACAAATCGATCAAAAGTTGCTTTACATTTGAAATATCTTTCTCTGTAATTAAATTGTTGCTGTAGAGCAAGGCTGTCTCAAATTGAGCCATTGAATTTCCTAGAGCAGCAGAGAGAACATAATACATTTTGCTCTTGGTGAAATTTCTAAATCCGAATTTATCGGTCTTTTGATGAATTTGAACAGTGAATAAATGTCACATAATTAGAGTAAAAATAATTAGAACATACCTTATACACAGTAGCTAAATTATACATTGCAACGGCATTAGATTTGTCTTCAGTTAATACATTCTCATAAATATGAATTGCTTTTGCTACTTCTTCTTTGTTGTACCTCTCAAGATCGGGATTTAATATTGATTTTGCCTCTAATAATTTGGAGGTCAAGCTTTCTTCATTGTTTGTTGGTTCTTGGCCACTCTTTTTTTTCTCTGCATCAATTCTTTTTGACATGAGCTTTCTACGGTAGGTGATCCTAACTTCCTGTTTTCTTTTATATGGTACTAATTCATTTGGCTCTAAGAATGAAGAATAGTCGAGTGGTTTTGTGATTTCATCATAGCTAATAGTATTGTAATCTTCCGCAACAAAATTGAAGTTAATCTCATCAAATGTTGCCTTTGATGTTGTGGCAGGTTTTGTCTCAACATTCGAAGCTGCACTCTTCGAAGTTGTTGCAGACTGATCGTCTTTGGATTGCCCAAATTGATTTTTGATTTGACCCAAAACCAGTTTAAGTCGGTCTCGTAAGTCTTCGGGTATATCATCGAGAGCATTTTCGTCATCATTTGCGTTCAATATGATGACTTTAGGTTCCTTCTTGATGCTTTCTTCTTCTACTTGTTCCGAATCTTGGCTTTTTTTCGTTTTTTCCACTACATTTTGATGTGACTGAACAATGAAAAATACAATGATCAAGATGGAAATAAATAGTAGGGTTGTGGTGATGTTGCGAGATGTTGGTGTCCTTCGTAGACGAGTGGTGATGGTGGAATTCGGGCAAGCCGATGGCGATGAAAAAGATGTGCTCATTTTTATTTTTAATTTTTTGTTTTCTAACACGTGTTAGGTGCTCATGGTTTCAATCCTTGTTTTATGATGAAAAGAATCGACGAAGCTGTTCTCTCATTACAAGATCCCCTTACATTTCATTTTCATCTAATCCCAAAACAAAAATGTCAACATTTTGATCGAACACCAAGCCCGCCTTTTGTAGTTCAAATAACATTCTCCAAAAAAATAATGACCTCTGAGCAATCAATAAAGGTTCTGGTTGTTGGCCCAAAGAAGAGTGGGAAAAGTGCTATTTGCAATTTTCTAAGCGGATACAAAGAGTTTTCAAATGAATATAGGCCAACGATGGGACTGAGAATTTGTGAGTGCGAGAGAGAGATGCCATCCATGGAAAAAGTTTCTGTCGAATTGTGGGATGTTTCGGGCGATCGAAATTTTGAAAATTGTTGGCCTGCCATCATGAAAGATGTTTCCGCATGCCTAATTGTATATAACCCTTCTAACATCAATCACGTGAAAGAACTAGAGTTTTGGTATAAAACATTTGTGCAAGGATGTAAATTGAAGGATGAAAATTGTTGTATTTTTGCTCATTGTACTTCCAGCGAGGATTTGACAAAAGAAAACCCCATTCCGAAACTGCCCAAAAGTATGACGAAAATTAATGCCATTCTAACTAACCTCGATATTCCTGATAAGGAGAAAATATTTGGCAGCTTTGATCGGCTGGTTCAAAATGGATGGAGAGAACAGAAAGAAAGCGAGGAAAAGATGGTGCTGCAACAATAAAGCCGTTAAAAAATAAAAAATATTCGACCTCTACAGAATGCAGGGCCTTGATGATCACGAAGACGAAACACAGAAGTATGTAATGATCATGTTAGTTGAGAACCCTGATTACTATATTCTCTTTAATTCATAATTATGGAATATTATCATCTCAAGGAGCACGTTGAATCCAAGAACTTTAAGGTTGGTGAATTACATTAAGGCGAGAAGAAGAATGACTTTGGAACAGGAGGAGAATACGAACAGCCATTCAGGTAATGAGAACATGTCAGACAAAATCAATTCTCATGCAGCAGAGCTTCTCAGAAGTAATAACTCTCACGACCGATTCCTTGAAATGAGTTTCAAAATGGACGACCTAAGACAGCAACAAGAAATTGAAAGAAGAAACTATGAAGGCATGTACAATTACAGCTCACCAAGGAGCCCAAATGAAGCAAGCAAAGATCTTTCGCACAAACCTGAACTCAATTCTCTTTCGTTAGAAATTGCATCCCGATTACCGACCACATCAAAGGAAAGATTGTTTTCGCCATCCTCCAAACCTCCGACCTCTCCACGTCTTTTAGACGAATCTCATTATACTTTTAGACCTCAAATTAACAAGAAATCGGAAGAAATTGAACTGAGCAAACAACATATAGGGTTTGAACAGAGATTGTACGAAATGTACAAAAAAACATCAAACACTCAAAAGAAAATTGAAGAGAAAAAGAAAGAACTGATGGAAAAAGAACTCGAAGGGTGCACCTTTACACCAGATGTTGCTAAAACCATCAACAAAATCCATGTAAAAGGAAAGAACATTGAGGATAGAACCATGATATGGGAAATGAGAAGACGTCAGAAACTTCTCAAAGGAAAGATGGAGGTCGAAAGTAAAGAGATGGAAGGATGCACATTTTCTCCTAACACCCAACGATTGAAGTTGCCTTCTCCCAAAAGCTCTGGTGATCCATTAGGTTTTGAAGAGTTTTTAAAACGTCAGAGACAGGCTAGAGAAAAGAAATCTGAACTAGAGAAAGTTTTTAGAACAGGAGAGAAATGGAGAAACCAAATTACAATACCCAAGGAATTTTCTTTTGGAGCTAAGGAAGGAATTAAAATTAAGGCCCTTCAAAAACCTGTCACCAACGATCAAGCCAACAAGAAAACAAATCATTTCAATTTATCGATGGATCAAGCTTCTGAACCATTGATGTTTGTTGGAGACGGATCTTTACAATTTGATGAAGATAACGAGAATCTAATCACAACAATCTCAACCAATCACGATGGAAAAGATATCACAAATGAGTCTGGAATCAGCGACATTCCTCCTCAAGGCTTGTTTTCAAGCAAGACCTCAGTTACCATTCTAGACGGAGGACTGAACGAAAACAACTCCACATTACCATTAACTCCCAACTTTTCGTTTGGAGCTGACTCAATCAACTCTTTAAAGCTATCCAAAGAATGGATTAGAAGAAGTCAACTTAAGGACGAAAAGAAGGACTCAACCAGCACAAACAGTTCATTCAATTAATGATGATAGTTCTTTGTATTGTAAAATCGGTGTGAACATAATAAAATTCTAAAAAAAAATCAAAAATACCGTCTTGTTGTTTCTCTCTCAAAGAGCGACTTAAATTTTGATCACAACAATTTTGTCTTCTTTTACATCAACAACAACAAATTCTTCACTGCTTTTTTTATAAAAGATGTCTAATATGAACGATGATATTGACATTATGGATGGTGATACCACCTTGACCCGAGAGGAAATTGAATTGTTGACCGAAGAAGAGTTACAAGAAATGGGTGTAACCAGAGAGGAATTACTTGCGCAATTAGAAGAAGGAAAGGATGAACCATTCCAAGAAGAGGAAGAAGTTGAAATTTTGACACCAACATCTCCTGCACTGGAGGAAAATCCAATCACAATGAAGGAAATTCAATTTATCACTCTCGATCCCGATCAATTAATTCAACAACAACAAGAATTAGTGAATGAAGTTTCGAACGTTCTTGGTGTTCCTGTGGGCGCCTGCGGTATTCTTTTGAGAAGTTACGACTGGAACAAGGAAAAACTTTGGAATGACTTTTTCGAAAATAAGGAACGCGTGATAAAGAAAGCAAACATCAATGTGAACGATTTCAAAATTTATCAGGGCGTTCCCGGAAAAGAATATGAATGTAGTGTTTGTTTTGATACCTATGATGGTTCAAATATGTTGGCTATGGCTTGCAAACACTATTTTTGCCAGGACTGTTGGAGGCAGCACTTAATCACAGCCATCAATAATGGAAATGCTTGCTTGACAGCAAGCTGCTTAGAGAGAGGATGTACAACCTTGATTATTGAAGCTTTAGTGAAAGAATTGGTCCCTCCCGAAAGCTACAAAATTTATTCCAAATATTTGGTGAGAAGTTTTGTTGAGGACAATCCTAGAATCAAGTGGTGCCCAACTCCAAATTGTGGTAGAGCTGTCTTTTGTCCTGAGACTACTGTCGATGCTGTTCAGTGTGGCCATTGTAACCAAAAGTTTTGTTTCAAATGTTCATGTGAGGCTCACGTTCCAGCAACATGTGCACAGTTGAAAGCCTGGAAAAAGAAGGAACAAGACGAATCGGAAACGGCAACTTGGTTGACAGCCAACACAAAGGTATGTAATACGAATTGACATAATGTCCTGTTTTACTTTTATCCTGTCATCATAATGTATTGAATATTTTGTGACTGCCTTTGTGGATTTTATAATATTAATTATTGTTATTATTTGATTGATCGATCTATTCATACATCGCATATCGATTGCCTTCTTATACATACCTTTGTACTCATCAATATATTTATGCCCTATTTCGCAATACATAATCGGAATGATCTCCTTCGTACTCATCAATATTTATTCCCTACTTATAGGACTGTCCAAAATGTAACAGATCAATTGAAAAGAACGGAGGATGTAACCACATGACCTGTTCCCAGTGTAAGGTAAGTTTTCTTCAAATGGTGGAAATGTGTTCAAAAGAACCACAATGCCAAATAGCATGAATTCTGTTGGGTTTGCATGGATGATTGGTCCACCCACGGAAGTGAAACTGGTGGTTACTACAAATGCAACAAGTACAAGCCAGAAGACTTGAAGAAGAAATTGCATGAAGATGAAAGAGAATCAGCTCGTGCTGCTCTTGAGAAATACATGCACTATTTCACCAGATATGCCAACCATGACAAGTCTCAAAAGTTTGAGCGACAATTGCGTGAAAAGACTGAAGAAAAGATGAGAGAATTGACTCAGATGAATAAGTACAGCTCGTGGGTAGACGTAGAATACATTCAAAAAGCTGTCAACACTCTTATTGAATGTAGAGGTAATCTTAAATACACCTATGTGTACGGATATTATCTTGAAGAAGGTCAAGAAAAGAATTTATTCGAATACCTTCAAGAAGATTTGGAAAGAGTTACAGAAAAGCTTAGTGACATTCTCGAAAATACACCTGTCGATAGATTTAACCGAGATGAAATTATCTCAACCACTCGTTCAGCAGAGACTCGCCTCAAGCACTTGATTGAAGGAGTTACTGGCGGTAGCAAACTCACAGCCACAGAGATGTTTTAATATCAGTTGTATTCCATCGAATAAATTATTATTGTTTCAAAACTTTCTGTAATATTTCAGTGGCAGAGAGTAGAACATGTTGTCTTTATTATTCCAATTTCTGTTCATGCAACCTGTTACTCCACATGCACTCTTCTAATGTGTTGCTGAGAACTTTCTAAGGGTAACCCACTACGAATGCCAAACATTTTACCTGAATAAGTAAATAAAAAACAAATTCGCAGGATGCAAAATACAGAGGAGAGTACAGTAAGAACAACAACTTGAAGAATGGGCCACAAGCTTGCTTTGGCTCCTAGTATATCACCTCCCACCAACATGAAAGCGTTTGGGAGGGCATCTTTAAGAATAAAATTCCAAACAAGTCCAATGTTCAGGAGGTCACCAATACATAATCCAAGGATGGTCCAATGGAAGAGTGAAACACTTTCAACCATGTAAGCCAAGTTCGACAATGCCAATTCCTTGTAGCAATGCCTCAAAATCAAATGGTGAATGCATCCAAAAGCAAACAGTAACAGGCCAGAGAATCGAATTTGAAAGAAGACCAAATTTCTTAAATCATTATTTGTTGTTAAGGTCATGTCAGCAATGTTGGTGGTCGTAGAAGTTGTGGTAGTCGCTGATCCTCCTACAAGCAATAATTCAACTAAAGGTTGAGGCATGAGGCATCCAAGCACAAAACGACTATTGGAAAACAGCATGGCTACCAAACCAAATAACATTTCGAATATAATAGGTTCCCAATAAATGACGGTGAGGAAGGTCTTTAGAAAAGGTGTGAGTTTGAGAGAGACATTGGAAGAAGTCGATAAAGAAGAGGGGCCAAGAGAGCCGGTTGGAGAAGACATGGTGATGGTATCACACAGCAACAGATCGATCAGTGTTGACCTATTTTAAATCAGATGTGATTTTCAGATTAAATTTCTGTAAGAAGCTTTGTTCTTAACAGGTTTCCAAATTAAAGTAATTCCTTAAATTGAACATGAATGAAAAAGAAATTATCCTTTTACATGATGAGCTCAATACCTTAATCAGACACTAAGGAAGTGAGGTTTGCTTTCGGTTGTTGTGTTCGTTCAATAGAAAAAGATACAAGTTTAGTGTTGAGTGTTAATGTCCAACAAATAATTAATGGCAGAAGCTCGATTTCCACATCTTAGCATTGCATTTCTTGCCGTATCCTCAGAAAATCCCAAGTTACAAATAACCTGAACATCACTTTCAAAATCTTTGTTTGGTTCCTTGTTTTGAGAGAAAGTAGGTCGTGATAATTCTCTATCGAGCTCGTCCAATTCTTGATCCAAGTTATTGATTTGTTGCATATTTTGGGTTGGTTGAGAGTAACTTTGGGAAGATGTTTTTGGATATTGATTATATTCAGTGTAAGAAGATGGATTAAAATTAGTGGTCGATCTCATATAAGAAGAAGGTGGATTCATGACATTGTTACTTTCCATAGAGAACCCCTTATTCTTTTCTGTGTCCTTATTTACCGTGATGTCACGTTGTGGAGAGACGATTGATTGAGAGGGTTGATACTGAGATTGGCCACCAAGTGGAATAGAGCCTGAGTTCTGGTAGCTTGATAGGTTTGAAAAGCCAGTGTAGGCTGAATATCCATTGTTGATCGACGCATTCAAGTTGGAATTCAAATTTTGGTTTATGTTCATCGATTGTGAATTTTGTTGTGGTGGCTGGTTTGTCATTGGTGAAATGTTATTCGAGTTATTGTTGTTGCCAGTAGTAGTAGTGGTGTTGAGGTTGGTTTGATTTGCAGTTGAGTTCTTGTTTTTCAATCTTTCATAATTCTCCAATTCTCTCACGGCAGATGGATCTTGTTTCTTGACAAAATCCAAGATTGCAGACAATTTCAGATCCATATATTGAATTTGTTCATCGATTGCCAATTTCCATTGCTTCGTTTGTTCCAAATGTTGTTGAACTGTTTGAACAAGCATATGAATAGCCTCATTCTGTTGTTGAGAGGATAATGGTTGAGTATAGGGAGTTGATGTTGGTGGCTGTTGAGTTGTTGTTGTTGCTGTTGTGGATGGAATAATCAACACAGGCTGGCTGTATGAACTACCAGGTGGAAGTATAACAGAGGTAGTTGGCAGATTAGTTTGTGGGGGAAAATTGTGAGGTGGTGGTGGAGGTGGTTGATAATGTGGCACTGGTGGTCTTTGATTGGAGGAGGGTGGAGTGGAGGTTGTTGA
Organism: Naegleria fowleri; assembly: GCF_008403515.1. Taxonomy (NCBI): domain Eukaryota; phylum Heterolobosea; class Eutetramitea; order Acrasida; family Naegleriidae; genus Naegleria; species Naegleria fowleri. The sequence continues at coordinate 217,966 of NW_025407976.1, forward strand.
GCTTCTCATTGGATTGTTTTGTCTTGAAGAGTTGTTGTTATTATTGGTATTACTGTTATTTGTATTGGAAGATTGAGGTCTTTGAGTGGTAGTATTGGTATTTGATCCAACCATCGGATTGTTGTTATTATTATTGTTTGGTTGTGGTTGTACGCCATACACGACGCTACTGTTCATACGGGTATTGTTGCTGTTATTGGCATAAAGAGGAGGTTGTCCGTAAGAAATTGGAGTTGTTTGTCCGTAACCGTAACTATTGGATGGGTCGTAATAATTTGAATTATTCATCATGATGATGATGGTTGTGTGTTCAACAAGTTTAGATGAGGATCAAAAACGAAGGTCGTATCTCGATATTTTTTTTTTGATCTTCCGAAGAGTGAAATTTATTCTGAGCATTAAAAGGAAACTCTATTTAGAATCGAAAAGAAGAATTGATTTCTATTTGCTGAATAGAAACCAAGAAACCAACTCACAATAAACCAACCCATTCATTCATTGCCTTAATGATGGTGCACCAAGAAGAATCTCAACCAACGTAATCTCCATTTGTGTTTACCTTATATTGAACTCTGATTGCGTGAAATGCATGTTCAAAAAAAGAAAAAAGCTGAACGACACTTGCCAAAAATCTTTTTAGGGACATGGCAATTTCTCGATGACAGTTGCCAGACCGACAGATTCATCCGTCAGTATAGGATAATCCCGTATTCTAATTTAACACAAGAAAAAAACGACAATATACACGTGAAATGAAAGTTTTGACTGCTTCAACAACGGAACATTCCTTCGACTTGTCTTCCCCGGAACTAGCACACGACACTTATCATTCAGAATTGCAGACATCTTCCGATTCAGTATATACTTGTTTCCAATGTTCGGAAGAAGGCTTCACTGAAGTTGCTACTTGTTTTTGTGAAGATTGTAAGCTTGAGGCCTCTTTGAGGATGACTGCACCCAATAACAACAACAACCACAACAACCTCCATCATTCGTCAAGCAGCAAAGACGCATCCTCCTCTCCTCATCCTTCTTCTTCTTGTTGCGATTATTACTTTTGCTCTTACCATGGTGTGAGACATGCCAAAAGCCATCCTCATCATGGCGTTACTTCTCTCCACAACAAGTCCACTACGAACCAAATAGAGGTCATTCATTCTGCCTCCGAAACAAACTCCTCGTTCAACACGAACCTCAGCAATAACCACAATGGATGGATGGTACACTCGTTTTTTTCCAACAATGGTTCTAACTGCGGTTGCTCGTTTTCTTCCCACTCCACAGAAGATGGTTCTTCTCAGAACATTCCAAGCCACAACAACAACAACAACAACCATCACTCGTTGTTCAATGATCAATATCTTTCATTCTCACCCTCTATTTCTTATTCCATCCCTCCTCGCTTGTTCCAGAGCCATCCTCATCTCCATAATAATAATAACACCATCCCCAACACTCCTCCTCATCATCGCCATCATTGGCCAGAGAACCAATATTCAATGATCAGTCCAAGACACTACTTTGGATTTCCAATGTGCAACGAGCACCACATTCCCATCAACACCTACTGTAGAACTTGTGAGAAACTCATTTGTTCAGTTTGTGCCTTGGTCAAGTCACATACCGGACACATGTTTGATTTAATTCAAGAGGTGGAGTCGAGAGAACGTCAAGAAATTCAAGAGAATTTACAAGTGATTAAGCAAGAAATTGAACATTGGGAGGATGAATTTCAAACATCAGAATCTGACTTAGAAAAGACCATCACCCGAATTGATGAAATGCAACTGAAACTCTCAAATAAGGTTCAATCGGTGGTGGATGAATTGAAAAAGAAGTTGGATGAACACTCGAGAATTATCAAAAACAACATCGAGGAAGTTTGTGAGGAGCAAAAAAACGTCGTTCATTCCATCAAGAATCTGAAAAAACAAATCACTGACCTTCTTTCAGAATTTGACCATTTAGAGGAAATGAGTGGTTTTGATTTGATTGAGAAAAAATTGTCACGTGTTAGCTCTATATATGCATTGTGTGAACGAATGAAAAAAGAATTTCCATACGAATCTACTAGACAATTGTACGATATGAAAATTGACATTGATCCACAAAGTGTGAAAGCTGCTTGCGAACAAATTGAACAACTCTCTCACATTGTTAAAATTGAACCCATGTGTATGAATGAACATTCCAATGTTCCAGATTCAATGGAAGAAGAAAAAAAACAAACCCTCATATCCATGAAACAGCCACTCTCCTTATTGTCCATTAAGGATGGACGCTTTAACTATGAATCAGTGGAATTTATTGGAAATGCGTCAAAAGGAGCCTTTTCGAAGGTTCCTCTCAAATGTCCAACCGATGTGGCCATTTCATATCTTCACTCATGCATTGTGGTGAGCGAATGGGGTCAACAACAAATTCACCTATTTGATTTATTTTCAAAACAACACAAATATGTCTTTTCCATGCCCTCTGCCCCCAGAAATTTAGCTGTCGATCCAAACATTACTCAGTATCTATCTATTGTAGTTTCTGCCTCAGACAATCTCGTGTACAAGTATAATATCGTCATACCTCATGTTTCTCCTGTCTCGGCGTCAAACCTTTCAACAATGAACCACCACATACCAACCATCTTGAGTAAGGATCGAAAAACTGCCACCAACTACGACCACATGTTGGTTTGGATCTCTGGAAAGCAGATGTACTCTCCTTCGGAGTCACACAAGTTATTCAAGTATCCAAGAGGAATTGCTGTCGAGAAAGCCATTCGAAACCTCTCCAATAATTATGAGATTTATGTGTGCGATCATGGAAATCATCGAATCATTGTTTTGAATTCTGTGGATGGATCTTTTTTAAGAACTATTGGAGGAAGCTCTTTATACGTTCACATGAATGACTCTACAATATCTTTCTCTCGGGATGCGTCTTTGACCTTATCTTTGGACGATTTATCATCTTCGAACAATGATACGAATGCATCCAATGTGCAAAAATTTAAAAGACCTTGGGGCATTACTATTTACAAGAATAAGTACTTGATCATTTCAGAGAAGCGAGGAAATAGAATTCAAGTTCTTACTAAAGAAGGAGAATTCATTGCCGAGTTTCCATCTCGTCAAGAACAAGAATTAAGTATGAACAATTCTGTTAAAATTCTCAAACCTAGAGGTTTGTTAGTGGATCCTTCCAATAAGAACAATGTGCTAATTGTCGATGGAGGAAATCACAGACTTGTGATGTGCGACATTCGAACGGGGCAAGTCTTGTCATTGTTCGGTAATCTAGGTCATGGTATGAATCAATTCAATGAGCCTCATGGCATTTGTCTGAATGAATTGACAGGAGAAATATATGTAGCGGATTGTAACAACCATTGCATTCATGTTCTCGGCCCAAAGGTATGAATTCGGAGAGACTGCGAGTGTGTGGTGGATCGCTTGGAGTCGATCTTCTTAAGAATGCAATTTCAAATTATATGAAACAACATAAAAAAATTGTCTTGGCCAAGTGTTTGGTTCCTTTTATGATTCCGAACACGAATTGCACTCTTCAACATTTGGTATCAACGGTTCACACATCATATATTGAAATATTCCAGCATTATCATAACTTCTGAAATTATTAATTATTGAAATTAAATAATCATTCATCATATTTTAATAATAATTATAATAATACTAATAATAACATCAAAATGCCTCTCATCATGATGGTTGGTATTCCATGCAGTGGAAAGAGCACACGAGCAAAAGAAATTGCGGAACACTTTAAAAAAGTTTCCGATGTGAAAGGAAGCGTCATTGTGATTTCTGATGAAGATCTTGTGGAGGACATTCATGTCGCTTACAAAGATTCCTTTAACGAGAAACAAACAAGAGGAAAGGTGAAGGCTGCTGTTGAACGAGCTCTCACCAAAGATGATGTTGTGATTGTGGACTCTTTGAATTATATTAAGGGCTTTAGATATGAATTATATTGTATTGCAAGATCATTGAGAACTCCACATTGTGTCGTGTACTGTGATGTTCTCAACACCTTGCCAAATCATACATTTTTGTGGAATAAGGAAAAGTTGTCAAACAAATATTCTGAAACATTTTTGATGGGAATGGCCCAAAGAATGGAAGTGCCAAGCGAGAAATCGAGATGGGACTGCCCACTGTTTAGTTTAACACCTGACCAAGCAACACCTGTGGAACAAATTGAGGAAGAAATGTTACGACCAAAGAAAACTATCAAACCAAATACTGCCACATTACCCATTCATTTGAGCGAAAATACATTAATGTATGAATTAGATAAGATTACAAATGAGATTGTGACACTTATTATGGACTCAAAATCTCTTCACATGCCAGGAGATGAAATTCCAATTCCTGCCAGTTATGGCCTAACAAAAGAACAACAAAACAAACATCATTTGAAAATGCCTGGTCTCTCGGTCTCCATGCAACAGTTGAGAAAGCTCCGAACTCAATTTATTAAAATGTCCCAAATGCACCCTCCAGATACCAAGCAAAAGATTGTGACTGGCTTTGTAGATTATCTGAATGAACATGCATAAAATAAGATGTAGAGACAAGAGTAAAAGATGATCACTTTTTCGACTTGTTGATCCAGTGCTCATTGCAGCAGCAACACACTTTTCATACTCCAATGCATGATAGAACAACCCATTCTGAATAGGAGAGCTCTGTTCGATCGAATTGAACCAATGCTCCACCTTTTTGTTGAACAACCACAGCGAAAAATATTCAATCCGTTCATCAAAAAAATATTGAACATCTTCCTCCCGAATAAAATATCATCATGGGCAAAAAAGATAAATCATCCTCCTCCTCATCATCAAAAACCAAATCATCATCAGAGGAACAATCACAACTTCCAACCAATTTGGAAGTGAAAAAGACTGACTCTAGTGAATTCCCTCTCTTGTTGAAGAATTTTGATGAGTTAAATGCTAGAACCGGACACTATACACCCATTCCAGCTGGTAACACACCAACAAAGAGAAAACTTGATGAATATCTCAAATATGGTGTCATTAATTTGGATAAACCAGCCAACCCTTCTTCTCACGAAATTGTTGCTTGGGTAAAGAAGATTCTTGAAGTTGAAAAGACAGGCCACAGTGGTACATTGGATCCAAAAGTTACCGGATGTTTAATCGTATGTTTGAACCGTGCCACTCGTTTAGTTAAATCACAACAAGGTGCTGGTAAAGAATACGTTTCTATTTTGAAATTAAACGGAGAAGTACAAGGAGGAGTGAGGGCTGTTGAGGAAGCTTTGAAGACATTGACTGGAGCCGTTTTCCAAATGCCACCAGAAGTATCTGCTGTTAAGAGACAATTGCGTATTAGATCTATTTATGATGTTAAACTTTTTGAATTTGATCCAAAGAGTAATATGGCTGTTTTCTGGGTCAAGTGCCAAGCAGGTACCTATATCAGAACTTTGTGCGATCATTTAGGTTTATTATTGGGAACTGGAGGTTCAATGTTTGAATTGCGTCGTGTGAAGAGTGGAGCTTTGAGTGAAAAAGATTTCCTCTATACCATGCATGACGTTTTGGATGCTCAATATCTTTACAAGACCAACGGAGATGAGAGTTATTTGAGACGTATTGTAAAACCTTTGGAAATTTTGTTAGTCAAGTATAAGCGTATTATTGTTAAGGACAGTGCTGTTAACTCAATTTGCTTTGGTGCTCAATTAATGATTCCTGGTGTTTTACGTTTTGACGATTCAATTGAAACTGGTGAAGAAGTTGTTCTCGTCACCACCAAGGGCGAAGCTATTGGTATTGCATATGCAGTTATGACCTCAATTCAAATTCAAAGTATGGAATATGGAGTTGTTTGTAAGACAAAGAGAGTTATTATGGATCGTAACACTTATCCAAGACGTTGGGGTTTGGGCCCTGTTTCCAAATTGAAGAAGGAGCTGATTCAACAAGGAAAGTTGGACAAGTTCGGCCAACCTAATGAAACTACTCCTGATATTTGGTTGAATAATTATCGCGATGTTTCTGCAAACAAATGGTTCTTTTTGCAAAAGCCAGCAATTAATGCTGCTCTTGGTAAGAAGAGTGAGAGACAAGAAGTTTTGGATCAAATCAAACCAAAGAGTGTTGGAGGAAATCAACAACAAGAATCTAAGAGCAAGAAGATTGACTTGAAGAAATCAACTCCAAAGAAAGTTGAACCAGTTCAAGAAGATGATGAAGATGAAAAGAAGAGAAAGAGAAAAGAAGAAGAATCCTCTGAGTCTGAACAAGAAAGCAACAATGGAAAGAATAGTAGCAGCAGCGACTCATCAGATTCCGACTCTAGTGATGATGAAGCCCCAAAGAAGAAGAAGAAATAAACCTGTTTATTGTCAAATTCAAATAACACCAACCACCAACCAACAACATTCCTCACCAGTCAATTTTATCAGCAAAAAAAATCCGTATTGTAAAACTCTAAATTGGTCAAAAAAAAATGCTGTCCAAACTCACTTCATCCAACAAAACCCTCATCAAGTCTCTTCTCCATCATCAACGAAGAGGATACGCCACTTCGGCTGTTGAGTCCGTTTTGGATCAATCCCTCTACACTCCATCATATCATCTTCCAAAAGAATTAACAAAGGCAGCTGCTACACGTGTTACCGTTCTTGATAATGGCTTTAGAGTTGTAACTGAACCAAAAGTTGGAGAAACGTCGGCCGTCGGTGTATTCATTGGTGCTGGTTCCAGACAAGAAAACGTACTCAACAATGGTGTTGCTCACTTCTTAGAACACATGTACTTCAAGGGAACCAACAAGAGATCAAAAGTTGATATTGAAGCTGAACACGAAAGAACAGGTTCTCTCTTGAACGCCCACACATCTCGCGAATATACAGCATTCACTATACAATGTTTAAAGAATAATGTTGATAGAAGCGTTAACTCATTGTCTGAAATTTTGCTTGATAGCAAATTGGATGAAAAGGAAATTGATGCAGAGAGAAGCGTGATTCTACTCGAATCCGAAGATGTCAGCCAAAGCGTCGAGGAGTGTGTCTATGACGAATTGCATAGAACAGCTTTCCCTGACTCTGGTCTCGGCTTGAGTATTTTGGGTCCAGTAGAAAACATTAAGAAGCTTTCTCGTCAACAAATGATTCAATACCAAAAGGATTTCTACACTGCCGAAAGAATGGTTTTGGTTGGTACTGGTAATGTCGACCATGATAAGCTTGTCAAACTTGCTGAACAAAACTTTGGACATTTACAAAGTGCAACAAGAACACCACGCCCACTCGCTGAATACCAAATTACTCCAGAATATATCGGCTCAGATGTCAGAGTTGAAACCGATGAAGTCAATGGTTTGCAAGGTGCTATCGGATTCCAAGGACCAGGTCTTGCAAGTGGTGATATGGTTGTCATTAACTTGATTCAATTTATTTTGGGTGCTTTTGATATTTCACAGGGCGCACCAGGCAAATATGCTGCTTCTAACATGGCTCAATATATTGGTGAACAAGGATGGGCACAACAAGTTCTTCCTTTCCTCCATGGTTATTCTGATACATCATTGTTCGGTGTTAAATTTGTGAATGATGGAGGCGAAGATACCGATTATTTGATGGTTGAAATTTTACGTCAAATGACTCGTCTCTGCTATAAGGTCACAACCGCTGAATTGGAACGTGCAAAGAACTTGCTCAAGCTTTCAGTTTTGTCTCAATACGATGGTACCTTGAAGAATGTTTTGGAGGAAGTTGGTAGACAAACTCTTTTGTTCAACCGAAGACCATCTGCTGCAGAAATGTTTGCAAGAATTGATGCTATCACGGTTGATGATGTCAAGCGTGTTGCAAACACCTACATTTATGACAAGGAACCAGTCCTTGTTGGTGTTGGTTATACTAAGGAGTTCATTGATTATTCATGGGCTCGTTTGTTCACATCTAGCATTCGTTTGTAGATTCCTTAACCATCTTTCAATAACACCCTCCCACACCAACCTTCAACAACACGCCAGCTACCTTTAGAGCGATTTTGGGTAACATCAAATAACCTGCCTTAATAAAGGGAATTTGAATCCTTGCGATTCGTCCACTAGTCAATTCCATTGTTCTTCGTGCACAAAAGGTACTCAGTCAGGGAGGTCAACATTTTGGGTCAATCAGCTTTCAAACCCTGTCAAGACAAAATCCATTAAAAAAATTAGAGTCACTGAAGTCGAGAGGAATCTCTGTTTTGTGCCAACTGCTCATTCGCAAGACCTCTGCTTCAAAAATTGACTTGCGTCACTGGTGACTCATTGTTACAACATCATCGATACATTCAATTTGATCGGAGCTCAAATTATTATTAAATCATCATCAAAATGTCTTCAAGTCTGTCGTGGGGCAATGTACCGCCAGTTCATAATCAACAACGAACAAAAAATCAAAATACTCTTCGCCAATTAATTGTTGGAACAAAACAAGAGACAACAAATATCAATAACAACAATGATTTGTCACCTCTATCCAACCAAACTCGTTCCATGAATTCTTCTGATTCCGTTGATGAATTTGTTGGTCGAGTTACAACGCTTTCCAAACAAGTCGAACAATACAAACAATTATCCAATCAAAGAGCTCAACAAGTTGAAATTCCATCAATTTCAAATGGACAACAATTAAATAATAATGGAGGAGTTTTCAATTCGACAGCAAATGACACTCAAAAGAAGATTCGAGCATTAAGACAATGGTGTACAAGCGAAGCCAACGAATTGAAAAAGATGTCCAATCGAATTGGTTCTAAACTTGCTTCTGAATCGAAAATTTTGATCGAAATGACAGGAGGTACTTCAAGCGAACAACAAAATGCAAGCGTTGGAGGCAATGCACAACAAGAAAATGCCATCAAATACAATCGAGTGAAGAACGATTTGGCTAAAACGATCTCTGTATTGAAGGATGTTATTCGTCGTGATAAGGAATGGTAAGTTGATACGTGTGCTTTTGAATGTACATATGCCTAATTCATTCATTCATGCATGTACGTACATGATTGTCGTGTCTCCGGTGTTGGCTCATTTCGGTGAATTTCTCTAACTGGAATCGATCAAAAAACATCCTCCTCCTATGGATCTTGATATGACCATTTGAAACACTATCACCACATCATCTTTATGAACGCCATCTTGTTCATTCCTTCTAGGATTACACAACAAACCAAACAAAAACAAGAGCAATATGCATTAATTTCCAACAATCACCAACATCATTCTCATTTTGATGAAGAAGAAGAGATGGATTATGTGGGCAACGCTGAAGAACATCCACTCCTCCAACGCGGTAGTGGCAAACATTCACCTCAAGTATCACAACAACAACCTCTTCAAGAGTTACAACTCAAAGAAGAAGGAACTTTGGTGTCTTGGCAAGAAAGTACCCTAAATGTTGAGATGAAAATAGCCATGGAAGAGTACGAGGATTTGAAGCAATACCAAAGCGAGTATTATGAATTGCATCATTTGGTTACAGGTAAGTGGATGTAATATGATTATTCCATCTCATGTTATTGTTGAATCATTATTACTGCTTCATATACCTCTACTTGTCTTTTCATTATGAATCTCTACTTGTCTTTTCATTATGAATCTCAATGATCTTCTTTTCGTCACCACTACGCACTCAAAATTGAACAAATGCAAACACGTCCATGTGGTCTTCTTCTTTGTGGTTGCTCTCAGAGTTTGCCTCACTGGTGGATGAACAGGATCCAATGCTAGATACCATTCATTCCAATGTGATTACCTCCAAGGACAATGTTGAACGCGGAGTAGAGAGCCTCAAAGAAAGTAACAAGTTGAGAAAGTCTCAATCGAGAATGATGTGGATTGTGATGGGACTCATCTTATTGACCATCTTGGCAGTAGCGTTGATTCTCATCTTTGGAAAGGGTGTTATTTATTGAGCTCGATATTGAGAAATGGTGATGGCACAGCAAAAAGTAGATTTTTGGTTTTTTATTCTGAGAAACATCCTTGTGTAGAGAATATACAGGTTGTTGTGCTACTTGTTGTATTCTGTGAGAAACATGAGAATATATGTGTACTGTTATTACAAATTATCTGATTCAAAAAACAAGCTTCTCCAAAAAGTGTCGGAACAATTTTCTAATCAACGCCAAGCCGATTATTTCGTTAAAATTGGCGCCATCAGCAAATTCGAAAATTCAAAAGAACAAAAAAATGTCCCAAGCGCATAGCCATTCTCCCCATCAGCAAAACATTCATCAACATGTTGAAACACTCCGATCATCATCAACCACATCATTGATGGCTAACCAGGATCAAAACTCATCCAATGGATCGTCCCACAGATTCATTCCGAACGTTGTGGATCCTTTTCTTCCTGCTTTCTGTGCTCAATTTTCCATTGTGAACGAGATGCCTCCTTTGATGTTTAAAGAACAACCTGTTTTTAAAACAATGGACCAGTCAAAGGATTTGTACACTTACAATTTACTTCAGTGCCCACATCACAACGAAGACGTTATGAAGTGGTTGAATTGTGATGATTCAAACCTTGTTGAAGGCCTTCATCAAATATTGTCAAACAACCCGAAAAGCAACGAAGAAATGTAAGTACAACAAGACATTCACCACACACTTCATTCACCATCGAAACTCCCAGCATCCTCAACCAAAATGGAGCCTTGCTTGACCAGAAAAATCTTAACGCAGGAAACAATTCAACACTTTTAAATGCTTTACTAAAATATCAAGAAAACAAAGAAAATATCATTATCAACCCTGCACCTGTTTCAATGGAAAACCAAAAGAAAAACACCTCTCAAAAGGTAAGTTTATGGCCTTTTACGAATTTAATGATTCAGCACATAATTCGGTTGACTAAAGGAGCCTCCCAAAGTAACGTCCAACACTACACCAATCAAGGTCAGACAAAAACGACCAGCCAGAAAATACAAGAGTATGTTTTAACTTCTAAATGATGAATTTCAGAACTTACATTTAAATATTGTTGCGAGAAGAGGTTGAATTGAACTTTGAGGAAGAGCCTCCACTCAAAGATGAAAAGGCTGACCAAAAGCCACAACCAACGAAATCCGCTCAGCCCTCTTTAAAGACAGTCATTAAAGCAGACTTGGCACCTAAATTGGACGATAATGAGAACATTATTGGTGCTCTCGATGAGCTGTTTGCATGGAGCGACTTTAGAGAAAGCGAAGATGAACTGGTCCAAGAAAAGCTTCTAAAAGACGTTGAGGTTGAGGTTGAACTAGGACAAAAGAACAATTATCTCAAAGATGTTCCAACAGAGAAATTAACCAAGTTACTGAATGTGCTTGAGTCTCAAGTTAAAATTGGATTAGAAATGTTGAAAGCAGTAACGGAAACTACAAAAGAAGAGCTTATTAGTTCCTTAAAACAAGATCGAGAATCTTTAAATATTTCATGTAGATGTGCCATCCTTGAACTCACAGTTATGGCAGGAAAAGGCCTTTCCAAGGAAGTTCTTTTAGAAGAATGTTTTGACACAATTTTAGACTTTTCCAAAACTATCTTGAGAAAGTACATATATCCCATCGTTGAATCTGAGGATATACTGAAAAAGAAGTCAAACAAAAAGTTTAGTTGCAACTCTGAAATTATTCATGTGTGCAAAATTTTCAAAAGACTGGATAAGATGCTGCGAAAACAAAAGCTAAAAGATGAGTTTATTTTAACAATTTCTGATATTGCTGTTTCCACATTTTTTGTGAATGGTATTGACGAGATTCAGCTGTCATTGCTAGGAGTAATTACAAAGGTATGTAAGGTAATTTTCTTAACAAAATCAAAGGTAACTATATGTCATTACTTTAGATATTTTCTTCGTATGCGGAACACAGAGATCAAATTTTAGGCGAAATTACTGTTTCCTTATTGAGGCTTCCTGCTCACAAGAAAACAGATAGAAGGTTTAGAATCGCTGAGAATTCAACCTACATACAAATGTTCACTTCTCTCATGTTGCAACTTATTCATTCATGCACAGATGTCAAAAATAAGGAAACTTCGATTGCACGAAAGCTTGTCTTTGGGGACGAGAATACAGACGAAAATACTTCAGATAATGAGGGAGAAGATGATGACATTATGAAAGATGACACACCAGAGTCAGAAGATAGCATTCTAGAATCTTATGAACAAGCAGTTCGTTGTGCAACTACGTTTTCTGAATATTTCATGGAGAGATGTACAAAGTCAGAATCTGTAGACGGTGACAACCGTTTAATTATTGAACATTTTGTTGAGGATTTATTGGTTGTTCTGCCATTACCATCATGGCCTGGAGCTGATTTACTCTTGCAAGCTCTGGCGAATGTATTGTGCAACAAGTACTTGTCCCAAAAAGATGTAGCAGACAAGTTCCGTCAGTTGGCTCTCAAAATTTTGGGAAAGATTGCAGCCCGTACTAAAGAATTAGAATTCAAAAATTCCGAATTTATGAAGGAGTACATGCTAACAATGGGTTGTGTTGAAGACGATGAAGCTGAGAAGAAATCTCAAGAGGATCATCCTTTTACTACTCCTCAAAAACCAAAATCATTTACTGAAAGCCCAACCCAAAAACTACAAAATGAGTTTAAGAACTTATTCCAGCTAGATGAAGTGGATAAGATGAAACTATCATTATTTACATATTTGTGTACTCAAGAAAAGGGCGAGCCAATGTTAGCCTTTGCAAAACAATTTATTGTATGCCAATGGTTTTATGACGAGCGTGAGATTGAAAAGAAAGCTCCTTTCTACAAGTCACTTTTGAGTAGAGACGATTCAGACATTTCAAACTCGTAAGTATCATACAATACTCGGATGTATGCTAAGTATTATTAGGAGTATTCAAGCGTCACACGCAAAGGACTTATACTTAAACGTCATTTGTAACAGAACCTCAAGTGTGATTAACAAGTTTGACTTTGTATTTGGACAAATTATTTCAGAGCTCAAAGATGAGAAAGCAAAAGTTAGAGCTGATGCAGTTAAGGCTCTTCAGACAGTTATCAATATTGATTCATCCGTTCTAATGAAAAACTATGTACAGATGGGAATAAGAGAGAGAACTCTTGACGAATTTCCAAGTGTACGAGAATGTGTCATTGACCTTATTGGAAATGCCATGATCACGTTAAAGAGATTTGAAGACTTTTACATTAGGATCATACTTGATAGAGTCAAAGTCGATAAGGCTAAAAGCGTTAGAAAGAGAAGTATAACAATTCTTGGAGATATTTGTACTCATATCACAGATGATGGAACTATTACTGAAATTTGTAAGACCTTGGCAACGAGATTGAGCCATCAAAACAAAGAAGAGGATAACATCAAAGAACTAGTTTTGAAAACATTCACAAAACTTTGGTTTGACAAAAACACTTCGGAAAAACTAAAAATTAGCGGCTTGCAAATTGTTGATGTGATTGGAAAGCAAAACATTGATTTCAAGCAATATAAGGATCATTGGCTCTATCAAATCATTAAGGTACGTGAAAAACAATCTTTAGTTCTTTTCTGTTAACCTTTATTATCAGATGTCTTCAGATTCGAAAGAACATGAAAAGATTAAAAAGTCTCTCTCCATGATTATTGAGCCTCTACTGCAACATATTATTAAACTTGCAGGAGAACCACTAAATCTAGACGTCCCAAACAGATCAAATATTGCAACATGTATGGCTGCTCTACATCTAATTTGTTTAGCGGATTATTCTTTGCTTTTACCTCACTTTAAGACTGTGTCCGGTATGTATTTTTATGGATATTCTTATTCATTAACATCTTAACTCTTTTTAGTGTATGCAAATTCAGGATATCCAGGACCAGTAATTTTCCATGCTGTTTCAATGATAGAAAAGATTTGTCCTTACATCAATAAGCCTGAACCAACTTATTGCACCAAGCTACAAAAAGAACTTCTTCAAACTATTTTTTCTTCACAAGGAATCAAACCAGAAACAATTGATGCTTGTATTGGTTGTCTTTGTGCATTTTTGAGAAGAACCAAGAACTCTCAAGAAATTTATAAAATACTTACAAGAATTGTACATCTCATGGCAGTGAATGAGACCAATTTGCAAAATGATGCAACAACAGCTAGATTGATTTATGCAGCAGCTTTATTTTGCAGGTATCATGATGTTGATACAATTACGGATATTCCAGAAAATGTAATTCATCCAAATCTCAAACCAGGTAGCGTTGCGACAACTATATATAGTATAATTATTGGATGGATGTCACAAGGTACTAATTTACTAAAACAAAAAGCTGCAAGGTCTATTGGATTCCTTCTCATTCGACAACCAAAGCTTTTCCTATTGAAACAGAGCCAAAAGATCATATCAGAATGTCTTAACAGCCCAAATAAGGAGCTTGTAATTCAAGTGGTGCTCATGTTTAAAGACTTTTTGTTGGCAGAAGAATCGAAGTTGAGTGCAGCAGGCAATCAAGATAATGTAGATGCAGGGTAAGTAATTGCAGAGACTTGAGTTATGTAATAAGATTTTACATTTTCTTAGTGTGACATCAACTCTTATGTCCAGCTACATAGATTCCATCATCGCGTTGCTGGATGATCCAACTGATGTCATCCGATTAGCTACTTTAGAAGTTTTAGACCTCACAGTGCAACAAGGGCTGACAATTCCTTCTAGAATTATGAAGTTTATCATTGCTATGGAGTGCGACCCAAACATTGAAATTAGAGAAAAAGCTCACACTCTCAATCTGTATTTATATGACAGATTCGCTAAGGCCTTTATTGGTGAACAAAGACATGGATTTCTCTTATCGTATTCTCATCTTCAAAAAATTAATGAGGGAACAGTGGTAGTGAGAGGTGTCTCTGCAGCTGCCTCATCCAATGACGAAACCCATAGTGTCTTCAAGGGTGCATATTCATTTGTAGGAGATTTTCCAGCAGAAACCAAGAAAAATATCATGTGTGATGTGGTGAAATCTATTTTCAACTTGTTAGAAACATCAGCTGACAATCTTGCGTTACTTAACCAAGTGAGCTTTATGATTGAAGCATTGACTTTTATACAGTACAAGACACTTGCTGAAGTTGCAGGAATGGTTTGTACCATACAAGAAAAATTAGATACCATTGGTGATAGTTATTGTGAAGAGTTGAAGACTCAAATCAAGAAGGATGACAAGAATTTGAAATTGATTCATAAGAATATCGCATTAGCTACATCTCTTTGCTTCTTAATTCAGTTCAAGAATACATTGAAAATTAGATATAACTTGAACAATGCAAAGATGGAAGATTATTTGACTGATCCAAAATCATTCCAGAAGAAGACCATTTCTTCTGTCAAAAATTCAATTCTTTTTGACTTCAAGACAACCTTACCAAAACTTCGCCAAGTACTCTCTAGTCCAGTATTTGAAGAAGGTACTGTTACCGAGATCTATAAATGGGCAAAGGAAATAATCAAAGGGCACATGCAAGATGGCTTGCATGTTGACGTTACTTCAAAGAAAGGCAGAAAGAGACAACCTGGCAAAAAAGCCTCAACAACAAAGAAAAGGCTACAAAGAGAAAAAAGAAAGATGAAGACGAATGGGACTCTGGTGAAGAAACTCCTGAAGAAGTTGTATCGGAACCTGAAGAAGAAGAGCAAGCAACGAGTGAGGCGGAAGAAGAACCAGAGCAAGAGGAAGAAGTCGTTCAAGTTCGTACCAGAAGAAAAAAAGCAAAGAAATAAATCGAGATATGCATTTAATTTGATTATGACAAGCCTCCAAATTTACCTCTGTAGGATTTAGACACACTCTTAGACAGACTATCCCAATCTACCTTATAGACAGGACCGGGCGATTCGCTGGAAGTGGTGAACATGTTAGAAACTCTGCAATCCATGCTGCTTTTCACAAATCTTGGAGCTGTCACTTTGGGTATCGTTGAGAGAGCATCAACTTTTGGATTCAACAAAGGAGGAGATTTGGCTTGTTTTCGTTTTACCTTCTTGGGAGGCGACATGATAATGGATGAGGGTCTCCTGACTTTTGTTGTCAGATCATCATTTGGGGCATATATTGGACCTGAGAAGATGAAGAAATGTTAGCATGTTATGCTGTCTGCCATTAAAAAACTTACCAGGGCTGTCTGTGTCTATAGCAGCTGTTTTGGAGATGCTATACCCTAAATAAGGCGGTTTTCCTGATGATGTTCCTTTTTTCTTTTCGCTCTTCATCATGCTTAAATGATCTGTGACTGGTTTTCTTTTGGAAGGAATGAGAAAGCTTCCTGAGATGTTATATTTAGGACCAGGAGATTCCCTTCCATAATTTTCTTGACAAAAAACTTCATTGACGTATCTGAGTCGGGGAGCGTGAATTATGGTGGGATCCACTTCTTTCTCTTTTCCAGAAATAGTTATTGATGGAGCTGTACTGTATTTTTCAGGTTTCAAAAATCCAGGGCCATCCATGGAAGGGCGTTCTGAGGGGAGTGGACTTTTCGTACCGAACGAAAAAGAAGGAGAGGATGACAGGGTTGCCCTGAAGGATGGATCATAAATGGGACCTGGCGTTCGATAGGCCTGTTCGTAGTTAAAGCATCATGATCATTCTGTTACAAAAAAAGAAATGAAGAATGCATACATACATCTTTGTGATGGCTTAGTTTGTCTCCAAAAAAAGTAAAGTCTATGATGGAGTAAATAAAAAGTAAAGTAGATCAATAAAAAAATCAATAACAAGCATGTCATGAAATCAACGTGTCTAACATACCCTCTTTCTTTGATGAGGTAAAAGTGATGCTTTTTTTGGGTTCAGTCAGCACTGGATCGTAGGCACCTGGAGATGGTGAAGCTCTGTTTTCAATTAACCTTAAAGTTCGTTCACCAGCTCCAAATGTGGTGGGAACTTTGGATATTTTAGGTGAACTTGGTTGTGGTAAGTAGATTGGACCAGGTGAGTCTGAACGAAATTCCACCACAGGAGTGCGAGTGCCAAAAGAATAAGATGGATCGCTCTGTTGTTTTGAGGAAAAGTTGAGTTTTGCATTGTACGCTGTGGGACTTGGATTTTGAGCTTGTTTTGCAATCTTCAATTCCTCTTCAACAAAACGTTTTCCTTTTGGAAATGAATAGCTGTTGGGCGTTAGATTCTTGGCAACAAAGTTATTACAATTCGTTACTTCATAGATTGGACCTGGTGTGGATATCCTGTGTCTGTCTAGGTAGGAGTAGGTTCTTTCTCCTTTTGCAAATGATATACTTGGGCTTTCAACAGAAAATCGATGTGGAAGTGAATGAATGGAAGGGATGGTGTTTCGGGAAGCATTTAACGACGAAGAAAGATTTACAGAGGAATTGGTGCTTTTGTTATTATGGATTTTTCGTTTAGATGAGATGGAATTCTGATCGGTGAGAGATGATGCGTTGAGCGAGCGATGATTCCGATGATTGCTAAACTTGTTGGACTGAGTCATCCTCATCATGTTCAATGCTTCATGGTCATTGGAATGATTCTGATTCTCATGAGTAGTGTGGTGGTGATTAAGATTCTCTCCATCAATTTCATCGAGCAAGAGATCCTCATCTTCATCGTCCGAGAGGAACGAATGACCTCCCACACCACCTTCACCTCTCTCACTGTGGGTGGTGCTCATATTTTCTTTCTCTGGAGTGAGGGCTCACACTTGTAACGGTTTTGAAATTTACAGCTCCAAGTCGGAACTTGTGATGGAGAGATGTTTTTGAAACTCACTTTTGAGGAAAGGTCCCAATTCAAGAAGAAGAGATTCGAGCATGCAGGTTCCTGAGGGCCTTACCCGACAAAATGATAAAATTAATGATATCACCATGTTTTTGGTAACTGAAGATACTGCCGCAAGTCAGTCGTGAGAGAGTTGTTGGAATTGGTGAATCATTCAATTAAGTTTTCGCATGTCGAATGACCATTATCGAACAAGTTCGATCAAAATTTTTCCCGCGTTTTTTTTACAAATTGAATACAAAATAAAACTACAACAAAAAATATTCCATCATGGTCATCAGGGACGCCAGATCGAAATATATTTCTGAGAGAATCGAAGAGGCATTTCCTCAAGTCAAGACCCTCCAAATCCAACAACTTCTCGACAACAATGAGAACATTCTGGAATCATTCCTGAAGGGGGATGCCGCAACACCAGTCATTTTATTCTCTCAAA
The DNA here is from genome assembly GCF_008403515.1 of Naegleria fowleri. Classification (NCBI taxonomy): domain Eukaryota; phylum Heterolobosea; class Eutetramitea; order Acrasida; family Naegleriidae; genus Naegleria; species Naegleria fowleri. The sequence continues at coordinate 236,185 of NW_025407976.1, forward strand.
ATCCGCCAGATAAAAACAATGAACCACAACTCTCGCTAAAGTCCACTCAGGACCTTCCGCACAAGACTCAGAAAGTTTTATATTTCATCAGAAGAGGAAATCAACCGGTTCCTTCGAAGGAAGCACAACTTGTTGATGTTCTCATTTCTGGTGTTCTCGATGGAAATGTAATTGACAATTTGCACACAGTGATTGACCAGGTATTTATTCCTGTGTTCAGTGCTGATGATATGAATTGGGGAAAATCTTCATCCGAACAAACCAAAGAGTTGTTGAATGCAACTAAAAGACTTTCGGATAAACTAGGAGAGGCTCTTTCATCAAAATCGCCAACTATAACATTAACTAGACCAGCCACAGATAAACTCATTGCCAACACTCCCACAGCCATCAAGGAAGCGAAAGAAAACATCGCTTTGATGAGTTATTATGAGAATTTGGTGAAAATGTGGGTACAGGAAATACAGAGAGTAATCGACGACAATAAACCCACGGATAATGAACTAGGTCCTACAGCTGAAATTGAGTACTGGAAAAACAGATTCCTTCGACTAAATAGTGTGATGGAACAATTGAAAAGAGAGGAATACAAAGCAATTATTTCTGCTTTGAAATTATATCAAGCACCTCAGGAGTGGATAGATTGTGATATTGCTCTAACTGATGCAATCAATGAGGCCAAAGATAATGTTAAATATCTCACATCTCTTGAAAAGTACATTGATCCACTTTACAACTCTCCTCCTTCACATGTAATCGAAATACTCCCCAGTTTAATCAAGAATATTAGCATGATGTATAATATTGCTAAATATTATAGTTCTAAAGAAAAGATGGAGAAACTTTTGGTCAAGATCAGTCTCCAAATTATCCAAAACTGTAAATACAATATTGAGAAAAATGGCCGTTTGTGGGATCAAGATACAAACGAGCTATTGACTAGTTTGAAAACCTGTATTAGGTTAAAAGAAGAGTATGAGGGTTGCTACTTTGCTGAGAAGGCCAAACTTCAACAACAAAAAGGAAGAGAGTTCGACTTTGATGAGTTGAAAATTTTTGGTAAATTAAGACTCTTCTGCAGAAGAATTGACACACTTATTGAATTGTTTTTAACTATTGATCAATTCCATTCTCTTAGAAGTAATAACATTGAAGGAATGGATGAACTTATTACTCAATTTTTTGGTTATGTCGATGAATTGAAGAGAAAGTCAGCAAACCTTTTGGACTATCAAAGAAACGCGTTCGATAAGGAGTACATGACTTTCAACAAGAAAGTTGTTCATCTTGAACAATACTTGCAAGTGTTCATCAATACATGGTTCGAAAATATTTCCAGTAGTGAACAGGCTCTTGAAGTGTTGAAGAAGTTTAAAACTATTTTAAAGAGAGAAACGTTGCAAACAGAGCTTGAAAATAAGTACACTGTTATTTTCCATAACTATGGATTCCAACTTGAAAATATCCAAAAGTTATATGAAAAGTACAAGACAAAACCCAATTTAGTTAGAAATGCTCCTCCAGTAGCTGGTAAAGTGATATGGTGCAGACAATTAATGAGGAGAATTGAAGAGCCCATGTCCAAGTTCCAACAAATTCCAACAATCATGCAGAGCAAAGAATCTAAGAAAATTATTAAGACTTATAACAAGGTATTAATGGGACTTATTAAATTTGAAACGAGCTGGTTGGATGCCTGGAAGAAGTATGCAGAAAAGGCAAAAGATGGTTTATTGGCAACACTTTTAATTCGTTTGGATGACAGACTTTTTGTCAATTTTGACATTGAAATCATCCAACTCATCAGAGAGAGCAAGTGGCTGATGAGACTGGGAATTGAAATTCCAGATTCTGCTAAGACTGTATTGATTCAAGAGCAAAAATACAAGGGCTACTACAACGAGCTTTCTTTCGTTCTAAAGGAGAGATTAAGGATACTATCAATGGTAAAAGATGATGTAAAACCTTTGTTGGCACCTCACATTGAAGAGTTAGAGAAAAGAATTGAACCTGGCGTGACTACTCTTTCTTGGACTTCCATGAACATTTCTGTATATCTAAAGAGAATCAATAGGACGTTAGAAAAGTTGGAGGATGTCATATTGAAGATCAATGACATCATTGATGGAAGAATCCAAAAGAATTTGGATGACATTTCTAATTGCTCATTCTTCAACATTCCAGAGAGTAACGACCACACACTTGATCAAATTGTGGATTTACAAGACAAGCACTCAAAAGAAATTTCAGAGCAACTGTACAACAAGAGTTTAGAAATTGAAAGAGCAGTGGATGACATTGTAGAAGTGATTTTAAGCTTCCCGTTCGAGGAAGCAAAGCAAGTCCTTTCTGACGAGTTGATCGTCGGTCTCAAGGATCATTATCACGCCACTTTGTTGGAAACTCTCACACGATCAGTGATTTCTTCTTTGCATAACTTCAGAATGAGAACAAAACGAGATACTCACAGTGATCCATTCTTCAAGATTAATTTAGAATTGAACATTCCTGAAATTGTTCTCAAACCAAGCTTGAACGAAATTCAAGAATCATTCGACAGATTAATTCAGTCAGTTCTTGGAACAACTAAGGCCATTCAACCTTGGAAGTGCAAACAAGATGTTCACTTTTACAAACAAATTTCCAAAGACCGAGAGATTGTTAAAACCGTAATGGTTCTAAGTGGTAGTGCAAACGCCTTATCCAAGGAGATTGGTAGTTTTATTTCGAAATTCGAAACTTATGGATATCTTTGGAAGGAAGACAAACAAGTTGCATATAAGAAGTTTGTTGACCGATGTGTTGACAAGAAGCCAACACTTGACGATTTCGAGAAGGAGTTGAACAAATATACAGTCTTAGATGGCCAAATTAATGCGATGCAAACTAATAGCGTTGCAGGTCCTTTTACTTTGGATGCAGAAAGCTTGAGAAATTCTTTGCTCCAACTTGTGACACAATGGAAGGTACAATATGCCAACAACTTACATGAAAGTGCTACTGAAGAGCTCAATTATTATTTGACGCTTTTTGATGAATCAACAAAGAGCTTACATCCCGAAATCACCACGCTTGAAGATTTAAGATTTGTGATGGATACAGTAAAAGATGTTAGATCGAGAGAGGCCATGATTGAATATCACTTCAATAAGATTTTAGATAGATATTCAATACTTAAAAAGTATGACGTCAATGTTCCAAAAGAAGAATTTGATGAAGCACATGACCTCACAGCAAAATGGGAAAAGTTAACAAAACTTGCAAGCAAGGTTAACGAAACAGTTTCAAAAGTGCAAAATGGCTTTAAAACTCAGCTTATTTCAGAGGTAAAGATTTTCAAACAAGATGTTGCACAATTTTGGGCAGATTTCCAAACCAATGGTCCAATGGTTCCAGATATATCTCCAGAAGAGGCCAGAGAACGATTGAACAAGTTCCAAAGATTGTTTACTGAAAGAGAGCGAAAATATGAGGTGTATAAAGAAGGAGAAAAGCTATTCGGACTTCCTCAGCAGGAGTATCCAGAACTCACCAAGATGAAGAAAATGTTAAAGTTGTATGACACTTTGTATGATTTATATATCAAAGTTAAGAAGCAGGTTGGAAGTTATGGAGAGCTGCTATGGTCAGAACTTGACTTCCCTGCTATTACAGATGAAGTTAACAAGTTTGCTACCAAGTGTTCTTCTCTTAAGAAAGCAGCAAAGGGAATTGAAGCCTATGAAAACTTGAAAAAAACCATAGAAGACTTCCTTGAGCTACAACCTTTGCTTGAGTCACTCAAACATCCAGCTATGAGAGCAAGACACTGGGAGAAAATTGAGGACTTGGCAAAGAAGAAGTTTAAGAAAGAAGATGAGGTATTTAAGTTGAAGGACATCCTCGAAGCTAACTTATTACAATGTAAGGAAGAAGTGGAAGATGTTTGTAATTCAGCTCGTAAAGAATTAGAAATTGAAGAAAAGCTTAAAAAGCTCACAGAAGAATGGAAAGATAGAGAGCTCTCTTTTGCAGAGTATAAGCATCGTGGTCCAATCATATTGAAGGGTACAGAAACCCAAGAATTAATGGAGCAATTAGAAGAGGCTCAAATGAACTTGGGAGGTATTATGGGATCGAAATACCTTGAACCATTCAGAGAACTTGCCTCTGGTTGGATGCAAAAGCTGACATCAGTCACTGAAAATATTCAAGCTTGGAGACAAGTTCAATCTCAATGGCTTTATCTCGAACCAGTCTTTGCCAGTGGTGACATCAAGCGCCAACTTCCTCATGAGGACAAGAAGTTTAGTCACATCGACAAGAACTGGGTTAAAATTATGCAAAAGGCAGTCGCCACACCAAATGTTATTAGATTCTGTTATGACAATGAAATGCTCAAAATGTTACCAGCTCTCAAAGTCAGTCTTGAGGAATGTCAAAAAGCATTGGCTGGATATCTCGAACAAAAAAGAGACATCTTCCCAAGATTCTATTTCAACTCTGATACTGCCTTACTTGAAATTTTGTCTCAATCCTCAGATCCTCATGCAATTCAACCTGCTTTAATTACTATATTTGATAGTATTGCCAAGATTACATTTGATGCAAGACAAGACAACAAGATTTTGAGTATGCACTCTCCTGAAGGAGAAGTTGTTCCTTTGAATGACGCTGTAGTTGCAGCAGGTAATGTTGAAGACTGGCTTCAGAAATTGGAAGAGGAAATGCAAAGAACTCTGAGATTTATTGTACGAGATGCTGCAGAAGAATGTTCTACTTTAGCACTTGTTAGTTTCATTGAGAAGTATCCAGCTCAAGTGGCCATTTTAGGTATTCAATTTATTTGGACTATTCAATGTGAGACTGCTCTTATGGCTGCAAAGTCTGATAAGAGAGCAATGAATGAAAGTTTGAAAAAAATTGATGGCATTTTAGGTGAATTGACAACCTTAACCACCAGAGAACTTACTCCTCTCGAAAGAACCAAGATTGAAACGCTTATTACCATCCAAGTTCACCAAAAGGACGTTTTCGCAGAGCTTGTAAAAGATAAGGTTAAAGAGCTGAGCAACTTTGATTGGCAAAAACAAGCTAGATTCTATTGGAAACCAGATCAAGATACGTGCGTTGTGTCTATTGCTGATATTGATCAAGAATATTGCTTTGAGTATTTGGGATGTAAGGAAAGACTTGTTATTACACCTCTCACTGACAGATGTTACCTTACATTAGCTCAGGCAATCGGATTGAAACTTGGAGGTGCCCCAGCAGGTCCGGCCGGTACCGGTAAAACAGAAACGGTCAAAGATCTAGGTAGAACTCTTGGTAAATACGTGGTAGTGTTCAATTGTAGTGACCAAATGGACTACAGAGCTATGGGTAAAATCTTTAGAGGTTTAGCTCAAAGTGGTGCTTGGGGTGACTTCGACGAATTCAACCGTATTGAACTCGAAGTGCTGAGTGTCGTTGCTCAACAAATTCAATCCATTTTATCGACCATGAGAGATGGTAAGAAGAAGTTCACCTTCACTGATGGTAAACCCTGCAAATTAGATGACAAGACAGCCATTTTCATTACCATGAATCCTGGTTACCAAGGAAGACAAGAACTTCCAGAAAACCTTAAAGTTTTGTTTAGAGGTGTAGCAATGATGGTTCCTGATAGAAAGATCATTATTAGAGTCAAGCTTGCAGCTGCAGGATACAAAAAGAATGATATCTTGTCGAAGAAGTTTGATGTGTTGTACAGATTGTGCGAACAACAACTTTCCAAACAGCCTCATTATGACTTTGGTCTTAGAAATATCTTGTCAGTTTTGAGAACTGCTGGAGAAACTAAACGTTCAAATCCTGAAAAATCTGAACCGTTTTTACTTATGAGAACTCTAAGAGACATGAATACGTCTAAGCTTGTTGCTGAAGACGTTCCCTTGTTTAATTCTCTTGTCGAAGATTTATTCCCTGGTATAAATCCAGAAAAGAGACGTTTCCCAGAATTGGAAAAGCAGCTTGAAATACAAATCAAACAAGCAGGTTTTGAAAACCACACTCCATGGGTTGAAAAGGTAATCCAATTGTATGAAACTTGCTTGGTTCGTCACGGTATCATGGTTGTCGGTGCGGCCAGCTCTGGTAAGAGTGCTTGTTACTCTGTGTTATTGAAAACTTTGAGTGTGCTAAATCCTGAAAAACCATACAAGCAACTTAGAATGAATCCAAAAGCTATTACTGCCAATCAAATGTTTGGTAAATTGGATGTGATTGCAAATGAATGGACAGATGGTATTTTCTCAGATCTTTGGAAGCAAGCCAACAAACAAAAGAAACAACACATCTGGATTAATTGTGACGGACCAGTAGATGCTATTTGGATTGAAAATTTGAACACTGTGCTTGATGATAACAAATTACTGACTTTGGCAAATGGTGACAGACTTGCAATGTCTCCTGACGTAAAGATGTGCTTCGAAGTTGAAAATCTTAACAATGCATCTCCTGCTACAGTTTCAAGAGCAGGTCAAATTTACATTTCTGAATCAATTCTTGGATGGGCTCCTGTCCTAGAGTCAAGATTGAAGGGATTTTCAGGAAGAGTCAATGAAAGTATTCCAAGTAACGAAGTACCAGTTCCTCCTTTCAAAGAAGAAGAAACAGCAATTGTAAGAAGCTTATTCCAGGCTCATATTGATGCCGGTTTAGATTATATCAAGAAGGAGCTCAAACAGGTTATGAACGTCGTTCGTGTCAATCAAGTCATGACTTGCTTCAGCATTATAACTCAATTAATTCAAGAACATTCCAAGAACGGAGAAACTAAGCTTGAGAAGCCTCATATTGAAATGCTTTTCTGGTTTTCGTTTGCATGGGCCATTGGTGGTCTTTTAGAAACAAAGGCTAGAAAATTCTTCAGTGACTATATTAAGACGAAAGCGTCTAGCTTCCCTACTGATATGGCTGATGATGAGACAATATATGACTTCTTTGTTGATGTTACCACAAAGAAATGGAAGAATTGGAAGAGCGTAATTCCACCATGGGTTTACCCTGAAAATGATCACTTAGAGTTCAGTACTCTCTATGTTCCAACTTCAGACTCTGTGCGAACTACCTTCCTTATTGAAACTCTAGCAAAACAAAAGAGAGATATTTTGTTTACAGGTGGCTCCGGTACTGCAAAGACTGTTACAATTGAAAACTATTTGTATAACCTTGATCCTGAAACTATGTTGTACAAGAAGATCAACTTTTCTTCTGCAACAACCCACAATATTTTCCAATTTACAATTCAAGATAATATTGAAAAAAGATTTAGAGTTTATGGTCCTCCTCAAAATAAGAAGATGGTAGTATTTATTGATGATATTAACATGCCAGAGATTAACAGTTGGGGTGATCAAGTTACAAATGAAATTGTCAGACAACTTATTGAAGAAAAAGGATTTTATAGTTTGAGCAAGATTGGAGAATTTATTCATATCGAAGATCTTCAATTCATCGCTGCAATGTCTCACCCAGGAGGTGGTAAAAACGATATTCCTGAACGACTTAAGAGACATTTCGCAATTTTGAACATTACTCTTCCAACAGCTGCATCTATCGACCAAATCTATGGTTCAATTATCAGAGGAAGATATAATTCATCAAGATTTAGCGATGATATCTTGAAGATTTCGAACAATATTACTCCGGCAACCATTGAATTCTGGAGATTGATTCAAGAGAAAATGCTTCCAACACCAAAGAAATTCCACTATATTTTCAACTTGAGAGACTTGTCCAGAGTTTATCAAGGTTTAATGCATTGTCCCTCTGAGGTTATCAAATCTCCACAAATTTTGATGAGCTTATGGAAGCATGAATGTGGAAGAGTATTTTCTGACAGACTGAACGATGTAAAAGATAAACTGTGGTTTGATGAAGCAGTAACCACATTATCCGAAAAATACTTTGGAAAAGAGATGGCTAATTTACCACTCGGTTATTTCGTTAACTTCCTTAGAGACCCTATTATTGACGAAGACACTGATGAAGTTGTCGAAGAAGCTCCAAAGATTTACGAACCAATTGAATCTATTCAATCGTTGAGAGAAAGAGTGGAAGGTTTCATGAAAAATTACAACGCCGAAAGAAAACATATCAAGAAATTGGATTTAGTTTTGTTCGACATGGCACTTAAACATCTCGTTCGTATTTCCAGAATTTTGAGTATGCCAAGAGGTAATGCTCTGTTAGTAGGTGTAGGTGGATCAGGAAAACAATCTCTGACAAGATTGGCCTCATTCATTGCTGGATATGAGATTAAGCAAATTGTCTTACACAAGACTTATAATGCTAACAACTTCTTTGAAGATTTAAGAGAACTATACAAGATTGCAGGATTGCAAGGAAAGCCCGTAACATTCATTTTCACCGATAATGAAATCAAGGATGAGACATTCCTTGAATACATCAATAGTATCCTATCTTCAGGTGAGGTTTCCGGTTTATTCATGAAGGAAGAAATTGATTCAATAATTAACGATCTGAGACTTGTTGCCAAACGATTATACCCAACAACTATTGGAAGAAACGACACATATGACAATTTGTATAGATTCTTCATTAACAGAGTCAGAGATAATTTGCACATATGCCTTTGCTTCTCTCCCGTTAGTGAGAAGTTCAGAAGCAGAGCACTTAAATTCCCTGCTCTTATCAGCGGTTGTTCTGTTAACTGGTTCTTCCCATGGCCTGAAGAAGCTCTTGTCAGTGTTGCTAAGAAGTTTTTGGACGACTACAAGATTAATTGTACACCTGAAGTGAAGCAAAGCCTTATTAAGCACATGGCTGCTGTACACAACAAAATTAATGAGGTGTCACAAGAATACTTCCAAAGATTCAGAAGAGCAGTCCATACTACTCCAAAATCGTATCTATCTTTCATTCAGCTGTATAAGGACGTTTACAAAGCCAAGTATGCAGAAATTGATAAGGAGGCAAAGAACGTAGCCATGGGTCTCTCTAAACTTCATGATGCCAAAGAAGACGTCGAAAAGCTTCAAATTGAGTTGAAGATCAAAGAAAAGAAACTTGCAGAAGCTAAACTCAAAGCTGAAGAAATTATGAAGCAGGTTTCAGAAAGTAAGGCTAAAACCTTGGAAAAGAAGACTGAGGTTGAAAAAGAGAAGGACATTATTGAAAAGGAACACAATCTCGTCGAGCAAAGCAAAAAAGAAGCTTTGGCTGATTTGGAAAAGGCTAAACCTGCACTTGAGCGAGCTGAAAAAGCTGTTGCTTCCATTCAACCCAAAGATATTCAAACAGTTAAGGCATACACTGTCCCTGCCCAAGCTATTAAGACAGTGTTCGATGGTGTGCTTATTCTCAGAGGTTTCCCAATTAATGACGTCAAGATTGTGAACGATGAAAAGCTTGGACCAATCATTGAAGATTCGTATGCTCAGGCACAAAAGATGACTGCAGATGCAGGTTTCTTGAAGGCTATTCAACAATTCAAGCAAGACGAAATTACGGATGAAACTGTAGAATTACTTATGCCTTACATCAACTACAGCTTCTTTACGTATGATGTTATCAAATCGTCATCATCTGCTGCATCAAACTTGTGTACTTGGGTTCGTGCGATGGTTGAATATCACAATGTTGAAAAAGATGTTCGTCCGAAGAGAGAACGATTAAGAGAAGCAGAAGAAAAACTTGCCATTGCCACTGCTCATCTTAACAAGAAAATGGAAGAGTTGAACAAGATTGTAGCAGAGTTTGAGGAGAAGCAAAGAATCTTTGAAGAAGAAACTCGTAAAAAGGAAGCTTTGGAAGAAGATGCCGAAAGAACAAGAAAATTTATGGAACAAGCCACCAGCTTGATTGGTTCTCTTGGAGGAGAAAGTGAAAGATGGAGCAAACAATCGAATCAATTCGCCGATAGATTGAAGAAATTAACAGGAGATGTTGCTCTAGCATGTGCTTTTATTTCATACTGCGGACCTTTCAACAGTGAATTCCGTAAAATTCTTCTCTCAAAATGCTTCTATGCTGATTGTAAAGAGAAAGACATTCCTGTAACGGAGGAAGACAAGGATGAAAAGAAGGACAAGATTGTTGATTTGCTTACCACTGAAGCTCAAATCGGTGCTTGGAATCTTGAAGGCCTTCCAACAGACTCTCACTCGATTCAAAATGCAATTATGTTGACAAAGTCATCCAAATGGGCTCTGTTGGTTGATCCTCAAGGACAAGGTTTGGCTTGGTTAAAGAAGAAGTATGAAAAGCACAACCTCAGAATTGCTCGTTTGACCGACAAGTACTTTAGAAATGTTCTTGAAGAGGCAATTTCAAATGGTTATCCTTTAATTATTGAAAATGTGGAAGAAGAAATTGACCCAATGTTAGATCCACTCCTGGAAAAGTCATTCGTTGTTCAAGGAAAACAAAAGCAAGTAATTATTCAAGATAAGGCAATTGACTACGATGACAGCTTTAAGCTTTTCCTCACCACAAAGATTGCGAATCCAAACTTTAGCCCAGAACTATTTGCCAAGTGTAACGTCATTGACTTTACTGTTACTATGAAGGGTCTGGAGCAACAACTTCTTGGTTATGTTATCCAACAAGAAAAGGCTGAGCTTGAAGAGCAAAGAGAAAAGATCTTAGAAGACATTAATCATAACCAACAAATCATGGCAGAACTTGAAGCCAAGCTTCTTTCAAAACTCTCTGAAGAATCCGACAAGTCTCTAATTGAAGACGAAGAATTGATTGCTGTCTTGGCTCAAACCAAGAAAGCTGCGGCAGAAATCAAAGAAAAATTAAATAATGCCAAGGACACTGAGGAGAGAATTAACAAAGCCAGAATGGAGTATGAAGACGTTGCTATTAGAGGAAGTGTTCTCTACTTCTTAATTGTCGAAATGTCTCTGGTCAATCCAATGTATCAAACCTCCCTGAATCAGTTCTTGCACTTGTTTGATAGAGGTATTAAAACTGCTCCACCAGCTCCAGTAGCCTCTCAAAGAATTCATAACATTAAGGAAACTTGCACATTCATCATTTACAGATACATCAGTAGAGGTTTGTTCAAGAGACACAAATTCCTATTCCTATTGTTATTGACATGTAAAATTCAATTGAGAGAAGGAAAGCTTCCATTCGATCAATTCAGTACTCTATTGAGAGGAGGTGCCATGTTAGATTTAAGTAAGGTTAGACAAAAGGTTGATTGGCTTCCAGACATTGCATGGCTTAATGTTATGAGTCTTTTCAACCTGGAAACATTCAAGCAATTACCTGAAAAGATCCATAAGAACGACAAGTTGTGGAAGAAGTTCTATGATGAAGAAAAACCAGAAGAGACCAAGGTACCAGAATATAGTAATTTGACAGAATTCGAAAAACTGTTATTGATCCGTTCAATCAGAGAAGACAGAACTATTCTCGCTGCAATGCAATACATTAGATCTGCTTTGGGACAGAAGTACCTAGATGTTGTTCCAACTTCTTTGGACAGTGTTTGGAAAGAAAGTGACAATAAGACGCCATTTGTTTGCTTATTGAGCCCTGGTTCTGATCCAACCTCTGCTATTGAAGGTCTTGCAAGAAATCAAAAGAAGGATGTTTTGGCAATTTCAATGGGTCAAGGCCAAGAACCAAGAGCAACTGAATACATACAGACTGGATTTGCTAATGGAAGTTGGGTTCTCTTACAAAATTGTCACTTGGGACTGAAGTTCATCAGCCAAATTGAAGACATGATCAAGAATGCTGAAAATATCCATCCAGACTTTAGAATTTGGTTGACAAGTGAACCTCATCCAAAATTCCCAATCGGACTTTTGCAAATGTCCATCAAATTAACATTGGAAGGTGATGTGGGCATTAAGGCTGGTATGAAGAACGCCTTCGAATGGGTTACTCAAGATATGCTTGATGCTTCTAAGCGTCCAGAATGGAAGCCACTCATCTACACTATTTGCTTCCTCAGCTCTATCGTTTCTGAAAGAAAGAAATTCGGTTATCTTGGGTGGAATATTCCATATGAATTCAATTTTGCTGACTTGAGTGCTTCGCTGATGTTCTTGCAGAACCATTTTGCCTCAATTGGTGATGACATCAAGAAAGGACCTACAATTAGCTGGCCAACGATTAGATACATGATTTGTGATGTTCACTATGGTGGTAAAATTACTGACGAAAGAGATCGTCTTCTCTTCAAGACATATGGTGAAAAATGGCTGTCTCCCGATGTTAGTAAGCTAGAATTCAAATTCTTCGATGGTTACACCATTCCATTTGTTGCAGACAAGGTACAAGAAATTGACAAAGAGCAATTCGTGGACTTCATTGAAAAACAAATTCCTGCCATCGACAATCCAGAAGTGTTTGGTCTACATCCTAATGCAGATATTACGTACCGTACCGAGGAATCAAAGAGTGTTCTTTCAACAATTCTAGATGTTCAACCAAAGGAAAGCTCTGGAGCTGCTGGAGAAACAAGAGAAGATGCAGTGTTCAAGAAAGCTGAGGAATTCTTGAAGAACATGCCTGCAGACTTCAAGAGAGATCATGTTGACCTTGAAATTAAGAAACAAGGAGGTTTTGACAGAAATTCTTTGAATGTTTTCCTTAGTCAAGAAATTGACAGACTCCAAAAACTTATTAGCATGGTTAGAACAGACCTTCAAAACTTGAAACTTGCTATCGATGGTGCAATCATCATGAGTGCTGCTTTATCTGACATTTTGAACAATATTTACGACGGTAGAGTACCTGATATTTGGAAGAAATACTCTTGGGAATCTCCAACGATTGGTCTTTGGTTCTCTGAGCTTCAATCAAGACATGAACAATTATATAAGTGGTTGACAGAAGGCAGACCAAACTCATTCCGTCTAACAGGTTTCTATAACCCTCAAGGTTTCTTGACTGCTGTTCAGCAAGAAGTAACAAGAGCACACGCTGGATGGGCTCTCGATGATGTAGTCCTAAAGGCAGAAGTCACAAAAATGGACGAAAAGGATGTCATTGAACCTCCAAGCGAAGGTGTTTACATTCATGGATTGCATCTAGAGGGTGCTGGTTGGGATAGAACGAATATTCGTCTTGCAGAATCACAACCAAAAATTTTGTACACTAAGCTTCCTGTTATTCACATCTCAGCAGCCACAAAGGATGATCAAAAGAAAGACAAGAAGAAAAATACCTACACATGTCCTGTTTACAGAAACAAGACTAGAAATGATTTGACATATATTTTCAGTGTAGAACTGAATTGTGTAGAGGACAAGTCCAAGTGGAAGTTGCGTGGTGTTGCACTGTTAGGAAGTACCCAATAAAATGCATGACCCTTATATATTCACTCATCGCTTTATTCGGTTTGAGTACTCAAAACACTACGCAAATTTAGCGAACCTTTTTCTTATTATGCAATTTTATTGCGAGAACTGTTGTCCGAAACGACGAGGAATGGCAATAAAAAACCTTATCTCGATCAGGCTTAGTATGATTGAGAAGATACCATAAAAAATGAGAACGCTTTCACCTTTATCATCACCATCAAGGGCGATGAGCCTCACCTCAAAAGTAACAGGGGAAGGTAAGTTTGAGAAGTGAGCGTCTTAAAGACTTAATCGGTTTGATCACCATCATACAATATCGGGCAGAGAAAATTCTTTTTCAGCAAACATTTCAGTTGTTCGATAAAGACGGGGACGGCTTCATTGGAAGAGACGAGCTCTATCATACTTTGACCTCATTAGGTCATTCGGTTACTTTGAGCGATATGGATATAATTATGACAGAGATTCAAACAGCAAAGAAAGGAGTCATATCATTTGAAGAATTTTGCTCTCTCATGAAAACTCCATCAATGGAAACTGGAATTGCCTTACCAACCCGAAGAAAATCTATTGCCATCACAGACAATCCTCCAAAGAGAAATTCTTTAGCGGTGCATGATAATTATGGAACAACACCAAGATCAAGATCTCCTTCTCCGATCTCACCTAGCAAAAGACGACACTCCACAGGTTATGAAACAGCTGAAAAACAACAACTTCCTCAAATCACAAAAAAACCTCCGACACAAACTGGTTTTTCACTCAGAAAATTGTTTGGTGGTTCTAGAGCAAAATCACCCTTACCTGGGTCCTCTGCTGCTCTTGAAATGAACAAACAAGAATCATCGTCCAAGAGCACGTTACCTAAATGTGCTTCATCTACTCCAAGTACTTGGGTTGATCAGGCAGCTTCCATAGAAGACATGAGGGAGGTGTTTGCCACTTTTGACATCAACAAGGATGGATTTCTGTCTGTAAATGAGTTTCGATTGGTATCTTCGAAATTAGGCATTGGAGTTGTAATGGATCATGAAGAGATAAGGCAACTGTTCAACCTTGTTGACAGTGACAAAGATGGGTTAATTTCTTTCGACGAATTTTTAAAACTCTTCAACCTTTCATAAACTTTTCCAGTCACAAAACTATTCATTATTTAGTAATTATTATAGTCCAATAAGAATCAACAATTATTTGCTCATATTTACTTTTATTACTATCATGTATTATGATCATAATATAACGCAAGAACAGAATTGGAATGGCCAATCATAAACGAACACCAAAACAAAGCATTACCAATTTGACTTCCCTTGCAGTATTTCTTTGTCAAAAAGCAAAGTGGCATTTGAACCATCATGGCCGAGAAGGCCCATGCCTTAACTGTATGGAAAGGAATAGAAATAATTAGCTCATGGAATACGGCGCTTACAAAGAAGACACAAAAGCTTGCAATGGAAGGGCTGAATCCATTATTTACAAGTGGGAGATAGATATGCAATACCAACCACTATTTGTGTGAATGGTTTAAAAACAAGTAAATTTCAAACATCAGTGTTGTCAAGTCATCCACTTACCTTATGTACAGGCAAATTCCATGTTCTCCAAAAGTAGCTCAAATCTGTACAATTCCACCAATCCAAATAAAACAATCGGTCTCCAAACTTCAATAACTCTCCCATAATGTTCAAGCTCAAATGGAAAACAATATAAAAACCAATGACCCAAATAACAATATTAGGAACAGTCAATTTCAACAATCTCTCGAGAATACGCCAATATTCTCGTTCTCTCATTGGTTCCAAAGAATTCTCAATCAGTGGCAACACATATTGCTCGACAAGGAAGACCATCACAAAAGTACATGCCACCAATTCCAATAAATCATAGAGAACAACTTTGAATCGAATACTCTTTGTCCTTGGGAATGCTTCCTCATAGACCAGAGTTGGAGCCAACATAAAGTAAAATATATCTTTCAGAGAAATGTTATCAGGGTATTGCTTGAGCCATGGAATGGATCTGTTCGAAAAAGGAGTGGATGTGTTTTCTACTGTCTTTAATTGTTGTGCCTTCCTTTCCCACATACGTTCTCTCAAATGATCATTCACAACTCCATAGGATGTCAATTTGAGGAAAACAATGGTCATTAAAGTCACCAACATCATTCCAGATACAGGATGTGGTTGATAAATCCAAACAAAGCCCAAGTAAACTCCAAGCAAGGTCGTAGTCAATACAAAATAGCAACAGAACGAAACAAGACTCGCTTGTCTGAGAACTTGTCGCCACAATGACTTTTTCTTTGTGGTCAATTCTCCGTTTCTAGTCAAGGTATAAAATTTGCCACGAATGTACCTGGCAATTAATTTTTCAATACCAAAAGCAATTAAAGTCCAAATATTCACAGCAGCAAACATTACTATCACAGGAAACCCATTGGAAGGAGCAGTCAAAAAATTCATAACGTAAACGTGTGTGTTCAGTAAAATTCCATACTTTTTAAAGTTAATCAAAACTAGACGCAAATGACTCACTTGAAAAGTGTCACCAAGAGGAATTTTCACACATAACCATGAGACTTACCGACAAGAATAATTATTGCCAAATTCAAAAAACCTTTGTATGAGAGCTGATTTCCACTGTCTCGTGATAGAATGGATGGTCTTGTGATACACACCAATCTATCTTTTTGACTAATTGTCTCTTGTTTTTGGATCATTACTTTTGGAGTTTTCAACAATGATTTTCCTGGTACGTGAGGAGTGACAAGATTTCTGTGTGACGGAATATTTCCTGACTCGCTTTCAGATTGACTGGCATCTGACTGGACCAAATCAAATTCTTCCTTTTCCTGTTGTTTTAAATTTTTATATGCTTTACGAAGACTGGTTGATCTCAAAATATTATGTTTCGTAGTAGGATCACCACTTGATAAATCAGAATCAGAGTCATCAAATTTTCGTTCTTCTTTTGGAGCTACTTTCAAATGACATTTTGTATCAAAAGAAACCGAATAACAACAACAATATGATATCAACCTACCTTGTTTTTGTCGTTTCGTTTCATTCACAGGAGATTTATCACCTACTGCAGCACCATCTTCATTCCGATGAGATGAACCTGGAGAGAGATCATGTTCTTCCGAATGTTGAGGGTGGCTATTTTCTGCTCTCTCTTGTTTGTTCTTTTCAAACGGATTATCCACCCCAAGTTGTGGTGGTGGTGTCTGATTTTCATCTCCTTCTCTCTGAAGAGAGGACAAGGAGGGAATTTCTTCTCGTCCTTTATGAGGAGGAGGAGGAGAAGATGCAACAACCACAGAAGCCTTTTTAATCATTTTTTTTTATTGTGGAGAAAGAGACACAAGAATTTTAATTTTCCGAAGCGATGCAATGATCAATTGGGGTGGTGAGAACAATGTGAGAGATCCAAAATCCAAAATCCGCCACCATCATCATCATCATCCTCATCATGAATTCACACGCCGCGATCGGAGCGAACGGGATTTTTTGAAAGGATTTCAAAAACCAGGCTTCATCGCGCGAGGAGGATGTTTGAATAAGGAAGGATAGCGTTGAAATTCTCAAAGGAAATCTTGCAAGTGTCGTATGCTTGGGGTCTGAGAGGATGATTCGATACACACTTGCAATACGTGTCGTATTGTATTTGGTAAATTGCCAAAATACACTTGAGTGTGTGGTTTGTTCTCGCGAATGTGTTTATGCTTTGTTACTCTGGTTGTTGTTGTATGGAGAATCAGACCTCTAAAAGGGAATTAAGAAATTTTGAAATTTGAGGAATTTGAGATTCAAAATTTAATCGATTAGAAATTGTGATAGGTGTTTTTCCTCTTGTTATTGAATAATATTTTGATTAGTAGCGTACAAAAGAAGAAAACCACACTCAAAATGACAAAACCACAAAGTAGTCCAATTAAAACACCAACCAAAGTAAGGTTTGGTTCTGCTGTGACAGTTGACAGTTGAGTAAAAACGACTTGAATGTTCTGACTTCCATCCTTAGCAGAACATGAATCTCCAACTTGTGGTGGGCAATCAATAAATGTCAAATTCTTATCCGTGCAAAATCTCACTTCTGATAAAATTGTGGAATTAAAACAAACCACAGCTGGTTGACCAAATCCAGAATTCTTAAATGCATCTTTCAATTTAGAAATACTATAAACAGTAGTATTTGAAGGTGTAATTGAATATTTTTGTAATGATTTCACAATATCCTTCATATTCTTTCGTAGATTAATTGAATTTTTGAAATAATCTCGAACGCCATTCGATGAAAATTGAGATAATTGATAGGCACATGAACCATGTTTTTCATACTCGTGTTGCCATAATCCAGGAGCAGCATTTTTGTAATCTGTATGATAGATTTCACCATGTATGATTAGTAACAGTTGAAATCAAAATTCGAACTTACCAGTCCAATAGTAATCCAACTCAGGTTTCATGTCTTGAATGAGAGAATAATTAAATCGAGGAGCATTGCAATAAAAAGGACCTAATTTTCCTACCAGTTTGTTTGGCCATAAGCCATGAATTCTACACATCGCAATGGCATGGATCGATATACATTGTGAATGTTCATTGGGTGTGTGTGATTTCAATAGGGCAAAATAATATTCTTCATATCATATGATTCTCATTCACTAAAATACTTACGTAAAGTCAGAAATTCCTTGAGGAATGGAACATGGGGAAAGTGAATAACATGCACTTCCTGGCCAAGTCAACGCAAAAACCTTTTGCATGCGTGATGAAAGTGTCAATTTCAATAATAATATTATGATTCATAGAATATTATTAAATATCAAAAATAATAATCAACCAAACAAGTCACTGGAATCGGAAACTTACAAATATATCAAATGATTCATCAGCGTTAATTGCCGCAGAAGAGAGTGGTTCGGCTGTGATAAGAGTGGAATGATAAAAGCTCACCAAGCACAGGACGCTCATAAGAATCACGAACACTGAGCTGGTGGTGGTAGTGGTGGTGACGGGCAAGGTTTGGGGGTGTGCCTTTATGAGAAACATTTTTTGGGTCGCGTTTTCATCAAGACATTTTCGCAAAAAGAAATAACCACAAGAGTGGAGGGTGATGGAATTAAATTTAGTTGACCAATCTCATTGGAATGTGAGTTTGCAAGGTTCTCACAATCATCATGATTTAAACTGAAATAAAAACTATTATGCAGATTTCCATTTGGTCAGTAGATTTTGTTCGGCATCTTGCAAGGGTTGATGGGTGTGTTGGATTAATTCAAGATTATCCTTCTCACTTTCAAAAGCCTTACCAAAATCCATCATGAGCATGGGATTAGTGCCTGGAGCAGCTCCCATTTGACCCATTGTGAGAGGATTTGAATTGGCCATTAATTGAGCCTCATCTGCAACATTATCTCCCAATAATAATGAAAGAACTCCCTTCAGTCCAAACAATATTAAAAAGTACATGGAAGCAGAGGTAACATAGGAGGTCTCTAGAGATTGAAGTTCAATACCTCGTTGTACCATGGCTCGGAATCGGTCAGAGAGTGGAAATGGAAATTTTGCAATCACAAAACCAGCATAGAAGAAGTAAATCCAACCAAACATGACAAGATTCGGAACCATTGTTTGAACGTTGTTTTTCATCATTTCGGTCATATTAGAAGGATCTGCCATAGCTGATAAAGCATTGTTTTCAATCTTTTTCCTAAATTCTCCTCCGTTCTCTCTATTGAAAAAGGCTTTCTTTAATTGAAAGCTTTGATTAGGAATATAATTAAAATTACGAGACAACATTTGTCCTTTCATCAAAGTTTGTGAATAAGTAAATTTATCAACCGGAGGTTCCTTATTACTACGGAAGTATAATGTAGCATAGTGTCGTAAAATACTAAATAATAACATGAAAATAACAATGGGCAAAAGAACCCAATCTCTAATGGCAGAATCAATTACAAGTGTCGAAGGATGATGCAAGATGATCGACATTTTTTTTTTGCTTTTCTCTTCAAGCAATGACCTCTTAATCAAGTGAAAAAAAAAACCAACACAATAATTTACTGGTGGTAGTATGTTAATCAACAATATTACATGCATTACTCGTCCTACAAAATTTTCATTGCTGTTTCATAGGCCAAAAATGTCACCGCATTCAATGGAAATGCTCTCACAATGGATGAATTCAACCCTCTGAAAAATACCATATAACCCTCAGCCTTATAACTCTTGATGCAACAATCTATAAATCCCTTATATTTGTCATGTCCAACTTGTGGTGGATCTGGAAGTGCTTGAATACGTGATTTTATAGCATCTGCCCAATAGGATAAATACCAACAACCAATGCCAGCAAAGCCACCACTTAAAAACAGTGCTAGTGGATCTTCTCCATACCTTTCCTTTAAATATTCATACATTACAAAATATGCACCATAACTTGGCACATCTCTGACTAGAGTTGAGTTAAAACCTTTGTAAATTCCTCGAATTCCATTCGATTTCCAAGTTTTTATAAAGCAATCCAAAGGTCCAGTATAATATCGTTTCGTCATTTCTAGTTTCGATTGATCCTGTATTTGTAATCTAGTTTTAACCAATTCAAGAGGACTGCAAATTGGACAATTCACCAAGCCTGCAAATGAGCCTGCAATAAAAACATCTCCATAATAAAGAAAATCACTCGTAATCACTCCTCTATTTCTTCCACGATACTCATCGAGAGCTCTCATTGTGTTCCCATAAACACCAAAAATGATGGAATTTAATATTCCAACTCCGAACAATGGCGAAGCAAGTCCTTTGTAAAGGCCGTGCACCCCTTCATTTTTAACAATTCTGTACAAGGTATTGAAAATATCTCCATTATACTTTTGTGGTTGTGTTTGAATACGAACTGTGTTCGATATTGAGTACCCCAACAACATGTTGTCAAAAGAAATGCATTCATTGAATCATTCAAGCCAAATTTTCATCATTACAAAATATATAGAATGTAAGAGGCACATGATGCTGATTCAGTTTTTCTTCTTACCTTTAAGAGTGTCAAATGGATGACCTGCCAAAATTCCACACATTCCACCAATGTTGCCGGCAACAAAATCCTTCCAAAAAGGCATTGTTTCAAAAGATGCTGTATGATTGTGGCCATCACCTAGAGCAGCTTTTCCATCCAGGCTTTGTGGTTGTTCAACAAATAACGAAGTAGCATCTTCGGAATTCAACACGCTGGCTGCTACAGCTGAATTGGCAGCTGTTACATCATGACCAATAACATTAATGGATCTTTCTTTTTCTTGATTAATTTCGTGCATATCTTGACCTTTTCCCATTTCATATGCATTGCGATGTTCCACCTTGTTAAAGCTCTCGGGTGATGACGATTGAAATGATGATGGTTTCAGAACCGAAATCAAAAATTATTTACACTCTCTCTTGATGATGACAAAACTATTCTCCGATGATGATTAAAAAAGTTGATATCTGAATTACTGAAAGCTAAATGAATTCGTTGAAAAACAATGAAATTCGTCCTCAACAATTCGTTGTTGCAGAAGAGAGAGATGATCAAAACAAAAAGGACGAGCGCAAGCTTGCAAGAGAGAAAAATAGTGCAAAGGATATTTTTTGAGAATTTTACTGCTGTGTGGGCCAAAAGAGAATCCGAGTTGGCAACTCCGCATCGAAACACCACAGTCATCCGCGAGTTTAACTTGGGCAGAGAGGAAGTGCACCTCCTCCACGTTGTAAACTTGCTCTCAAGGAGATGACTTTTATCATGTTTTCATGTTAGGCTGGCGAGCTTGCTGCCTCTGTGAATTATTCGGAGAAACATCATTATACGCCTCCGATCATGTGCTGCGGAATGATTGGGTTATGGTTGGTATCTTGATGATGAAAATAGAACATAAGACGAAGGGGATCTTGTTGATGATGAAATAACAGAAGTGGATATCTTCAAAGGATGATTTTGGGTCACTCGAAACAAGTCACCTTTCTGAAAGGAGCGAGCATCGTCATCACCAAATGGCTCTTCAGGTGTTGGCCAATGAGGAGAGAGGTCTGGGCGTGATTCAGATCGAGCTTTCAAATGATTTGTTCTTTTTGGCGACCATTCTCGAGAAAGATGACAAATCTCTGTGGCACCTTCCAATCATGTCGTGGCTAAATTATACATTTTTTACAAAATAACGAAGGAGCGCCAAGATCCAACAGCAACAACTCCCCATCAACAACAACTACCACTTCAAAATTGTGAGAGAAGCAACATGTTGTAGTATTATCGAATTACTTTAAAAAAAACAGTGCGAAAAACACAACCGCCAGCATCTCTAAACCTCTCCACAAGAGATTGCGACTGCATCAACAAGAGTCGAAAGTTGACATTTGCAGACATTTTTTGTGCGTCACCAATGTCGTCGAAGAGTAATCGTTCGTCAAAGTCATCATCGTCGTCTTGGTCTTCCTTTATTCAATCCAAGATGGGCCACTCTTCTCATGGAGCCATCATGTTTTGTATAAACATGTTGTATGGATCCTTTCTAATCCTCCTAGTACTTAATGCCATCATATCCTATATGTCCATTCATCAATACAAGAATTCTTTGACAAGTTTTTACAACCAAAATGATGGCGGTGAATCCTTCTCTCTATCGAGGTTTCGTTACGACGACTTTCAAAATTATCTTTCTCAATTTTCAAACCTAGTCCAAGGTGTCAATGCTCAAACTTGTTTTTCCAAGTTGTGGAATGATACCACTGTTTGTAGTGGTCACGGATTTTGTACAGGAACCGACACTTGCTATTGCAATGATATGAATCCTTACAATACTTTAAAATCTGATGGTACCAATATTCTCAGCGGAGGTTCCTCCTTAACTCTCTACAATAATGCTTATTATTTTCAAATGCAATCTTATGGAAATTTAGTTCTTTATGATAATACGGTTGGATCGAATATTCCATTTTGGATGAGTGGAACTCACAAGTAGGTTTCTTTTTCGAAAATTTTCAATCATTCAACAATAATATTGACTCATCTTATTTTTGTGATGGCATGTGGCACACATTTTATTTCTTTTCTTGGACTGTTCAACATGTCGTATATTGACCTATTTCATATGATCCTCTAATCCTTTTAGACAAGGATCGGCTCCCTATCAATTAAGGTTGGAATCCACAGGTCGCCTTGCAATTTATGGTAACAACGTTCTAGTGAAAGAGCTCAATGCAGGCTGCAGTGGACAAACTGCACCTTTCCGACTGGTGTTGGAAGCGAATGGTCTTGTCGCTCTCTACAGTGCAGATGCCATTCGGTGTTGGGACACGGCAACCGGAGACTCCAACACTCCATCAAACTATGCGTGGGTGGATAGCCAATGTTCCACTCCAGTGTGTTTTGGAATTAATTCCACAGATTCAAGGGTTTGCAGTGGAAGAGGAAATTGCACAAGTCCTCATGTGTGTGCGTGCATTTCAGGAACTGGTGGCTCCCGATGTGAATACAATGTTTGTAATGGTATTTATCAATACCAGTATGGTGTTTGTAGTAATCATGGATCGTGCACGGGACCAGATACTTGTACGTGCTCAGGAAATTATGAAGGAACCTACTGTAATGAATGGAGTTGCAATTCAATCAAGTCGACGAATACGACCTATGTGTGTTCTGGACATGGTATTTGTAATTCACCAAATGTTTGTGGTTGTTATGCAGGTTACTCGGGCACTAATTGTGAAATTCATTATTGTTACAGTGTTTTGAATTCAAATCCAGGCGTATGTAGTGGACATGGAAAATGTCTACATACCGACATTTGTCAATGTTATACTGGTTACTATGGATCCAATTGTGACAGTTGGAATTGCAATGGAATTAGCAAGACATTGGTTGGAACCGTATGCTCTGGAGTAGGTACCTGCACTGCCCCTGATACTTGTTCCTGCAATGAAGGAAGATATGGATCCAATTGTGAAGCCTGGA
Organism: Naegleria fowleri; assembly: GCF_008403515.1. NCBI lineage: Eukaryota > Heterolobosea > Eutetramitea > Acrasida > Naegleriidae > Naegleria > Naegleria fowleri. The sequence goes on from NW_025407976.1 coordinate 259,485, forward strand.
ATTGTAATGGCATCATTTTCAATAGCACTTCTGTGTGTTCTTCACATGGTACATGTACTGGAATTAATACATGTTCTTGTCAGAGTGGATACAGTGGTAGTAATTGTGAAAATTGGCAATGCAATGGAAAGATGTATAATGCTCAAGATGTTTGTTCAGGAGCTGGTGTTTGTTCCTCTCCCAATAATTGTACCTGCAACAGCGGATACAGCGGAACCAATTGTGAAATATTTAGTTGTAATGGTGTGCTCAAGACTGACCCAACCGTGTGCTCTGGAAATGGTACTTGCTCTTCATTCAACAATTGTACCTGCAGAGCGGGATATTATGGAAATAATTGTGAACTCTACGATTGTTCTGGTATACTCTATAATTCTACTAATGTTTGCTCTGGAAGAGGTCAATGCGTGGGCCCTAACCTTTGCTCCTGCAAACCTGGATATTACGGTACCAATTGTGACATGTACAACTGTAATGGTATTGCATACACGAATACTTCGTATGTGTGCAATGGTCATGGTACTTGTGATTCTTACAATAATTGTACCTGTCAACAAGATTATCACGGATCGTACTGTTCTGAATATTATTGCTTTGGAATTGAGAATAACAGTACTCTTGTTTGTTCAACAAATGGTACCTGCTCTTCACCTGATAATTGCACCTGTCGTCATGGATTTTATGGCTCCATGTGTGAAAATTATAATTGTTTTGGTTTCGAGTTTTCAGATCATCGAGTATGTAGTGGAGCAGGTCATTGCATTGGTCCTGATCGGTGCTCTTGCAATTTAGGAAATTATGGTCCAAATTGTCAATACTATACCTGTGGTTCAATCCCAAGCAATGTAAGCAATGTGTGTTCTGGACATGGTACCTGTGACTCTTACAACAATTGTACCTGTAACGCTGAATATTTTGGTACTTATTGTTCACAATATCAATGTTTTGGTCACGACAATAATGATACCTTAGTTTGTTCTGGAAAAGGTACTTGTTCTTCTCCTGACAACTGTACCTGCCACGAAGGATATTATGGAATGAATTGTGAACATCACAACTGCTCTGGACTCTTGTTTTCAGATGCGCATGTGTGTAGCGGAAATGGTGTTTGTGTTAAGCCCAACAATTGTTCGTGTGTGAATGGATATTATGGAACAAACTGTGAGCTCTATCAGTGCAACGGAACTCTTTACAATCAATCGAATGTTTGTTCAGGACATGGTTCATGCTTTGCCTACAACAATTGTTCTTGTGACGCAGGATATTACGGAGATTTTTGTAATGATTTTTATTGTTATGGTTATGAATTCAACCATGTTCTTGCTTGCTCTGGAAATGGTACCTGCTCTTCACCTGATAATTGTACTTGTCGTCCAGGGTATTATGGAGCAGCTTGTGAATTATATAATTGTTATGGAATTGTCTACACGAATGCCTCTGTTTGTGTTGGAAAGGGATCTTGTGTAGCTCCTAATCAATGCAAATGTGGAGACTACTTTGGACCTACCTGTTCGGACTACATGTGTTATGGAATTATAGCTTCAAACAGTACCCATGTGTGTAATGGTCATGGAGATTGTATTGGGCCAAATAATTGTACTTGCAAATCCAACTTTTACGGACCTTCCTGTGAATTGTACGATTGTTATGGAGTTCTCTTCAATCACTCCAATGTGTGTTCTGGAAGAGGAGTGTGTCAAAGCCATAACAATTGTTCCTGTAACTCCAATCAATACTATGGACTCAATTGTGAACAGTTCAGTTGCTTTGACATTAATAAGGACAATAGCTCAGTTTGCGGCGGAAAAGGAAGTTGTGTTGGTCCCAATAGTTGTACTTGCTTGAACGGATATTATGGCGATCGTTGTCAATTCTTCGATTGTCATGGAAAGCTCTTCTCTAACGTGTCTGTGTGTAGTGGTCATGGAACATGCACATCTCCAAATAACTGTTCTTGCTTACCAAATTACAGTGGGGTGAATTGTCAAGAATATCAATGTTTTGGTGTGAATGCAACTTCACCTTTGACTTGTAATGGAAACGGCAATTGCATCGATTTCAATAATTGCAGTTGTCATGCGGGATGGTTTGGTCCATCATGCGCACTTACCTCATGTTTTGGGGTGTCATCGACCAATGCGAGCTCTGTGTGTAGTGGAAAAGGTGCTTGCTTAGGCCCCAATAATTGCACATGTGTCAATGGATATTATGGTGATAATTGTCAATATCACGATTGTCAAGGAACTGTGTTTTCAAACTCTTCTGTATGCAGTGGAAAGGGAACTTGTTCTGGTCCTAATCAATGCTCTTGTTTACAAGGATATTTTGGAGCTCGATGTGATTATTATTACTGCAATGGAAAACTGTTTAACGATTCCATGTCCTGTAATATGGGTACTTGTGTTTCTCCAAATAACTGTGTTTGTAAGCCTGGATACTATTCCACTGCTTGTGACATGTATAATTGCAGCAATATTCCATTTAATTCTTCCAATGTGTGCAGTGGCCATGGAATTTGCCAAGCTCCAAACAATTGTTCTTGCTTACCAAATTACAGTGGTGTGAATTGTCAAGAATTCCAATGTTTTGGTGTAAACGCCGCGTCTCCTGTCGCTTGTAATGGAAACGGCAATTGCACAGATTTCAATAATTGCAGTTGCAATGCAGGATGGTTTGGCCCTTCATGCTCAATCACAACCTGTTTTGGTATACCCTCCAATAGCAGCTCGGTATGCAGTGGAAAAGGAGCATGTACCTCTCCTGATGTTTGTACATGTCAGAATGGATACTATGACACGAACTGTCAAAAGACTACTTGTTTCTCAATTCCTGCTAACATGACCAATGTTTGCAGTGGAAAAGGTTCTTGTGTTGCTTTTAATAACTGTTCATGTCCTGAGGGATTCACTGCAGCTACTGATTGTAGTATCAACACACTGCCTTTAGCAATTTATTTGAAGAAAACACAACAAAAAGTCTATCAAAACGTCACATATTTGGAAATTGAAATGTTATCCAACGACTTTGAAGGCTTATCAAATCTGTCCTTCCATTGGGTGTGTGACAATTGCACTAGATTAACCAATACTTCTATTTACATGAATCAAACGACTAGCAGAGTTCTTATTGTGAATCCAAGCATGTTATTTGCTCCAGGTTCATACATTTTCTATGGTAATGTCACGTATGACAATGGAGAAAATTATCCTCAAAGAGTCTCCAATATTGTGAAATTTAACTTGACAGTTCTTCCAGTTCCAATCATTGATGTCAATGTACCATCTCTCGAAATATTTGGTTTACCATCTGCATACGTCAGAACAAAACTTGAATCTGGTCAATCCATTGAGGCAATTGTTTCCAAAGTTTCTCTCAATCAAACCATTGTTCAATCATTTTTACTTTGTAATGGAAATTGCTCCTCTCCACTCACCTTCCAATGGCGTGTGAGTGCCACTGTGAACGGAACTGTCATTCCATTTTATACTTCCTCTGGAGTGACCATTGGTGCTACGACAGGTTCCAACAACTTACTCTTCTCACCAGCCATTACCATGTCCACCTCCGGTTACATTTCTTGGAGTTCTTCCATTCTCATGTCACTTGCTGTTTTCAATTCACAAGGTAAAAACATGACTGGCAATGTTACCATTCCAATTATTGAACCAGCACGACCACCAGTAATTGTTGTAGTCAAGAATGACACCACGACGAACACAACGGTCGTACAGGTTGAAAAAATTGTTTCTGTGGTTCCTACGCAAGGAACAGCTCTCACTGATCAATTCACAATTTCTATCAAACCATGGGATGCCCCCGAAGAGTTACTTCCTTTAAGCTATGCCATTGGTTTTTATGATCCAAACACTGGTAAGCCAGTGCGATTGACAGAATTTTCAACAAATACTTCTCTCTCCGTTTACTTACCGTTTATTAAGCCAAAGACGACGACTAGTAAGCGAGCAGCAGCTTCACAAGAAATTAAATTAGTCGTGTTTGTGATGGATGCTCTTGGAAACGTGAATTCTCAAGCTGAGCAAACTCTCCCAGTTCAAGTGTCAGCATTTAATGGAACATCATCACAATTGCTTGAAAAAGTGAATAGTTTAAGTGGAGCTGCATTGACCGTTGCTGCCTACGATCAATCGATTACTGTGGTGAGCACCTCCTCTTCCTCAGGTGGTAACTCAAGCGAGCTTGTTTACCAACTTGTCAAGAAGATTGACATTGATCCCAAGAATCCATCTAGTGCTCTTTCTACGTTTGAATCTTTAACATCAACTTCTGGATCTGTTAATTCGGGAGTGGTCACTGAAATTACAACCAAATTGAGTAGTTTTGTTAGTTCTATTGAAGACCTTTACAATCAAGAAATTAAGCTTTACGGTTTCGTTAAAAGCAAACTCTCTGCAAGTGATATCACCTCCAGTATTGCTGTGACATCTAATTTGCTATCCTCTGGTGTGGGAGCAGATCAAACCGTGAGTGTGACCTCCAAATTAGCTAACATGGTGTTGTTGGGCGAAATTCCCAAAGTATTGAGTTCTGACCAAAAAGAACTGCCAAAAGTTTCCTACTTTACTCCATTGATTAACATTACAGTTTCTAGCTTTAAATTATCTGGACCTGTCAATGGTAATCAAACTCTTTCATCTGGTGGAACAGAAATTGATCTTAACATTTCAAATATCATGTCTCAGTACAATGGCTTTTCCAAGAATTCAGGAACTTCTCTAATTTCTTATTCCACACTTCCCTATTCCAATAATTATACTCAATCGAATCCAAGTACATCTATAGTCATTGATTTTAAGTATTTGCAAGATGCTACAGTAGTTCCTCTCAATAATCTGTCACAACCTATTATACTTACATTTAAGATTTCACTAGATTCAAAGAATATTACTTCAAACAATACTTTTTCATGTAGATATTTCGATGAGCCAAAATCAACTTGGAGTGAATCTGGATGTTCTCTCCACTCAGTCAATCTAGCTGATGGAATTATTCAATGTGCATGTACTCACACAACCATGTTCTCCACTTTCCTTGAGCAAAAGACTCTAGTTCTTCCTCCAGCAGTGAAAGAACAAGTGGCTTCTCTTTACTTTGCTCAAATTGCTTTTGGTGTTTTCTATTTTATTGCTTCATCAGTGATTTTAACAATGTTGATTGTGTTTAGAAAGGAACAACCTGTAAGCAGTCGATTAGTGACACCCTATTTGGGAATGGCTGCACTCATGATTGAAAGTTTATTGGTGTACATTATTCAAAGAGGTGTTCTTGTAAGTCAGTTGTTGTCAAGTGACATTCAAATGTGGGAAGCTGGAGACACTGCCGCCAACGTCATTGCAAATATTGTAGCAATTGTTGTGAACACTATGAACCTTACTGCTATTTTATCCTATGTCATGCAAGTGTTTAGATTCCAATTTATGAAATATCTGTATCAACTGATTGCCGAATCTAGAGGAGATGAAAAGAAGAGTGAACGAATTCTGAAAGCACTTCGATATTGCACCTCCACTGCATTATTTGTGACCATCGTTGTTGTGTTTGCAATCATCAATTTGTGTTATTGGACCCTGTGGGTGATTTTGAGAAGAACAAATGCCATCTCAGCACCTACTTACACGTACATTGTCTCCATTTCATACACATTGACTGCATTTATTTTCAGTGTGATTATTATTGGTGTCACAGTGTTTGATTTTATTGGTTCTCGAAAGGTAGAAAAAGAAAGAAAAACTCGAGCTTCAACCAAGAAACGAGAACCCAATGTATTCTATGCAGATAACAGCACTTCGAATGCTAAGAAAGAATATACCAATCCTCTACTAGGAATGTACAGATGGTTCGTTTCTCTTGATGGACCTCTCTATTTCAGAATGGAAATGATTTTGTACATTGTCAGTTTTTGTTTCTTGTTCTTGAATCAAGTCATTGGCCTTAGTAGTTTATCCTTCAGATTTGAATCTTCAGAATTATTCCAGAGAGCTTTAACAGTTGATGGAGTTTCATTTATCTTTGAAGTTCTTTATGTTCTATCTTACTTGTTAGTCTTTGGAGGTTATGCTTTACTTGTTTTACTCAATTACAAGACCAAGAACAAATTGAGAAAACGAGACAAGAGAGACAAGAGACAAGAAAATCAACAAGAAATTACCGCCACACAAGTCAACGATGGTGATGAAGAACTTGTCAACAAAGACATGAGTATCGTGTTGGACAGTGAAGAAGGATATCACTTATTTGAAGCTTTCTGTGAAAAGGAATTTTCTTTGGAAAATATTTACCTGTACACGGATTTGAGATCCAACAAGAGCATCACCTACGGTGAAGATTTAGTTTCCCTTCCTAAATACCTTTCCTACATTTACAACACTTATATCATGTCAGGAGCAACTACCGAAGTGAACATTCCATCAAAATGCAGAAATTCATTCCTTTATCTGTATAAGAATGTTCTTAACAAACAACAAGAAGCAAGTGAAAACTTCCAACTCGATATGGAAAATTTAGATAAGGACATTAAGGTCGCCACAAAGAACACTCCTGTCCCAATGTTTGACATTGACACCAAAGCTGTGAGAGATTGCTTTAATACTTTGAATCGACAAATTTTAGTGAACTTGGGTGATACCTTCTCTCGATTCGTATTCAGTCAAGAATATATTACTTTCAATAAGGCCTATGAATTGCAACAAGTCATGATTGATCAGGCGAATGTGGTGTACTTGTGTTAAATTTATTGCAACAACAAGTCATGATAAATTTCATTCATTTTGGAAAGAGGATTTGTTCATATTTTCATCATCCACAACGACTAGGAAAACACTTTTCGTCACCCCTTTCCAAACGCGCTTCAACGACGTCGATTCGTTTGGACATGTCCATGTTCTCTCTAATTCATTGAAGACTCGGCAAAAAGGTGAAAAAATTCTCCTTGTTGTTGTTGTTGGACTCCTTCTCAGCTGATTACTTTGACAACGAAAACCGTCGTGTTGAATTGAGATCATCCTCTTCTTTCTCTTGTGGTGGTGTGCGTTCTCTCTCATCATTGGGCTCGTGTGTGTTCGTTTCGTGTTCGTGTTTGGTCATCATCATCATCATCATTCCGTATTATTAACATTTTCTCTCATTCCCGATAAAAAGGAGTAACCAAGTACAACCGTTAGAAATTTGAAAGCCTCATCATCCTATTGTTTTATATACTATCATCATCAACAGTTAAAACAACAACCCTTTGTACATTATATATTATTTCATCTCATATCCTGTGAATCACTATGCTTGCCTATCTAGGCTTTATTGCCATCTTTCTCTTTATTTATTATAGACAATTCGTTTGTGAGAGGGTCAAACTCTACTACACGGCTACAGATAATCCCACCGTTAGTGAATTGGTGGATCGTACCTTTAGTAATTCGGAACGTGCTACTTTTTGCCCAACTCCCTATCTCATCAATACTCATCTTCAAACCATTTTCAATGTAGCTCTACGACCAGATATTAATTGGTATTCCTATGATACTGAAGAATTTACATTCAAGTGTGGAGGACATATTCTGTTGGATTGGGTTCATGATAATCGTCTTCCTCGGACAGATGAATCATCGGAAGATGAGATGAGTGGTGATGATTTGATAACGGAAGAGTCGCCCATCATGTTGGTCTTTGCTGGAGTTTGTGGAGGAAGTAAAGAAATTGAAATTAAACATTTTGTGTCGTATGTGGTACGAGACGGTGGAATGAGAGCTGTGGTGGTGAATTATAGAGGTGCTCAAACACAACTTAAAACACCAGTGTTTGGATTGACGAGTGAAGATATCGATGTTGTTATTAATCATATTAAGAACAAATTCCCAAAGGCTATTGCAATCATTGCTTGTGGATTTAGTCTTGGTTCAAATATTATGACAAAATATTTGGGAGAAGTTGGCAAAGACTCACCCATTGATTTTGCCATTTCAGTCTCAAATCCTTTCAATTTAGAAACTTCTTCAAGAAGATTACAAGATGAATTGGTGAATCGATTGATTTATGACAAAGTATTTACAAAAAAGAGAAAGGAATTAGTGTTGGCTCATGAACACGTCTTTGAGATCACACCTGTGAAAATGGAGAAAGTGAAACGAGTGAGTTCAACATTGGAGTTTGATGACGTTGTAAGTCGTGAAATATTGGGAATGGACAGTTTGTCCAATCTCTATCAACGATTTAGTTGTAAGCACGATATTACAGGAATTCAAATTCCAGTTCTCTTTTTGAATGCTTTGGATGATCCAATTTCCTCAAAACATGCAATTCCTTATGACGATCTGAAAGAGAATACAAACATTATTCTGGCGACGACTGAACGAGGAGGCCATGTTGCTTGGTTAGATGGATTGACACCTTACAAAGCGGTGCCATCATGGATGGAGAGAACTTGTGTGCACTTTGCAAGAGCTTGTGTTGCAATCAAGCAACAACAGAAATCTAGAGATGTTGCACAATGTGAAACCAAATAATGGATCCCAGCAATCGAAATGTCAACAATTTGGCCAACATTACCTGCAACACAGTGGAAATGTGATTTATTACTGTTGCTTCAAACTATGGCCATTCCAAACACACCAACAAAGAATATTCACAAAGTTATTCCGCATCAATGTCCATAAAATCACAACCTCCAGTTTGTTCGATAATGACATCTATAATCTCATCATTTTGAATGCCCAAACTGTTAGCTGTATCCTTCTCTCCAATTCTACATCCATCATAGAGAAAACGAGCATAATCATTTTTCAAATTATACTTTTCGCAATACATGAGCATAATTTTCTTTAAACTGGTGGTTCGTTTAATCTTGAATGACATTCGTCGATTGTTCTGTTGACGTCAACAGTTTCATGTTGTGAGTTTTGTATTTGAATTGCAACTTACTTGATCTTCGACGTGTATTAGAATATGGTCTGCTTGGTCATTTACGTTATGTGAGGGATTGCTTTTGATTTCTTTTGGAGGGGACGAAGAACCGTCCGACTCTTTCTCCTGAGAATTGCTGTTCGTTGTGTCTAATGCAGGTTGTTCACTGCTGATTGCGTCAGTTGTGTTGCTCATCTGATTTTTTTGATTGTTCTTTTATTTTTAATTATTTTAATTCCATTTATTCTGGACCATCCATTCGCTTTCAACAGAATTTTTTGCATTTGCAAACACATTCGTCTCAGTTTTACAACAAAAATATTCGTACAATAATTTATGGTGCAGTTCTACACTTTCTGTAGAGGCAAATGTAAGAAACATGCCAATCACCGCCTCCGCTTAACTTCTTGATATCCTCTTCAGTGACTGCTGTAACATCATCATCGTCAAACTCGAGCCATTGACCTGATTCAGTCTTAACCCAGCCAACGTAGTGACCTTCGTTAGCTGCTCTTCCTTTGTGGGTGACAACAGCATACAATTCATACCATCCACTTTCCTCGACTTGATAGAGAGGGGTTAAATCTTTTTGGTTTTCAGTTTTTTGTTTCTTGTTTGCTTGTGAGGTACCAGCAAGAGATTCTTCCTTCTTCTTTTTCATTTCTTCCTCTCTTAGTTCTCTCATCTTTTCTCTGACAGGCTTCAATTTGCTCTTGTATTCTTCACTGCATAGGTCGAAAACGTCAAGAATTGATGGAAACTGCACTTCTCTGAGAACTTTTGCTTTCAGTTGCTGCTTTTGCTTCCAGAAAAATCGAACAAAGTTGATAACCAAATAATTTGGCAATTTGCTAATTCTCTGAATTTTTGAATAGACTGCCACTCTTCCGAGAGTTTGTGATTCCTTTTCAACAGTTCCTTCCAAGCTCTTTTGTAATCCAAAAGGTAAGTTATTAATTTGTTGTGAAATGAAACATGACAATTTCTTCCAACTCTCCTTGGTCACAACTGGAGGCTCCTCACACTCAGTGCACTGAAGTCTAAATTATGCATCAGATTAAATATTATTGACATTCATTTGTAAAATACTTACTTGACTTCAAATTCGCCTTCAAATAATTCCTTGATAATATTCTTGTCATTTTGTCTGAGAGTATTCTCGAGAGAACCTAATAAATTTGTGAGAAATTCGTCAGAATCTTGTTGAGCATAAAATTCACCAAGCTCGTTTCGGTCCTTCTCTGCAAATTGAGGATAAGCAGTTCTTAAAGCATTCAAGAAGGTAATTGGAGCAAAAGATTCATGTTTGGAGTCCAAATTATTAAGAAGGTTTTTCAATTCTACAGTAAGAGTCTTATCCTTTTCATACAAATCGCTCACATTACTTTGATCAAAGGTGTCGAGAGACTGTCTCAACTCAGGAACATATCTCAAAGTTTCAACTACAGAATTCATGTAGCAAGTGTTTCCTAAATTTTCCAAACCAGCTGGATAGTATGTCTATTGATTGTTCATATTATTGTTACATAAGATCATCATGTGATGGATATTAAATTCATACATTTTGAATTGATTTTACGAGTTCGGAAAGAATATTTGAAAAACAAACACAATGATCGGATCATGATGATGAAGGCTTAACAAAACAACTTACCATTTCTCCCACTTCTCCACCTTCTTTAACAGCATCCTCTATAAAAACAATCTTTTCTTTTGGTGCTTCTGGTACTGGTTCTGTGGATCCCATCACTCGAACAAGTTGACCTTGTTTGACTTTCAAGGATGAAAGATCGGCATCGTCCTTCAAAAGACCTGCACCCAAACCCATGACTTTTTGTCTTTCAGGAGGAACACCAGTTAATTCTTGGCATTTCTTCTTGAAATCCAATCCCGTCTTCAAGTCTCCAATCTCCACGTTATCATAGGTTGATTTGTTCCAAGCAATCTTTACAGAAGGCATATTTTTTTTTAATAATAATAAAAATAGATCATTAAGACAAGAAATTCCGAGAAGAACCTCAGATGGATGTCATTACCTGGGTGATAATGATGATCAAGATTCATGAGGAATTCAGCTGAATAACACAAACTGGCACAACGATGAGGTAATTTAATTAACAGGATCGATGGATTGGATCAGATCCCCAGTTTACAACACCTCAACCTAACAAGACATCCAATGGTTGTAATCACACATTCGCTCCTCGAACGCAAACAATTGGTTGCAATACTCCCCGACAACGACGATGGCGGCGTTGTTGTGTCTTGTTGGTTTTGGGGCTTCTGTGTTTCACTTCAGCAGATTCTTCTTCCTCGTTGTTGGAAAAAATGTTCTTGAAATTTCAACATGCATCATCATCTTTGAAATCATCCACAACGATGATGAAAGCCTTTACTCTTCTCTGCGTTCTCTTGTTAATGATGACTCTCTTTCAAACCTCCTCACGAGTGCATGCCATTGGCTCAGGTGGAGAGTGTGCGGGATGTGTCATTGTCTTTCGAGCTGTAGAGAGCTACGTCAATTACAAACAACAACCCATTGATCAAGCATTGATGGAAATTTGTAGTTTCTTACCCGATAAGCTTTCATCCTTCTGTAAATTATTCATCACCCTTGAAGCGGAAGTGTTGATCAAAATGTTAGAAGAACGACAAACTCCTGATATCATTTGCAGAGAATTGGGTCCATGCAAAGATTTTGAGCAATGTACCTTGTTTAAACGAGCAGTGGAATATACATCTCCTCGAAGAAGAACACTCTTCCGAGAGAATTGGTGGCGAAAGTTATTGGATCTGATCATTGCTCCATTCTATAACTCTCTCAATAATCATTTACCATTCAGTGATGCGGATGGTGATCTTCATTCTACAGAGTTCAATTTAAGAGGAAGTGCATGGAGAGGAGCAGACTGTAATGATAATGATGCCTCTGTTTATCCTGGAAGAAAGAAGACTTCTCTCTCACCCATGTATGACCACAATTGTAATGGAATTTATGGTTATGATGAGAAGGGAAGAAGTTATGAACAATTATTTTGTAATGACACCATTTCAAAGACCATGGGAGTGGTTGTTTTTGGAGATTCTCTTTCAGCCCATTTTAGAATTCCTCCAGAATTGGTTCAACCTCAATATATGAATGCTCATACTTATTCACAACTTTGGGAAATGTTAACTAATGGTAAGTATGGTATCATGAGCTCATGATGTGTGTTCATATTTTCGATAATGACAATTGTGTATATTTACATATTCCTTCATTGGTTGTGAATCAATTTTGTGATTGAACGCTTTTCATCATGCGAAATTCACAATTTAGAACTCGATTGGCCAATGTTGGCTTGGGCAACAGGATTTTTGAATTCTTCATACTCTGATTTGACTCCAGGTCCTTCATCATCCATCTACAAACATTTGAGAAATCACAACAGATGTATTCATAGAGATTATGCAACAATTTCGGTCAATGGAGCACGTACTGGAGCTATGGAGGATATCATCAAGACATGGACAAGAGACAAGTTCAATGACCAACCAGTCCTTGCGTTCTATTCTTTGGTTGGTAATGATGTTTGTCACCCAGCTCACAACTTTGATTTTACCACTCCTGAAGAATTTGAAAGAAACGTTGTTGTGAGCTTGAATTATTTAGATAACATCCTTCCAGCTGGTTCTTCTGTTGTGTTTATTGGTCTCGCACAAGGAGGTTATCTATTTGAATTTTTGAAAAATCAAATCCATCCTTTGGGCGTACCTTATCCTGACATGTATGACTATTTGAATTGTTTAGAAAGCAATCCTTGTTGGGGATGGATGAATACAAATGCAACAGTTCGAAATATAACAAGTGCTCAAGCAGCCTTGCTTTCAACAGTCTATGACAAGATTATTCAAAAGTACTCATTCAAGCAATTCAAAATGTACTATCATGAATTCCCACTCAAAGGCATTTTAGATGAATGGGTGAAAAATGGAGGACAGCCAAAAGATTTAATTGAACCATTTGATGGATTTCACTTGAGTCAACCTGGTCAATCTCTCATGGCTGATTACTTGTGGAATTGGATCAAGACAGAACATCCAGAAATTATTGGAAATCCAAATCCAATGAATTCGGAAATTATCAGAGTTTTTGGCGATCAAGGTGGTTACTAATTTTGTAAGAACTGCTGTGTTGGACAGTCTATTGATTCAATTAAAAAAATTATTTATCCAAATGTACAAAATCTAATGACAACTTGTCGTTTTCTATTTGTTTCGTGGCATTATTTTGATCTCATCTTTTCGTCTTCTTCGATTTGTTGTAACCATTGGGGGAAATGTTTTCTGTTTCTCAAATACCAAAGAGAGTAGAGAAGGCATGCGGATCCAACGCAACACAAAGAGCCAACAACCAAAATGACGAAATTAGATGGTGTCGAAAATAGCAACGCAGAAATAAATACCACCAAGTCTGCTACCTTTGTTAGTGAGCCTTCAGTCGCATTAATAATTCCAGAATCTGTTGGATCAACCAATTGTTGCATGATTTGAATTTCCGCTAAATCAAACGAATACAATCCAAGTCTGCTCAAAACAACACAAATAAGGAATAAATACACTGCAAAAGAAAATGTCTCTGTAAAGAAATGAAATCCAATAAAGAACAATACTCCAACTACAAGGCATGAAAATTGTAAATAAATAGATATTAATCCTCCTTTGAATACATTATATCTTCTAATCATGAATGGACCTAAAAATGTTGAACTGAGCCCTGAAATAGCGCTTAATGCTTGAAATACTCCTAGCACAGCAGAGTGAACATTATGGCTTTTTAAATATGATAACAACAAGCCACCATGAGTAAGAACAGTAATGAAAAGTAATACAAATGCCAAACTTGAGAGTAGAACTTTTTGCTGAATATACAGCTTCCATCCATGATAGAGAACCTATTTTCGGCAACAATTCGTACGTGGGATTTGAATGAAAAGGCCAAATGCCGTTCCTCCTTACCTTGAAAATATTTTGATGCTTTAAATTCACAGTGGGCGGTTCCTCTTTCTTCTGCTCCAAATCAATTTGTTCCATATCTTCTGTATTTTGGGCTGCGAGCTCTCGTTCTCGCTCTTCCTTGATTTTTCTTTCTTGTTCTAATTTAGAAATGTGAAGATCTTTGGTCTCAGCATATACTTTGTAAATAAAGAAATATTCTGGAAATAAGGAAATTACATTCCAAGCACAAACAATTATTGTGCCAACTTTGTATCCAGCAAAAGTAACAATTAAACCGAAAATCACTGGGGACATAATAAGAGAAATCATATCCAATCGTCTCATCATGGAATTAATTTTTTCAAGAGAAAGACTTTCAGAACGAGCAATCACTACACACCAATCCTTTGTTCTTGCAACACTAGTTACCATTGCGGCAAGCTCAGAAACAGCACCAACGATGGTACACGAGAAGAATAAAATTATTGAAATGGTTGTCTGAAATGGCCATACAAAGAGTGGTTTTTCACTGTCATTGTTTTGATTGGGCGTTTCTTTCTTTTGATCTTCTGTTAGTCCAAAAACTGCTAACAAAAATATCATGACTGTTGTGATAGCAACGCAAGAGTTTTGAATGATTAGTGCTGATGACATAACTACAAAAAAGAAAATAGTAAATGGTTTATAAATGGTTAAACCATGCAAATCGCTTACCTTTAAATCGAGGTTTTGTGTCTACAATGTATCCCATGTGTGGGCCAAAGATGACACAAGTGACACGATGAATAAATCCAAATAATGCCATTGGAAGTAGGGTACCAGTAAACATGTCTCCAAATATTACAGGCAACGCAAAGGCCCTTTAAACAATTCGGATTTTCATAAACCTTAATATATATTAATGTGCCACTTACCACATTCTTAAATTTGAGGAATAACCAATCATACGTCAATTGAACATTATGTCTCACGAAACCTACCTGTCTCCCTGTGAAATTGCATAATAATAAGATTTCATATTCCAAATTCAAATACTCACCCAAGATGCTAAAAAGTGGCTGATATAAAAGAATACTAATTTCTTTGATTTGAAATCAAATTCTAAAGCGAATGACGACATTAAAACCAACATCAGAGTGACATCTTGCTGACCTACCTTCTTTAAAATATTTCTTAATCTTTTGACTTGTGGTTAGGTCTTTCGCCGGTTCTTGTTGAAATTCTAACATTTCATCCATTTGTGTTTTACCGTCCATAGCAGAACCGTCTTCAATTTGTTTTTCCTCGTTTGCTTCATTCAGCGAAAACATTTGAACATTTTCTGGAACATAGCTGGTTTGTTCTTCTACTGGTCTGTTTGGAACTTGGTGTCCGAACGCTAACGACGAATTTACTTGATGATGAGAGCTCTCTGAATCGTGGTGATCTTGGATTTCAATCACTACTGCACTCTCCGATGAAGGAGAGATTTTCTGATCTATTCCATTATTATGATTGTCTAATAATTGATGCTGTGATGAGTGATTATCCGACAATAACGGAAGTTGGTTATTCGAAGGAAGAAAATTGCTTGGCGATTGTTCTTGAAACATGCGATTTTTTTTGGGAATATGTTTTTTGGGAGACAGGTTTTTGGTTAAAACTACGAATTTGGAAATTGATGGTTTTTCAATAATAAAAGCACTTAGCAATGCATTGTAGAAGAACAAAAAGAATGTAATTGATACAATATAGAAAATTTGGAAACCTTCCTTTTAGGTGTGCTTGAAAATCCAACTTCACATCCCAAAAAAACAAGAATTTATAACCTCTCCAGAGTTGAAACGAGCAATGAAAGGCTTAATCATTTCCGATGAACATTTGGCGTTCAAGGTAAGCAAGGAGAGTTTCCACCACTCCCATCAGTTTTTTGACGGGATCATCTTCTTTTGATCGAATGTAAACAACATGGAATGAAAACGGGCTCAGCAAGTGTTTGAGATGCTTGGATCTGTCGCAAATATTCCCATTCATTTCCGTTCTTCTTCTCACTCAACCTCCATAAAGGACGACCATCCTCCAGAACATTCACATCAATTAAATCCTTATTCCGATCTGAAGGCTTTTCCAACCTCTGAGTTTCATTATCACGAACATCCGTATGTCCAACTTCCTGAACGTATGAAATACCTTCACGCAAGTACAATTGGAAGATATTTGGCAAGAAAAGCCCATCTCTATCCAATGGACAATGACAATGATGCTTGTCTCTCAGACGAATATGTCGAAATGATCAGCGAGTGTTTGCAGCAACACTCGGATATTGAGACTACTCGCAAGCTTTTTCATTATTTTGAATCCATCTTAATACCTGAAAGAGATGCTTGTTTGGTGGGAGGAAAGCTCTCATGGGCTGATCTCTACTTGTGGGGCCTCATTGATCGAGAGTACAACAAGTTTCTCTCTCTCCACCAAGACACCTCTCTCCATCATCATAAGGTCTCTTCGCCCATCAAGGAAGGCCCATCTTCTTCTTTGGTGGTTCTACCAAATATTCCAAAGGGACAACAACAACAACTGTCAGAGTGTGTGGTGGATTTCACCTCTCTGGACAACATTCGTATGGTCCATCTTTTGGTTCCAAAAAGGTTAGGAAATAAAGAATTCCGCTAGATTTTGCTGCGATCCTTCGAGAGAGAGCTGCTAATCGCTCTTCTCCCTCGATTTCTCGGGATGACCATTTCCCAGTTCGAAACCCAACAAACATTATTAAAAAATGTCTTTGGACACATCAGCTACACACGTGTTGCCTGTGGTACCTTCTTCTTTTCAGCAGAATGAGAGTCAAACTGGTGCCGAGCAACAACCGAGTAATAACACTTCATCAGCGGCATCAAGTACAGCTGAGAGTAATTCTGTACAACAACCCAATTTAATCAGATCATCAAATAACAATCAACAACAAAACATCAAAGCCAAGCGGAATACAAACAAGTTAGGACTCTCCATAAAAGCACCAATGAGTAATGATGTAGTTGCTGATTCTGATTCATCATCATCATCAAATTTAATTGACGAAATTCCGTCATTCTTGTTGGATCAGTACAACAAGAGTGGAGGAGAGGAAAAGATGAGCTTGCCAACCACTACTTCTGATCCGAGCACTATTTTCGCACCTACAACTATTTCTTCTTTATCTTCTGCTGGTAGCGGCCCTCTCAAGATTAAACTTTTGTCAACACCCTCTGTTCCAATTACAAAGAGTCCCAGTTCTGCATCAACCATTTCTCCTGCTTCATCCTCTTCTCCTTCTGAACAGCTTCCTCTTTCAGCAGGAGCTGTACCATCCAGTACAACTCCTCAATTTACTCCACTAAATAGACCCAAAACAGAGTCTAGCAAAAAACAAGGCAAAAAGAATTTACATTTAACTCTCAATTTACCAAGTAAAAACAAGGTGCCTGGAGTAGGATTAGATCATGAATTTTCAGTGTAAGTATTTGAGACGTCACAACTTTTTGTCACTGTAAGCATGATTATGTAGTTCTCAGAGTGGTACTTGGAAAGCAGGAGCAATTGAAATTGGAAAGTATGGACTAAAAGGCTCAAATGAGGAATCTCCAACTGTACCTTCGACTACCACCAGTATAACATCCACAACATCAGACGAGCCTAATCGATTGAATACCCCTAGCGGATCTACTCCCTGTGTCCTCCGATAATAGCGCAACAGATGCCTCCTCTCCATCCTTTTTTGACTCAATCACTGGAAAACGAAGATCACCAAAAATCAATTATGAAGATTTACAAATTTCAAAAACAGCACTGGGCGCTGGTGCATCTGCAAAAGTTATTAGAGCCCGCTTAAAGAGCGACGAGTCCAAAATATTTGCAATGAAAATTATCGACCTCTATGAAGAAGGTGTAAAACCTAAGCAGATTATTTCCGAAGTCAAGGCTCTTTATGAGAGCGTTTGCTGTGAAAATGTTGTGAAATTTTATGAAGCTTTTCACAGAGAAGGTACAATACGGCTCTTGATTGAATATATGGACTGTGGCTCTTTGGAGGATGTTTATACCACAACCGGCACTATTCCAGAACCTGTGTTGGCAGAAATGACTTTTCAGATTTTGAAAGCTCTGGATTATCTGGAAGGAAAGGGAATTATTCATAGGTATGTTTTACGAAAATTTGAGAAATGCATATTACAATGTTCAAATTTGCAAACAACAGAGATATCAAACCAGCAAATATTTTACTCAACAAAAAAGGTAAGCTTTTAGAAAGAATATACTTGATTAATTGTAACATTAATTAGGCATCGTGAAACTGACTGATTTCGGAATGTCTCAACAATCTGAGTCCAAAAAATTCAAAACGTTCCAAGGAACATACTATTACATGTCACCAGAACGTCTTAGAGGAGATTCTCACAGTTTTGATAGCGATATTTGGAGTTTGGGTGTTTCAATTGCTGAATGTGCTTGTGGTTCTCTGCCATTCGAAAAAGGCTCAGAGTCCAGTTTATGGAATTTGTTGCAATATGTCACAGATTCTAATGTAGTAATCATCAAATCTGGAAACTTTTCTGACGAGTTCATTGATTTTGTGCAGAAATGTATGGCAAAACAACCCATTGACAGACCATCTGCAAAACAATTATTTAACCATCCATGGATTAAAAAATACATTTCAGATCCAAATGGTTTTGTTCCAAAAAGAACAAAACAATGGATCAAAGAAGTGTATCTCCCAAAAAAGAAAGTGAAAAAAGAAGAGGCTAAGAAGGAGAAAAAGGACTATGACGTTCTCAAAGACATGTTGAATAAGTATCAGGAGCAATAAATCATGGCCATGGAATTCTTTTGAAAATTATTATTCACGTGAAAGAAAAAATGAGTATTCGTTCTTCCCTGTTGCTCTATTCTCTTTGTGCTTCTTCTTTGGCACTCAAAGGAAACCACCATCAGATCGTTCGAAAAGGAATCAGATTGTTGGCATCGTCGTTATCATCCAACATTACCCAACAATTCAAATTCATTCAACACTCCACTTCCTATCATTCCGGTGCCATTAAATGTTTCTCTACGTTTGGCAACAAACTTCAAATTGATCCTATCACGGCCATTGCTAAAGAAGCTGAAAAGTATGCTCCTAAAAACGTATTGCAAATTGAAGATAGAATTTATCAAATGGAGTCCGAGCTAAATTATAATCAAAACAACATTTCCGAGCAAGCATTGTGCGATATTTATGACGAGTTGAGCGATCTCTATTGCAAAATATTCATGTATGAAAAGGCTGAACGTGCTTTAGCACAATATCTTCCTCTGGCAACTAAAATATTTGGAGAGAATAATTTCAAAACAGGAGAAGCCTATCACAAACTGAGCATGATTAATGTTGCTGTTGATAAATTAAAATTGGCATACCAACATCAATCAAAGTGCATCGAAATTAAGACTAAAGCATTCTTGGAAGCACAAAAATCTTTATCCAAGCAAGAAATTGCAGAATACAGCTTTGACCTTTCATCGGAGTGGAATTACTTGGGTGAAATCGCTCTCAAGCAAAGCAATTTGCCTGATGCTAAAAAAACATTCCAAAAGGCAATCAAATTGTTCGAACAAACAATTAATCCAATTTATAAGAAAGATGAAAGAGAAATTAGAAATGAATATGAAAAGGCAAAGAACCTCTCAAAGCCTTTTATGGAGCTTAAAGATGTCCCAATGAAAGAATCTAAAGAGTATGCTGAATACAAGTCCAAATTACCAAAGAGCAACATTCATGAATTGGAGTTTGTACCCATTAATTTATTAAGAGCACTCGATAATCTTGGTACTGTTCATTATCGTATGAAAGAATACGAAGAAGCTTATTTCGTCTTCAATAAGGCTGTTCAATTCCAAGACTATTTTGTAAAACTCGAGAACGACTCATCTTCTGTCACAATTACTGAAGATGCGTTTGAAATTATTGGAAACGCTTATTTGAACATGGCAAACTGTGCTTTGTATTTAGAAATGGCAGACAAGTCTGAAGAGCTTTATCAATATGCTATCAAGTTTATTCAAAAAGTGTTAGGTGAAAAACATCCCAAGATTGGAAGTTTGTATTATTCCTTAGGTGTTTTGCATGCTTCTCGAGGAGATTTCCAACACTCTGAAGATTATACCAAGAAAGCTTTAGAGATCTTTTCCATGTCAGACTCTGATGTAGACTTACCACACTCAGAACAAATTAGAAAGCTTGTAGAAACAGGAAAGTGTTATCTTACCCTAGGAACATTATACTTGAATCGAAAAGACTTTTCAAATGCTGAAGACATGCTTAAGAGATCTTTGGACATTCACAACAAGATGAAATCAGCTGGTTCACAAGACACAAACACTACATTTGATATCGCGTTTATTTTGAATAGCTTGGGTAAAATATCTGAAGAAAAGAATTTACCTGAAGAAGCTCTTGCTTATTACCAAAAGGCATATATCATTGCCAAGTCTATTCAAGATGGAAACAACCACGTGGTTGCCACAGCATTGATGAATATTGTAAGTATTCTTTTGATCCTTCATCATTTAATGTATGACTCACAAATGGAACAGGGTAAATTCTTTTTCCATCAAGAAAACTATGAGGAAGCTGAAAAGCACTTCGTTGCTTCCTATAAGGCATATGATGCATCTTTTCCAACTCAGTACCATCCTGATGTTGGAGATTTGTGCTTTGAACTTGGTAAAACTTACATCAAATTGAATATGAACGAAAAAGCAAAGCGAAAATTCGAAGAGGCAAGAGATGTTTATCTTGGCTATGAAAATCCATTAAGTCCAAAATTAGACATGGTATTCAATGAAATCAAGAATGTCTCACAATTAGTTCAACAAGATCTTGAAAACAGAAAACAACAAGATTTATCAGGAAAAGACAAAGAGAAACTCGAACAGGATATTGATTTTGAACGTCACAGAGATAGCGACAACCAAGTTAGAGAGAAACTGGTTCATTTGAAGCGTAAACAAATGGAAATGGAAGCAAATAAGCAATAACAAATTTTATCCTTCTTTGAGAGAGCTTCCCTTTGCTCATATTTTCAAAATTAAAGTTATTATTCTTCTGTTTAAAATAACTGGAAGCTGTGATGTATTCGCTCGAAGAGTTTGGCCACCTCTTGGTCATATGCTTGGGCAAGAGTGTACGTTGAAATTGAATATACTTTTCCTTCATGCAAGATTGAAGTAACCATGAATGTTAATCCTAAACTACCTTCATTAGAGAGAGTATAAATACTTGTATAACAATCATGACCATTAATTGAAGAAATTTCCTCGTTCAAGATTGTGAATTTTGGATTTTCCAATAATTTTCTTGATGTCTGCTTAACTTGTTCAATATTCGTAACATTTTCTGGAGCATTTTCTACAGAAATCATCGCTTCAAGGGTTAATTTGGAATAATCCAACTCGTCATTCGAGACGTCAGAGGAAAGGAAAGACACTACAGGCTCCTGATGCGAGAATTGATGGATGATTTGATTCGGAGGCACAATAATCTTGAATCTGTATTCTGAGTTTTCATAGAGAATCTCATCTTTAAGTCTTGCTTCAGAAAATTTTAAGCTCTTTGCTGCTAATAAAGCTTCTGCTTTAAAGTCTTCAAAAATGTCTTCCTTGCAATGAGATGCAATCAAATAATATACATTATCTAATTTCACAACTACATCAATATGCTTTTCCTTGTCAGAAGAGTAAGTCATAACATCTCCCATCACTCCACAAACACTAATAGAGCCATGTATTTCCTTTAACGAGTGCATATTCTTAATGTTTTTTAAATAAGAGTCTTTTGAGAATTTTTCTCCCATGTTAAATATCGATATTTCTTTTACAACCTCTTCCTTGTGATATCTTGCAATGGTTAGTAATGTTTCTTTGTTAGGTCTAACAGAGTAGAATAGAGATGGGAATGTAAGCTCCATGCCATTCATCTTGCGTATCATAGCCTTTCCAAAATAGGTTGGCTTTGATATTTGCAAATTTCTTATAATATCTCGTATTAAATTGACATTAAAATTTTCTACAATTCCAGAAGATGACGACACTAAATGCTGTACCATGTAGCACTTGGACTCTTGAGAAATACTTGCAATATAAGCTTTAATCGTGCTACTCTCTCCAACAATGTCGAACAATATTTCAACTCCCTTATTACCATTGCTGTAAAAACCTTGTTTTTGCAAAATGTTTACATTACCCATTGCTTGTTGGGTTAGGAGTTCCAAATTTTGTTCAGAATATTCAAGCGCATCAAAATTCATCATATTTTCTTCAACGCTAATCAAAATCACCACTGATGAATGAGGATCTGTTAAATAATTATAAATGAAAGCAATGAATGGCAATCATTTCAGATGAACACGATCAAAGAAAATTTGCAGTTTACGAAAATAAAACATACTTTCCGTATCAACAAGCTGTATCTGGCTCAAATGGCTGCTATTAATCAAAGAGGCTTCATAAGTTGGCGGATATTTAAATAAAATTCCGAGTTTTTTGTTTTCAAAAGTCTTCCATGATTCAAATCTTTTCTCATCACCACTACTCAGAGAATAATTTGGTATCGTTGATTTAGAAGCGGATGATTTTTTAGTGGTTTCATCTTCACTTCCATGCCAATATTTATATGCAGCATAGGACAATAACGTTGTTGCTGTTGTTAATCCGAAGGCAATCAAGCCCTTTTTAATAGCAGAGGAACCATCACCACCAGCGCTTGCACTTGAATCGAAAGGCATTTTTTTGCGTTCAAAAAATTTCGTTATTTTTGGTCCTTGCGAAACAATTCATAAAACAACAAGAAGAGAAATTCCAAAAGGGGAGAAGGGAACACAGTGTGAAGAAATCCTGCTGAACTGGACTACAGCCACATATGTGGTCAATTAATTGGTTCATTGTCATCAACAACAGTATTTATTTGGTGTTTGTCATGATTGAACCCAATAGTCTCAAACGGACCCCAATGAACCTGTCATTTTCAACAACAAACTCAGTTCGTGGGCACAACGTTCAGATTCAGGGAATTCTCGAAAACAAAAAAACAACACTAGTGTACTGGCACGACCTAGATAACGTGTTAAATTTCGTTGTACTTTCTGAATGGCACCAAGCTCAGATCCTATGCTTGTTATAATTCAACCTTGGCAGAGGATATTCCATCCGAATTGGAGACTCTGAATTCGGATCATTATTTAGTGAGGGATATGAACATTTCAAGCACACGAAGGGCTGCTTTTATGAGACCTTCTGAAACAAGTGTGAATCATTCCAATGAATTGATCATGATGGTTGCAATGCCTGTATTGACTGTGGATACTGACACAGTGTCGTATGGTATCATGTTATTTGAAATGTATCAAACGAATTCTTTGATTCAAGTTTTAACAGCCAAAACATAAGTGTGTTTCTTTTTATGATTTGAACTCAACAAGTGGAATACAAGTGGCATAAACCATGACAGGATGGAGTGATACGTCATCTGCTATTTCTTCCTATAGTGGTCTGACCATTAATGCTTTGAACACCACATGGTTGTTACAAGACTTTTTCTATATTGGAACTTTTGATTCGTCCTCCACTCTGTTGACCTCACAACGACATTGTGACACTAGTGGCTCATCAAGCATTGCAGGTGTTTTAGAAGAAGAGAGTATATATGGAGAACGAATGTCATCTCTTCAAATTTTACAAGATGTCAATCAGCAGAATACAATCATGTTGAGATCAGATATTTCAAGAAGTATTCATTTATACAAATGGAATTAATTCTTTCTTAATCACGTGGGGTGTAATGACTGCAATGCTGATATTACTTTCCGTTTCAGTAATTGTATTTGTGGAACTTGTTGTGTTGAGAAGAATGATTAAGCTTACGAATGGCGTGATTCAAATAACAGGTGAATGGCAAACCGATGGTAATGCTGTCACTAAGGGAGTTAAATTCATGAAAATAAAAAAGCAAATACAACCATTCTCATTCTTCCACGAGAAACAAACAAAAACACAGCTCGAGCAGTACCATATGTACTCTTTCCAAGTGGAGGCTGGTGACCCTATCAGGTGTGGGAAGAAAGATCCTTGGATTAAGGCTATCGTTGTCAGCAACGCGAATGTTGTCGGAGATAATATGGTGTGGATTGTACCCTTTCCATGGAAAGGTGGGAGATTCTCGTATAATCTCCAAAGTTTGATCCATTTCACTGGACACCTTCTTGACTTTGTCTCTTCAATAATACGACCTTTTCTTGATCTTTTGGAATTCGTTCTTGACTTTCTTAATCTCAAGCTGAAATGACCTCTCCTCAAGTTGCCTTCAATAGATTGTCATTCAAGAAGGAGATATAATCGATGCCTATGTTATAGTTGCAAGAAATAAGTCCGAGCAAAATGAATTGAAGAAAACACTCCTTTCACAACAGCAACAATTTGTAGAACAACAACAATCCTTTGAATTTGATTATTATTGGAAGAATAGAGAAATGAGAAACAAATTGCGAGTGTTCTGTATGAATGAAAAATCTTATGAAAACTTTAAATTCTTAGAAGAGGTGGATGTCTACAAAAAGATCAAACGCACTCAACAGCGTTCCAAGAAGCAACAAGAAATTATTGAACAATTCTTAACAAAGGACAGCAAATATGAATTGAATTTATCTCAAGATGAGACATTTACATTGGTCAGTAAGATCAAGAATGGTTATGGTCAAGTCGAAATTCTTTTCGACAAGTTGCAACTGGTGGTGAGAAATATATACCTTTCAAAGATTCTTACTCGAAATTGCGAAAGAAAATGACGAAACCACATCTTCATTATCTTTGGATCTAGGAGACGACTCTACAGATACTGTTAGTACTGGCTCACTTGTAGATTAAGAAGAAGATTGCACCAATGATTCATGATCATGTCATGGTAAAATTGTAAACTACTCGAGCAACAAGAATTCATTCTCAATTTTGTAAAGAATATGATCATTCTTAAAGAATAATACACCTCAAGACTTTCATCACCACATTCATGACGTCGTTCCATGAGATTTTAACCATATAAATCAACCAAATGAAATCGAAGATAAATGTTACATGGAATGACTTTGGAAAAAAGCCAAAGTAAAAAATTGTAAAAAATCGAAATTGCATTTTGAATCGTGTCTCTCCTCCTTCCAACATCATCATCATCGATTTTCCTAAAAGACCCTTACAACGAGCCTTTCTTTCTGATCGGCAACATTGTCATCATCACAGGATGGGAAATGAAATTACCAAAATACAGCAACAACAAAAACGTCTTCGGCAACAAAAATCCTCCAATCCGTTTGTGTATGAAACTTCGGAAGTTGAACAGGAATTTGTGTTAGTGGATCCGTTATTTGTAAAGATTGAAGATCCACCATCATCATCATCCTCCAGGAAGAATTCGGTTAAAAGCACAACAAGCACGAATAGTCTTCTTGGAAACACTGCATCATGTGCCAGCATTGGAAGAAGTGGATCAACGACCGTTGCCATGCAGGCAAAACCAAAGATCTCCAATGCATTGGAACAAAAACAGCATTATCAAGAATTATTCTCTAGAAATAGACATAACAGTTTATTATGCCAATTGGATGGAGATATTTTGTTTCATATCATGTCTTTTATATTTACACCTTCAGCAAGTGGAGGTGATCATTGTAGAAAAGCTGAGCAACGAACAACTGAGCAAAAAACAGAGGAAGAGGAAGAAACACATGTTGAAAAGTGTAACGATGACCTCAACACCGAAGATTCAGATGAGGAGGAAGATGATAGAGAATACACGGTTCTAAGACAAGCTTTCGACTTGCATCTAGTTTGTCAATATTTGTATATTTCAATCTGGGAAAATATTCATAGTTCAGAAATATTATGGAAAAATATTTTTGAAATCATTGTTCCACACGATCATCCGTTCTATACGTTCACCATGTCACCACCACAAATGTCTTCTTACTCGGATAAAAATTCAAAAGTATTACGAGCATGTAAATACGCAGAAAAGATGCACAAAAGCTTTAAAGAAAAATGTAGATTATTTACAAATTATAATTGGAAGACGATTAACAGATGCTGCAAACTAATTGGAGAGTCCAGCAACAGCTCGTTTTGTTTTATAGCCAATGATGGAGAATTAATGGAAGCCTCATTAATGAAATTAGTAATTTTAGGTCCTCGATCATGTGGAAAGACCTCGCTACAAACAAGGTATTTTAATCCAAGCTTTTTCGAAGAAGGTTTCTGTACGGATAAGCATAATACATGTTCTCCAACCGCATCCTTTGATTTTTCATCACATCTCATCAGAGTCCTTTATAATAGGACTGATTTGAGAAAATCGCAATGCAACAAGTGCACTTACGGAATGCAGGTTTGGGATTGTGCAGCACTAAAAGAAGAGACCGATGAAATATGCTCAAGTGTGTTTAAAGATATGGATGCCTTAATGCTATGTTATGCCATTGACGATCACACTGGCTTTAAAGAAGTCAAAGACGTGTATTTACCAATGGCTATTAATTATTTACATGGAAAGGCCTTTGAAAATATTCCTAAAATTCTTGTAGGATTGAAATGTGACAAGGAAAATGAAAGGCAGGTCAGCAAACAAGAAGCTCTTGAATTTGCTCAAGTCAATGACATGCCGTTCATTGAAGTGAGCGCCAAAGATTGTATCAATCATCAACTTCCATTTCAATACTTGTTGTATTGTGGAAAAGAAGATGAAACAAATATTCACTTTTCAGATGAATTACTTGAACTGAAAAAGAGAGAAGCGAATGAAATATTCATGCTCAACTTTTTCCTTAATCAAGACCAATCACCCCATTTGACAGATACCAATTGGTAACAATAGCGATCAATTTGTACAAAGACCAACTCTTACTAAATATTTTCTAACTGTAATTCTTCGTTAGCATGCTGATCAGTCTTCCAGAAACAAGTTGAATTTCATGTTGAAAAAAAAATGACCAAAAAACGTTCCCTTCCCTCGTGGATGATTACTGCAAAATCGGAACCAACATCTTCATCAAATTCTGTACCACCGTTACTGCAACCAACCAGTGAGTTGGAAGGAGAGAGTACAAGTGCTGATTCACAAAAGAATGTTCAAAACATCCAAAATATTGTTGAAATCAATAATAAGAATGGTAATTCCGATCATCATCATGCCGTTCATAACAATCAGGACATTCATCAAAATTCTTCAAATACTATTATTTCAAAATCAAATAGAGATCAATTTTCTCCTTTTGAAATGCAAAAAAAGAGAACTTTGGAACAAGCAGATCTTTACAGAAATTCAATTCGTCAAAATGGTGAAGAACCTCAGATCAAATTTTCAAAACCTACTCTTTCCAAAGATCTCATCAAAGAATATTTCAACTTTTATACATCATGTCCTAGAGTCATTGTGTTGGATTGTGAAACAAGTGGATTTTCGAAATCAGATCAAGTGATTGAATTGGCTGCAGTTGAATTGAAACATGGTATTCGAACTGGAAAATTATTCAGTAGTAAAATCAAATTGAATGATGGAGTGAGTATTCACGAAAAGGCTCAACAAGTTCACAAAATTTCAGAAACAGATTTATTGGTGCATCCTCCAAGTTCACTCATTTTGGGTGAGTTTTTGGAATTTCTAAGAGAGGATGTCAGTTCTTCCGCTCTTACTACAGGAATTGTTGCTCATAATTTGAAATTTGATATTCGTATGATTACGCAAGATATTGAAAAGTATTATGGGCCGAATCATGTTCCATTGATATTTCAGGATAGCTCTCGCCAATTCTGTACCATGCAATTCCACAAGAATGCTCGAGGAAAGAACGCAAGTTACGATTTGGACAGTGCATGTCATTATTTTGGCATTTCACGTGGAGAACGAGATGAAGCTCATAGCGCCTTGCAGGACGCTGAGATTACTGCTCAATTATTTTTGAGTTTAAAGGAATACGTGGAATGGGAAAACGAAGAACCCATTTCTATTAGTCCACACACCCGCAATTATGATAATACAGTGCTTGAAAGTGAAACAAATGCAGTCATACAGAGTGAGACTGATGTGACAAAAAGTCAATCTCTTGAGGAAGAAAGAAGTAACAGTGGTGTTTTCAACTTTTTCAGAAAATTCTTTGGCAACTGGTATTAAAACAACTCTAATAGTTTATAGCATTATTCTTGTGAAACCTTCCTCAAATTATTTCTGTCATTCAATCAAGACGACTGCTGAGAACGAGTTTTGATCAACTGCCTTTACATGTCAAAACTATAGCACAAAGGCTCGTGTGTATTTCATCTTTGGCACTGTCCCTATTATTTGTTCTCCTTTCAAAAACAATCTCAATTCATTGGCAACAGATATTTCCAAGTCAACTATTTGGCCTCTGATTTATCGTGAAGTATCATGTATTCTCTTGAACTTGTTCCAAATCTAATGAGATCAAACTCTCTTAACTCATAATAGAGAGAATCCGGTATTCTTTCTCCATTGACAAAAGTCCCATTCGTGCTTTGCAAATCAATAATAAATGGTTTTGTTGAACCAATAGATTGTCCTGTAAGTCGAGCTCGTTTGTCATCACCAACACCAGTCGTAAATCGAAAACAAATAACTGCATGTTGCTTGCTGCAAGATGGATTCAACGTTGGAATATCTGAAACATCGCTATCTCTACCAAATAGCCAAGCTTTTTGTTTGTACAGTAAAAATGGTTCTCCTTCAGCTTTGTCATCTTTCATTTCGAACATCATCCACTTCACATCAGGTAATCTACATTCAGGTGGAGCTTGCCATTTTAAAACTGTTCCTTTTTGATTTACAACGTTTGTTTGCTTTACCAACACGCCACTCAATTCAAAACTAATTCCTACATTAACTATTGCAGAATTTTCCTCTTGTGCTGAATTGTCTTCCTTTTCATTGTAATGATGCTGAGATGAACCAGGTTGAGAGGCTGTTTCCTGTTGTTGGATCTTTTCATTTCCCAATATTTGTTTTTTCTTCATCTGATAAAGTAAATGCTTCTTTTCTCGTTCCAATTTATTTTCCTCATAAATTTCATGATAGGTTCTTTTTGTTTTCTTTTCTTGCTCCGAAATATGTTTTGCAAAAGGGTCTACTCTTTCTGGTGATAACTGTACATTTCTCCATCTTGATGTATAATCATTTTCTCGCTCCGATATTGATTTTGTTTTGTATTTATCAAATGGATCACCTCCCGATGATCTCTCCATGACGCTTGAGGCCTCATTAATAAATTCCTGCGGAGCACTCCATTGACTCTCCACAGCTTTATTCCAGTTGGATGATGATGTTGAATTTTTATTCTTTGAAAAGGCTGCAAAACCAGAAAAACCACTCGGGAGCGATGATGATTGATCGTTGTGTGTTCGATGATGACGCTGTGATTGTGTTGGCATTTTTTTATTGTTTTGAGCGAAATTGAACAAGAATCTTTTTATTCACTTATTGACCTCTCTGGAAATGAGAATTTGCATGTTATTTATGGCATTTCAATAGTATTCTTCATTTAGGGAGAAGTGCTCACATGGAGTCGAATTTGTCGCCAACCTTCGACAATGCTCACCTTTCGAGAAAATAACTCTCAACCACTCCTCTTTTAAAGCAATACTTTGGCAACAAGTATTTCCAAGAAATGACATTTCGATCATTGAGTGGAATGTGAATGGCTAACACTCTCAAAACATTCCTCATCCAAGAATCGAATAAATGTTGAGTGTTGCTGTGCTAGGGGATGATGCAATTCTTCATCTTGATTCGTTAAGAGGTACAAACAATGCATGGACGAGTTCATCTCTTCACTGCATTTCTTCCACAGAGTTGAATGTTCCAATATAAATTGGAATGGAACATACAATCGAAAAGATGAATATCCAGCTGCATGATGACCATTGGGTTGTTGTACTTGTTGTTCTAGTTGTAATAAATTCCAAATCTGTGAAAATGACGCTTTACCATAAAGAAATTCTTTCCATTGTAAAAGTTCAACAATTAAATCGTTTGGAAGTTGTTCCATTAAAAGAGGACAACATTTAACACTTGGATATTCTGATAAACAAATAAAGAGACGATTCCAATCACATGCTGTTGTTGTTGTGAAAATTGTAACAACCTTGTTGGAACTTCATTCAATGAAAAGACACCTTCTTGTCATGTACAAGAAGAATATTCAGAAATTCATTCGAGTGCTGATCCTTGACAAGTTGACAAACAGGATGTGGAATATAATTTGACATTTCAGAGATGTCTCGATTATCACTCAATAAAGGATTGAATAACGAGAAATCCATGATGGAATCTTCTTCTTCATCGTGTTTAAAAAGGTGTGAAAAATGTTCCATCGAGCAGGAGGAAGAACATTCTTGATCATTCTCATCCTTTCATTCACTCGACCCTCACTACTATCCTCATCATTGTCCAAGATATCTATTTGAAATCTTTTTCTTTCCAATTCTCCCATTTCTTTGTTTTGCTGTCACATGGATCATTACTAGAGGATATTTGAGTGCTGTTTCATGGAAAGCATTGGTACTCATCGATGGAGAACTGGAAAGTGTTTTTTAAATGAATCCAATAATCTTCATCGATTAAGGCTTTGTAAGGGCAGAAGAGGTAGATCATTCCTCCTGTTTTGGGAATTACTCTCTGTATTAAATCGAAATATTCTAATTGTTGAACATTAAGTTGACATAAAAAGGGAAATGGAATTCCATTCTCATTGGTTGGTCATTCTAAATCTCGTGGAAGATCAGGAGATCCATTTGGTTTCTCCCAATGCTAAATATTGATCAAAGTCTTGTAAAACTTTTGAAAGTTGTGAAGAAAGTTGTGAAATCTTGTCACTTTCTACTTGCATTGGAATGGTTTCCCAAAAGAATTTGAAATGACATGATTTCCAACGTTGGAGTAGATGATGATGAAACTTGACTCGTGGTGGAAGGAATTTCTTCTCTCTCACTCGATTCTTGATTCTTATTGAGCATGTTCATCTTTTCTTTGAGCATTTGGACTGAACAAGAATGGGTTTAAATAAGAGTTGCTCTCCAGGTTGAATTTTTTCTCTCCATGCAGTTCCATTGGTTCAACATATAATTCTGCAACATATCCAGTGGAGACACACTTGTTGACACTTTCTGAATTCGATGATTGATCTGAATATAAGAAAAGTTCGTGCCTTGCTTGATCGTCGTCTTGAAAAATCTCATCAATCGTTGATCCTTTTCACGTTTAACAGAAGAATGATCGATTGATCACTGCAAATATACTCATATTGATCACCCACTTGGAAGTCTAGACTTTTCTTTTTTGATGAATGGTTTTCTTGTTCGAACATGATGTAAAACCATGATCACGTTCAATAAATGCTCGTTCATCTATTGCATGATCTTTTTCATTCTTTAAAATTATAAAATCATTGTATCCATTCCAACCTGCACGATCTGGAATCATGGCATTCACATAGTGAATGGTCATGAACTCTGGATGGTATCGTAACATTTTGTAAAATTCAAAATGATATTCATCCAAATCATCTTGTTCCTCTTTCTTGAATAAAATCTCTCTACTGAATTCATAGTCTTTGTGCTGTTCAAGAAAATCTGAAATGGGTTTATATATGTGTTTGGGTTTGGGTTTTTGGACACTTTTTTTATGAATGAAATATGCCTTCCAGAATCGACTGTATGATGAATTCAGAGGAGAGGAAGAGTTGGCAGGTGATGAAGTGCAACAGTTTGTTTTTGAACAGTGGTGTGATGTTTCGAGTGATGGAAGTATAATGGAAGGAATGATTGGTGTCATGTAATCGTCTCTCGACCAATAACTTCCAATCGAGTTTGTGTGAAATGATATTGTACCAGTTTTTGCAAACTTTTGAAACGTTCTTCAATAATTCACATCCATTTAAATATTCGAACAGTTCAACAAATATTTCGGAGGGCAGTTGTGACAAGACACAACAGGAATGTTGTGATGAGATGTCATCATGGCTTGATAGATAATCGTGTAAGTCATTCGGTTTTTGTTTCTTTTCATGATAGGATGGAACATTGTTCTTTCTCTTGGTTGCCATTTTTTTAAGGGTCACACACAACTAAATATCATGGTAACAATAATTATAAAAATATTATCATTATGGTAATGAATGATTACCCTCACAAAAATATAAATACTTGTTTGCAACACACCATATTCCAGAAATTATTGACTCAAGACAATTATTTATTGTTGAGTGAAATTGCAGTTCAGAACGGCATCCCCTTGGTTGCTCCAAGTTTAGGACAGTGTTCGTCATGGCACAATTTCCAATAAACAATTCTTCTCGAGTATTGTTAATAAAAGGTATTAACGACCACACGTGAGAGAAAGTACAGAGTTAGCAATAAATTGGTATTCAATTACAAGCATGAATAATATTCGTCATGCTGGTCCACTATCTGTATCTTTCTACAAACTCGTGTGGTCATTATCCTCAGCATCCTGTGTCTTCAGTTACTCCCAGTTCCAGTTTAACGATTGTCTCAGCGCAAGTTGGGTGAATTCCAACAGTTTCATCAAAATCTTCTTTGGTAGCTCCCATTTTGATGGCGACCGCAAATCCTTGAGTCACCTCGCCAGCATTTGGACCTACATAGTGGAATCCCAAGATTCTTTCATTATCAAGAGAGTTGCAAATTAATTTAGCGAAAGCCTTCACTTCTCTTGCTGGTGGTTCATGTTCCAAAACGTAATATGATTTCTTGTAAATAACAAGATTGTCACCATATCTTTTAACAGCTTCCTCCTCTGTTAGACCGCAACAGCCATATTCTACAGGTGTGAAAACTGTGGTTGGGACCTTTTCATAATCCATTGCCTTTTTGCTCGAGTTAAAGAGACGTTGTGCAAGTAATTTTCCAGCCATAATGGCAACAGGGGTCAATTCTAATCCACCAGATATCACATCTCCAATTGCATAAATGTGCGGCACTGATGATTGTTCGTATTTGTTTACCAAAATCTTTCCGACATTGTCTACCTTAACTCCAACTCTTTCCAAATTGAGAGCCTTAGTAAGAGCATATCTTCCTGTTGCAAACAGAACTGTATCATATTCCTCCGTGTTCTTTTCCTTTGTTTCAACATTAATGTACTCTACGGCTAATCTACCGCTCTCAAGCTTGGTCACAGAAAGTGGTACACATGGCTGATAAAATTTAACGCCATGGTCGCTCATTGTGTTGGCGATCTTATCTGCACATTCTCTGTCAAAACCTCGCAAAGGAACCGAACGAACCATAATACTCGTGTCATAACCAATACCATGCAAAAATCCTCCGCATTCGAGAGCCACATAGGACGCACCAACAACAAGTGTCTTTCCAGGTTCCTTTTGCATGCTGAAAATATCATCGCTAGAAATGCAGTACTCTTTGGCACCTGGAATATCTGGATATGATGGACGACCACCAACAGCAATAACAAATCGTCTTGCTGTGAAAGTTTTACCTGGATCGGAATCATTCTTCTTTCCAACCACAGTATGAGCGTCCACAAAAGTAGCATACATATTGTGGTATGCAATTCCTCTCTTTCTTAAATCTGTTCGATATTTAAAGTTAAGTCCATGAACATGTTCTTGCACCTTTTCAACAAGAGTTTCCCAACTATGCAATGGTTTTCTTTCAACGCCGTGACCAGTGGCAGGCAATTTCCAACCAAAGGCTGCACTGTCTTCAATTCTATCTCCAATGAGAGCAGCTGTGTGCATAAGCTTTTTAGGAATACATCCAACTAACGACATGAAGAACATGTTGAAGGGCGAGAGAATATTTTGTCCAGCAAATATTTGAAAATTGATTCAATATTTGAATAATGATGAGAAGAATGAATTTTGAAAGATTGATCATAAGATATAATTTTCCGTATCATAATAACACATACCATTCACGCATGTACCACCCAATCCCCAAGTAGTTCCTTGTGGTGAAGGTTTAATAAAATCAAACACGGCTACCTTTGCTCCAAGCTGTTGAGCAGCTTTGGCACAGGCAATGCCTCCCGATCCTCCACCGATAACAATCAAATCATAGTCATAACCATGATCCATCTCGGGCTCTTGAGTATCAATGATACCACCATCCTGATGATTACTTGCTGTATCAGTCATGATGATGATCTTCAGCAGCAAAACTATTAAAAGAGTTTTGTTAATACAACGCCAGAGTTTTTGTTGGATTTTTTTAGATGGGAAATTTTAATCAAAATTCGCCTCTATAACGGTGATTGATGTCCAACAGAGAGAAAGGATTCTTGCATGAAAGAGGATGCTTTAATATCTATGAAGAAGAGGAACACAAATCACAGGCGCCATTCATAATATTTGAATTCGACAAATTGTTCTTTCTTTTTGGCACACACCGACATAGGAAGATCCAACTTGTTCAAAAGGGATGACATTGGCTTTGTTTAAATTTGCATTCAAAAAATATTTGAACTTTCTCTCAACACGCAATGATAAGCTCATCATCATCACAGGCTTCTTCTTCGGAGCTTCAGCCCAACTTTGAGAAGGAAGTTATTGATTTGAAACAAAGTCATTATAATAATTCGGAGTATGGGACAAAAGAATACATGAACAAATATTTGGACAGGCAATTTTCTAAAGATTATGGAAGCAGTGCAAAGAATACAAGACTCATGATCAGAGTTTTGCAGCTGGTAATGGCAGAACTTTCAAATGATTCAAATGAAAATGTGAACGATAAATTAGTATTTTTGAAGAAACATTTATATGGGTTGAGCATGGTAAGTATTTAAACAACTGTAATGTACATTTTTCTATTCACTTGAATCTGTTTCTGATGAACTCACAGATTGCTCGAAATATTCCTTTTAGAGGAGCTTTTTCGGATAATGTGGAACTGCTATTGAATTCTATGCAAACTGTTTGCTTATTTATCAAAGATGAGAAGAGCAGTCAACTGTTGACACGTGAAACTACTCTTGTTGCAAAAAAGGAAAGCCAAGATGAAGAGGCTGAGCCATCACTATGGGAGTCTATAAAAATTGAAATTACACGAGTGTTTTTCAGAACAGTACAGAATTATTCAGAAGCGATTGATTTGAAATGTCCTCAATATTACAGAGAATTATTTTTAGATTTTATTTTGGATCAATTAAGGGTTTATGACAAAAGCAGACACACTACAATTCTAATGTGCACAGATTTTTTACGAATTTTCTTTTCAGCAGTGACACACCAAGCCCATGTGAATTCACCAGTATTGCTTTCAACTTGTTTATATTTATTGTAAGTTTGACATACATCGGTTTAATATCGAAACACTTAAATTATACAGCTCATTGGATGTTTGGAGCGAGCCTGAAGAATCAGAGATTATCACTCTAGTTAGCCATATTGCATTAATTTCTCTTCACAAAAGAAATTCTTACTCATCTATTCAGTTTGAACTGCTATCATCGAGCATGTATGATGATGATCAAGATTCAGAGCTAGAAACAGGACCAATTGAAAAGTTGATGAAAGAGGTGTGCGATTTTTCTTCAGTTCCAGTCGAATCTATAGAGAAAGCTCTCAACAAACTGATCGTGAAACTCGAAAAGAGCGCAAAGGAGGTTCAAGAGGAAACATTTGAACATACCTCAATGGCACTAAGTCATCTAGTAACACTTACAAATCCAAAAGCTATTCCATCCTTGAATCAATCGTTGGAAGTTTATTGGAAAATTTTTGAAAGAGTTTTTAAAGTTCTTCAAAATAGAATCAGAACCCTTGTGAACGCTGAAAAAACAAAGACAGGAAGAACTCTAGTATTACATCTATTGAAATCATGCAGAAAACTTCTCCAAAACAATAACTTTGACATATTCCTTGGGGATGATAAATTACATGAAGAAAGAAAACCAGTATTATCAGAATTCTTGGAGCTCATTCAAAATGGATTAATTATTGCAAACAACTCTGGAAAGAAAGTTTTTAGAAAGAAAGTGCAACTTTATGCAAGCAAGCTCATCCGTTGTTTCATGACGTTTTGCTCTGCTAAATATATCGATGAATTTGCACCCAAAAAGATTGAGCAACATCCATGCTTCATTATCAACAATCCTCTTATCGAAGCGATCACTGAAAGAGCGCTGTGGTTTGAAGTTCATGCTGAGTACATCCATTTAATGTCTGAGCATTACGGAGATAGTACTGACGAAAAACTAAAAGACGTAATGGAATGCGTCGTGACTGTTTGCACACAATTTATTTCCAAGGTAAAAGACAATGCAAAGAATGTTCTCAAAGGTCACTCTCTGGGAGGAGGAAGAAACAGACGTCCTAAACGAGATTATGACGACTATGATGATGAAGAGGAGGAAGATTACAGACAAATCAAATTTACAAAGAAAGAAGTTTCAAGAGCTTTTAATGCGTTAACTATCTCTTTGCCAAATGTTGGTAAAGATTTGTTCACCACCCATTACCAAGATATTTGTCAGACAGCATTTTTCTTCATGGAGAAAAGTTTACTCACTGTTGGTGTGGATAGTATTTGCTTGCTTTCAGGTTTGATTAAGGCTATGAAACGATACGATCGGGAGCTTTTGAAAAAGGAAATTCACACTTTTGTCACAAAAGTGTTCCCCTTAATCAAGGGCAATTATAAGGAAGATGAAATCACCATGATGGAAAATAAGGAAGAGGAGGATGGAGACTTTGAAACAGAGATTGCTCTCACTAGCATTGACTTTTATCATACCATCTTTGTGGATTCTGAAATTAGAGAAATTTTGTTGGCGAAATCTCCTAATTTTGTTCACTCTCTCTATACAAATTTGTGTAACTTTGTCAATAAGGAGTGTTCCTACGAATTGGAAAGTCTGGAAAGAGTTGAGCAATCGAAATTGTCCCTTAGAGTTCTTGAAGCAATGGTTTATTCAACCAATCCAGAGGTTACCAAGCTCGTAAAGCCATCAGATATCAAAGGTTTCGTAATTACACATCTCGATGGAATTATTCGATCTTTCAAAACTGACAAAGATTATCACAAAATTGCTAAATATTTGCGAGCTTTGAACCTTTTCTTTAGAGTTCCAGAAAATGAAAAACAAGTGAACAAGTGCGCGACCTTGCTGATTGAATATTTCAATACTCCACAAACTAGTTCAAATTCCAGTGGAGGAAATAAGAAACAAAAGAAAAAGTCACCTACTCCTTCAACAAGTGGAAATGCATCTGCACAACAACAACAAATTGGAAAACAATTCAAGGATTGCTGTCAATACATTGACAACTTGAAAAAAACCCCAAAGACCTTTGATGAAGAAACACCTCTTTTTGTTCGACAAGAATTATCAGCTCAATCTCAAGAATTGATTCAAAAACTCAAACATTGGAAATTAATTCAATAATAATATCATAAATATTTTCCATCACAAGAGATCAAATAAGATTCACCTCCCCTGGATCAAGTCCTTGTTGTTCTTTTTCGCTCGAGAGAAGAAACGGAAATTTAAATTTTCAAAAGGAAAAAAATGAAAATTGAAGGAAAGACTTTTATTGTGACTGGTACGTTTGAGATTACGCTTGATCGCACACACTCATCACTTTAAGATGATGTTTTGAAATATTCTAACAACTTGTTGCCGTGATCATCTTTCATGAATCTTTGGATCCGATTTAATGATGATGACTGACACGATGATGGCGACGATCGTCATTCAATAATATATTAAATTTTCTGATCCATCTCCTCCTTGTTGTTGTTCATCATCACCTCTCACAAAAAAGGTGGTGCCTCTGGTTTGGGAGCAGCCACAGTCCAACATTTAGTTTCTCTCGGAGCTCGAGTGGTCATTTTTGATGTTTTGGATGAAAAGGGAAAACAAATTGAAAGTGAACATCCCGATTCAGTTCTTTATGTTCATGTGGATGTTTGTGATGAAAAGCAAGCTCAACAAGGTATTGATGAATTGGTGAAAAAGTTTGGAAACACTTTGTATGGTGTGATCAATGCTGCTGGAATTGGTGTAAGTTTGAATATGATCGTAGTGTGAGAGTGAAATTTGATCCAACTTGATGATATTTGCATGACATACTTTCAAATGATATGACGGCGTAATTGTTTGCTAATTTTCAATAGGATCCAAGAAGAGTTTACAATCCAAAAAAGGGAGAAGCTCATCCATTGGATGCTTTCAATAGAGTCTTAGCTGTCAATGTTTCTGGAACATTTAACGTTTTGAGACTTGCTGTTGCTCAAATGATGAAACAAAATGCACCACTTTGTGGAAAGGATAAGGAACGTGGTATTATTATTAATACTGCATCCATTGCTGCTTATGAAGGACAAATTGGTCAAGGTATGTGTGATGAGAGTTATATTTGTTAATGTTTGAATATTGTTGCTCATTATTTCCATTCAATGAATGATTTGTGACAATGTTTGCCGAACAGCAAGGTAAGATTGAACTCATGTAGTAGATATTTCCAAATGAATTTCTTCAAATACTCTAGTTATTCTGCAAGTAAGGGTGCTGTTGTTTCCATGACTTTACCAATTGCAAGAGAATTAAGTAGTTACAATATTAGATGTGTCACTATTGCTCCTGGTTTGTTCTTGACTCCAATGTTGATGAGTTTGAGCGACAAGGTGAGAGAATCTCTTGGAAAGCAAGTTCCATTTCCACCTAGATTGGGAGATCCACCAGAATATGCAAAATTGGTTCAATTCTTGATTGAAAACCCAATGATGAATGGAGAGGTTGTCAGATTGGATGGTTCTATTAGAATGAGTTCTCTTTAAAGAAAATTTGAATTTTCAATTACTCATTTCCAATTGCTTGTACTTTCACTGCTTGTAGAAATGATTGTTCTAACAGTTTATTACTGGAAATGTTAATACAAATTATTTTTGTATAAGGAGAATTCTGTTCCAGTTTCTTCTTCTAAAAGTTCCTTAACAGCTTGTTTGACAGGTTTACCCTCATAAAGCATATGATAAATGATATTGACAATTGGACATCTCAATTTGAGCTTTTGACACAATTGATAAGCTGCCTTTGTGGTAGGAACACCCTCTGCAACAGATCCCAACGAATTCAAAATATTTTCCAAAGTTTCACCTTTTCCTAATCGAAAACCGACTGTGAAATTTCTTGACTTCTCTGAGGTACACGTTAAAAACAAATCACCAATACCACTCAAGCCTGACATTGTCAATGGATTGGCACCCATGACATGACCAATTCGAGTGATTTCATGTAATCCTCTTGTTAGAAGAGCTGCACGTGTGTTCATTTGAAAACCAATGCCAGTACAAATTCCGGAAGCAATTGCAATAACGTTTTTCAATGCTCCACAAACCTCGACACCAATTGGGTCGTCAGAGGTGTAAACTCTGAAATATGGACTATGGCTGTTCACAAAAATTGAAAAATTATGAACCAATGGAGTATTTCAAAAGTCAAAATCATGGTCAAAATCATGGTCAAAATCATAGATAATCATGATCGTCAAAATCATGATCAAAACATAATAATTATGGTCACCAGAATATTGTCACTCAACAACTTGAAGAACTCTCACTTACAAAACTCGCTGAGCCCACAATGCACATTCAATATTTTTTGATGCAACTGTGACACACGTGGGCTGCTTCTCACAAATTTCAATGGCAAAAGAAGGTCCACTCAAAAACACACATCGATCAGCAAACTCTGAACCCATTTCTTCCTCAATAATTTCATAGGGAAGTTTCAAACTATCACTTTCAATACCCTTATTAGCAAAGATGCACAAATGTTTGAAAGAAGAAGAAAAAGCATCTAAAAGCACATCCTTAAATTGTTTCAATACTGATCTCATGTGTTGAGTTGGAATGGAAAACAACAATACAGTGTGTTGTTTCAAAATTTCAGAATTAATCTCACAAGTGGCTGTCATATTATCAGGCAATTTAATTTGAGATAAATATTTGGGATTCACCTTTTCATGATTAATAGAATCAACCACTCGTTGATCCCTTGCATAAATAGTAATCCGATCATTCAAATGATGAGCCAAATGATATGCCAATGCCATTCCGAAATTACCTGCACCCAAAACCAAGACTGTATCGACAGGCAACTCTTTGATTTGAGATTTTTCCAAAATAGCCTTTGTTTCAGCAGAGGAAGGAACATTCGATCCCGAAAGTAAGAATGGAACATTTGAATAGGATTCCACTTTATGGAGAGAATTTGATGATGAAATGACTGCTTGATCAAGCATTCGACGATTCTCGAAATTTTTCATTTTTTTGTAATTTTTATGAGATTCCAATATGAAAACGTCAAATTGTAATATTAAAATTTGTCCTTCCTTGTTGAACGTCAAATTATCAATTGTTTGTTGAATGGAATTTCATGAGATTCATTGTTGTTTACATATGGTGATATGAGGAAGAGAGATAAAAAGAAGTGTAGTGAGACGAATGAGGATATCATTGTGTATCGATGATGATGATTGATTCGTTAACACCCATCAATATTATTCAATTGCCTTTCAAACACTCCTCATAACAAGGATGGACAGTGATTGTGTCAATATGTTTTCATTCTTCCAAATTGTAGAGTTCGTTATTTGTGAGTGTTTTCAACGTTTTAAATGCTGTATCCGTTACCCATCACAGCAGCAAGTCACTTGTCATTAAACAGAAAAAAAATGGCAAAGATGAGGTAAGTGTCATGATGAGACACCATTTTGTGTTGTTGTTTAGCGACAACCACCTGTCCGTAACCACGATGAATCATGTCAATATGTTGATGATGATTTGTGTATTCTTTTTCTGCGTTACCATTTGTTGAATCGATGACTCATCACCAAATGGATGATTCACATGAACGTCGGCGATTCAACACTTTACATTATATACTCTCACATTCTCATTCCTCATGATTATTGTATCGTTCTCTTCATCATGATGATTTGTTTTCCTAAAAACAACATGTTCCTTTCACACACTTCATTTCCCTTTCAACTATCATGATGATGAACTCTTGCCAATCATCATACCATTCTCAACAACAACAATTGACCATTCACTCAATGTTTACATTCTCAACAACAACAACAACAACAACAACAACGATATACCATTTCATCCTCCTTTTCGTCATATTCCTTCTCTCTCAACAACGATATAACGACATTTCACACCATATTCATCCTTCTCTCTGAAATCCATATTCCCCTCCTCCTCCTCCTCTAATAGAATGAATTCTTCTTCGTCTTCAAAAACAACAACATCAAAATGGATCATCTCTCTCCTCTTCTGTTGTCTGTGTATCATTTATTCCATTCATGGAGCAACTTTTAAATCATCTGCCACACCTTCTCTCAATCGTAAAGTTTATGGATTTGGTTCCAATGCGAATGGTCAACTTTCACAAAAAGATTATTCTTCACCTTCTCTTGTTGATTCTTTGAAATCATCCACTGTTTCACTTCAATGTATTCAACAATTAGATGATGGTAGTTCAAGTGGTGTTCGAGTGTTTATGGTGGTGAGTGGCGGTGGTGTGAATGGTGGTGACGCTCTCTATGGTTTTGGATCGAGTAATGGTGTGAATTATTTATTGGGATTGAATACTACTCAAAGTTTTAAGACTCCACAATTGATTGGTTCATATTCGAGTGCTATTCGAAGTTTGGCATGTGGTGCTGAACATGTTTTGTTTGTGTTGAATAATACAGCAAGAGATGTTTATGGATTTGGTAACAGTAAGTGTTTTTTTATGGTCCTTTCATCATTATTCATTCACACAAATGGTGATCCTACGATCCTACTACTAATCACACACTCATTTCCTTTACATTTTTTTACGTGACATCACTGATGATAATGACAATTCTGCAAAATGATCAATGAACCATGTGGAATGTCAATATGATGAATCATGTGAATCATGATGTGAAATGTTTTCATTCATTGCCGACGATGTGAAATGTTTCATTGCCAAACACAAATAGACAATTATGAACAATTGGGTTATGGATTTTCCTCACTTAGTGTTCCTACTCTCTTACCAAACGCTGCTCTTCAAAACATTAATGTCGATAAGGTCTTTGCAGTTTATTATTCATCCTTTGTCACTGAAGACACCACCAACAATCTCTATGGTTGGGGAGATAATACTTTTGCAATGATGGGATTTATTGGAAGTCAAATCATCATTTCAAATATAACACTCTTGTCTGGACCACAAACAGGTAACAAATACACGAGTGTGAAAAAAGTGGTTGGATATGGTCGTTCACTTTTTGTTCTCACTACCAATGGACAAGTATTTGCTTCTGGATCTAATGATCAAGGTGTATTGGGTGTCAATAGTACGACCTTCCAAATTCCAACTCCAACTCTTTTGGCTGGTGTCACTGCTCCTGTTTTGGATATTTCCATTTATAGACAAGGTGTATTGGCCACAACCAATGATGGATCTGTTTATTATTGGGGAAATAATGACATGAATGCATTGTGTACCACTCAGACTCCAATGAGTTCAATTCTTCCTGTGAAAATCGATGCATCTCAATTTACACCTGCCTTGACTCAAAACATTGTACAAATTTCTCTCTCGTATCAACATGCCATGTTGTTGGCTCAAGATCAACAAACCATTTATGTCTGTGGAGATAACTCTGAAGGACAACTTGGAATCTCTCCTTTCGTTTCTACTGTGAATGGAGCCAAGTTCAGTAACAATACCACACCAGCCAGCAAATCAGTGGCTTCTATTCTCACTGCTGCTACTAAGAATTCATTTGTCTTGACCACTGATGGTAAACTGTACACAATGGGAACTATTTCTGGAAGTGGTGACACTGTTTACTATACGAGTCCATCTCTCCTTAAAAATATTCCAACAAGTGTTCAATTGGAACATGTTTACACATCGGCAGGATTTGTGTTTGCTACTGAACATGACACTGGTCGAACATGGGCATGGGGTAAAAATAGATCTCCCTATAACTTTATTAATCCAATCATGAATATTGATCAATTCACACCTCGAGTGATTCCTGAATTGAATGGAGTGAATGTGACATTTATTTCGATTGGTTATGGTGTAGTCAGTTCTACAACTCATTCCACAGTTCTCTTTTTATCCAATGACACTCTTTCTGTGTATGCAATGGGATCCAATGCTTTTGGACAATTTGGTAATAATAACAAGACGAATTCCATTCAATTGATTCCAACTCGTAATCAATATGAAAATGGAACGGTCATTATTGATAGTATTAATTGTGGAGCTATTCACACAGTGATGAGAGCTAAAAGAAAATCCTACACAGTTGATCA
This sequence comes from Naegleria fowleri, assembly GCF_008403515.1. Lineage (NCBI taxonomy): Eukaryota > Heterolobosea > Eutetramitea > Acrasida > Naegleriidae > Naegleria > Naegleria fowleri. Next base: position 302,778 of record NW_025407976.1, read on the forward strand.
ATACGATTTGTTTGTCATGGGTGGTAACAGTAGAGGTCAAATTGGTTTATTCAATTTTGATGATATTCGTACCACTCCATTGCGTACTTCTCAACAAAATATTAAGCAAGTGACTACTGGTGAGTTCCATACCATTACTGTGAATATTGAAACGAGAGGTGGAGGTGGAAGTGGTGTGAAAACTTACATTACAAAACCTTATGCTGCTGGTGACAACTCGTATGGTCAAATTGGTTTGAATGCATTGCAACAAGTGAGTTCATTCCGTGAAGTTGGAAATCTCGAACAAACATCGAATGGTGTCTTTTATAATATTACACAAATTGATGCTGTTTACACGGGTGGTAGATCTACTTTTATTCTCACAGCAAATGGAACCTATGTGACAGGTGACAATACCTATGGACAACTTGGTTTTGATCCATCTGTGAATGGAACGAAATTCATTGTTCCAGTTCTCAATCCTAATCTTCCATCCAATATTATCAAGATTGCAATTTCAAGACCAACTGGTGGACATGTCGCCATTCTCACTTCCAATGGTGCTGTCTATGTGATGGGTCAAAATGACAAGGGACAATTGGGATTGGGTCACACCAACAATGTCTTCTCTCCAACTCTTCTTTCAGTTCCAAATAATGAACAAGTGATTGATGTGAGCACTGGTGATGATTTCACATTAATCATTACAGGTAACAAACCATGTCCAGGTGATTGTAATTATAAGGGTGTTTGTAATTATGTCTCTGGTTTCTGTAGCTGTGCTTCTGGATTCACTGGATATGATTGTAATTTGTTTGATTGTGTAGATCCAAAATGTAATGGACATGGTACATGTGACACTTCGATTGGTATTTGTAAATGTGACAGTGCTTATTCTGGAATTAGTTGTGAACGAAGAAAATGTCCAAATGATTGTAATGGAAATGGTATGTGTAATACGAAGGATGGTGTTTGTACCTGTTTTGCTGGTTTCACTTCCAAAGTGGATTGTTCAACACCTGATCGAGCTGGAATAAGTGTTTTTGATTGGCGATCGTTTGTGACATTGGTTGTCATTGCCTTGTCTGTGGTGATGCTTGTTGTGAAGAGAATGTAAAAAAGAACTTTGAGTGTGTGTGCGATTTGGTAACTGCAGTTACTACCACTCGCAATCCACAATCTCCTCATTGTTGTTATTCCCTTGAAGGAAATCATTCGTCCCACATGAAGTTTGTGTTTCTGTAACGGAATGGGACATTTTTGTATATCTATAGATCATCAATATATATTTGTTTGTTCATTCATCGTCTTTAACGATCTCTTTAACACATTTTTCAATTCAATATTGAGACGAGATTCTGTGTATTCGAATCAACACCATCTTTGAGCCATTTGGTGTTTTGACATGATGTGACATTAGGTTCAGATAATCATCCTAATGATGAGACTCTTATTTCAACATTTATTTTAGAGTAAAATACAAGACTTCTTCTCTGGTTTCTCCTTATTAGTAGTATTTACAGGTTTTGTTTTCTCCATTTGCTTTAGAATGGTTTTGACAAGCTTCTGGAAAGCCTCGTCCACATTGGTTCGTGTTTTGGCACTTGTTTCAATAAATTCAATTTTCCATTTTGCACAAATATCTTCTGCTTGTTGACGTGAAACTGCTCTCTTTTCAGGAGGAAGCTGTATCAATGATGAAGGTGTACAAGATGAACAATTATTATTGACAATTAAATCGAGATAACACATAAAAATGGAAATGGATGGATTAAAAATAATTGTGAACAAATAAAGATGAATGGACACCATAAAAAGAATGTCATTCAGTATCATGCGATCACACGAGTTCATAATCGTCGATTCAAATTTGGATCATGAGGTTCGTGACCACCAACCAATGTTACAATAATAAAATTATCAAATATTAATATTATATTCAATCATTCAATCTCAATATTTTCACAATTCATCTCTTAAAACACTTACATCAATCTTATTTCCAACCAAAATAATTGGAGGGTAATCACAATCTTTGCTTCTTACAATTTGTTTATGGAATTCATTTAAATCCTCAAAAGTCTTTGGTTTTGAAATGTCAAAAACTAGTAAAAATCCATCCGCTGTTCTCATGTATTCATCCCTCAATGCCTATTTTGTAAAGTCATGAAATGTTTGATAGTTTCATCATGTAGTGATCAATAGAAGGTTTAAGAACAAGATTTTGTTGACAATTAGTTCAACAACGAACCTTATATTCTGTTGTTGAATTGAAAATATTCACACAAATTCGATATCAAATTTGATTGATCATCATTCACCATTTCAGGTGAGGTATTTAAGAATTCATCATTATAATAATAAATATTATGAATATTATGAATTACTAATAATTACTAATACAAACCATCTTGTCCTGCTGTATCCAAAATGTCTAATTGCACAACTGTGTTATTCACTTTAAGCGACTTTTGATAACTGTCCTCAATAGTAGGGTCCCATCTGATGATCAGATGTGGTCCAACATTGTGATTTTGTTTATGATGATGTTGATCAAAATAAGATGATGATAATGGATGAATTCATGAAATGTGAAAAAACAGTCATGTTGCCATAAATGTAAGACACGTCAAGGAAACAACAACATGAAGAGAATAGAAGTGGTCATTGTCGTCATTATAGTTGTTTCAAATCGATTGGAAACAGTACAAATAATACATGTGAATGAAAGGTCACAACATGTGATGATGGTCGAAAGAATACATTCGCAATTCCATTTTCATCCATGGATCACAATCACAAGTGTCAACAATAATTATTTACAATAATAACAATAATAATAATAATAACAGAGTCAATAATCATCATCATCATGTGATAATGATCACTTTTAAACTTACGCTTCTACAAATTGATTTTGAACAAATTGAATGGTGAGACATGACTTTCCCACGGCACCTGCTCCACAAACAGCAACTTTTATATTTTGTACAGATGACATTTAGAGAGTTCAATGTGATGAGGATGATGAAGATTGGTGATGATGATGAAAAAGAATTTGAAAAAGAATTTGAAAAAGAATTTGAAAAATTTTTCTTGTGAATCTCGTCAATAATGGAATGACAAATATATCGATGTGATGATGAATATTTCTTTTGTTGAAAAAACTCTTGTTGTTGTTGTCAAATCACACACAACCAATGAAATCAAAAATTGTTGTTGTTGAAGAGGGAATATCAATTGTTTTTTTTAACGGCCACACAATGACAGGTCAATGGCTAGCGGTGATGACGGGATTGACAAGTGTCAAACTGACAGTCAAAAATTGGCAAGGGTTTTTTTATGATTCAATTGCTTTGGGGTTGTTGAACTTGGAAATAAGATTGTGAGTTTACAAACAAGGAGCCAAGTTCCGGGAACAAAGGATACACATCTTCAGAGCAAAAACCAAAGCTATCTTGTTCTTCAAAAGGATGAGAAGAATTCATTCCTTCTTCTTGAGTCCACAAGAATGGAAAGTGATGAAACTAATTTTGAGTTGAAAATAAACGCATATAGTCGATACAATCATGATATGGATTCAAATTCTGAAATTATTGTCCATCTCATATGAAACACACTTGAAAATAACTGATGATGAACAAGTTTGGTAATTTATTGGTTTTTGTGAGCCTTCGATCTGTAGAGTGATGAAAAAATTGGCGGTAAAACCTGTCAAGACCGATTTCGGCAATGACTTTCTTTTCTCGATCAAAATGATGGAGAAAGGCCTTTGGGTCTCGTGTCAGTATAGGGTTTTCATCGAGGTGTGTACGAGGTGTGCACGTGTGGGTTCCTCACTCTCTCGCAGCTGTCAGTTCTCTCTTATTGGATTGTTGCGTAATTTTCTGAAGGTGAGACAACTGTTGTTGAGACAACAATAGCAATAAGGAAATTTATCTAAAATAACATGTTCAATGGAACCAATAGCAAATGGAGCTGATCTTTGACAATTATTCTGTTGTTGATCATCTCAACCACTCAACTACAAACAAATACATGGAGAGAGAGATGACATGGTCTCACTCTTTATTGATGTCGTATCGGCCTCACACTTTTAATACTTGAAAGTAAAGCAGCGGACAAGGAATCGTAGTTTTCGATGACGAAGAGGTTTACAATCGGTTTGCCAACCCAATGATTGGATGAGCAAAGCCAAAAAATACAAAAAAAAATACAGCACGACCCACAAAGGTAAATACCTAACGCAAATCTCTCTCAAGTTCACATTTATACAATTCTCATCATCATTAAACAACCATCATCATCTACAGCGATCCAAAATGAGCGAAACTGAATCAAGAGAAGATAACGTTTTCATGGCCAAGCTTGCTGAACAAGCTGAAAGATATGATGGTGAGTACTTTACAATAATAACAACAACATGTGTCTAATCATCATTATCGGCTCTTGTAGAAATGGTCCAAAGTATGAAGAAGGTTGCCCAATTGGATGTTGAATTGACTGTTGAGGAAAGAAACCTCTTGTCTGTTGCATACAAAAACGTTATTGGTTCCAGACGTGCTTCATGGAGAATCATCAACTCCATTGAACAAAAGGAGGAAAGCAAGGGAAATTTACATCATGTTGAAAAGATCAAGAAATACAGAGGCAAGGTTGAGAGAGAATTAACCGATATCTGTAACGATATTTTGTCAATCTTGGATCAACACTTGATCCCATCTAGCCAATCTGATGAATCAAAAGTTTTCCACTACAAGATGAAGGGTGATTATCACAGATACCTTGCTGAATTCACTACTGGTGACTCCAGAAAGGAAGCAGCCAACAATTCTTTGGAGGCCTACAACACCGCAACAAAGATTGCTAAGGAACTCCAAACTACTCACCCAATTCGTTTAGGTTTGGCCCTCAACTTTTCTGTTTTCTATTATGAAATTTTGAACTCACCTCAAAGTGCTTGCCAATTGGCAAAGAAGGCCTTTGATGATGCTATTGCTGAATTGGATAGTCTCACCGAGGAATCATACAAGGATTCTACTCTCATTCTTCAATTGTTGAGAGACAACTTGACTTTGTGGACTTCTGATATGCAAGAGGAGAAGAACGACGGTTCTAAAGTGGAAGATGTCGAAGGAGATGACCAATAAATCCCGTATATTGTAACATTGCCGAACAGAACACTTCATTTCATAGTATGATTTGAAATAAACTTGTGATATTGTTAATCGACGATCAAGTTGAGTCTCGATTGATCAATTTAAACTCGGAAACGGATGACGCAGTAACAGTAAGTACTAACCTGAGAGCAAGATGTAGATTCAATGATAATCAAAAACAAGACATAATTTCTCCACTTTGGTTCTTTTATTTCTTTTGGCTGGAGTTGCTTCTGTCTCTATTGGCTAAAGCAGCAAAGCCACCAGATGATCGGTTGGCTGTTTGGTTGTTTGGCTGTAGTTGTTGTGGTTGTTGAGGCCTATTGCTCAACCCAAATGGGTCGTTGGGGTCAACATGATCCGAGCCTCCGTAAGGATTGTATGGAGGAGTGTATGGATTATTGTTGTATTGAGGCGTTGTTGAAGGATACATTGGAGGAATGTTTCCAGCTTGAATATTTAATCTTCCAAATTCTCTCTCCATTGAATCGGAGTAAGGGTTGTTGTTTAGTGTATAAGGAGATGGATTGTTGACAATGGGAGGTAATCGTTGTTGTGGCTGCACTGGTGTTGATGTTGTCAACCCAAAAAGATCGTCCAAAGAAAGCGGAGTTGTTGATGAACTGTTTCCAGTGGATACCTTATTAACACCTCCAATATTGCTGCTGGTGTTTAAATTGCTTGCTGTGACATTACTATTAACTTGTTGCTGAGGTGGAGTTGGTTGTACAGATGATCCAAGAAAATCATCCAAAGTGAGAGACTTGTTTTGATTGGATGGAGTGTTTGTTCTATTAACGTTTCTGTTTGCCAATGATCCGAATCCACTTGAGCCGCTAACAGCTGCAGTTGAAGATGTATTGACATTTGGTGACAAAGGAGGGGCAGATGAGGTGTTGAGAACCTGTGAAAGCTTTGGATTCTCCTTCTTGCCAGTTTTCATAAACTTTTCGAATGATTGAAGAGAGTCACTTAATGCTTCGTTAACTTCCAACAGTTTCAAAAGAACATCTTCTGGAGGAATAGTTTCGATTAATGAAATTATTCTTCTCTGCATTTCCTCGCAATTAACTTTGAGTTGAAGAGCAGTGTCATCTTGTTTCAATTCGTTTGGTGAAGAAGCAGCAGAAACTAGCTCTCCTAATAAATTAATATTTTCTTTGACAATGGTCAAATCAGAATCTAATTTTTCTTGATAGGTAGACAGCTTGCTCGAGGGTTGATTTGTATTTCCTCTGAAAGGAGGAGGCTGTCTTGTTGTTGAAGAAGTCAAAGGCTGTTGTGGGGAGGATGCAATTCCGATTGGAGGTGAAGAGGATGGGCTCGATGATGGGAATTGTGTAAGCTGATTTTCTTTTATCACCTCATTGGCTTTCTCTTTGACATCAGTTGATCTTCCTTGTGTTAATCCATGCACAATATTTACAAATTCAGATCTTAAAAAACACTTCTTTACGTAATCATTGGTATTCTTCAGAATGGCATCCGAAAGAGTGAGAGAGTAAATAACAACAATCGGATTTGGATCTTTGAGTCTTGCTAACAAAATAGGAAGTACTTGTTTGGTGTAATCATCTGGGTTTTGGCATAAAAGATCTGAAATTTGCATAATAGAATCCCAATCATCGGTTTGGTTTTTGGGATTTGTTGCATTCATTACAAGCCGATTAAAATCGGGTCCCATTTGATAGGCATTGTTGTATGAGGTCATATTGGTGTTGGATCAATGATGATACAATGATAAATACAACAAAACAATAAACTGTGCGATCAGATGGCTGCCTAAAAGAACGTTGGTGATGACGATGATGAGTTTAATTTGGAAGGCGAATCTTTCACGTGTTGACCAATGAGAGTTTGATCAAGCAATTTTTTTGATGGAGAGCTATTTTTTGATGGGACAAGGAAAATTAAGGAGATGATTTTGTCCTTAGTAGAGAGTCTTTTCAAGTCAATTCAACTGGCTCCTTTGAATGTTTATGATGAAACAAAAGGATTATTAATAGAAAGAAATAAGAGTTCACACCCCTCTCCTTTGTTGGGTCAGCCATGAACAACCAACAACAATCATTATTCAAAAGTATTCTTATTAATGAAAAAGAGCCCATGAGGGTGTTACGTCATACGTTCAATTTAAAACAAAAAAACAAAAATGAGCGCTTCCTCCACTCTGAAAAACCTCGGGGACAGCATCACTTCGGGAGCCTCTCAAATTGGTTCCTCCATCAGTAAAACCATGAGCTCGGTCGGCTCTCTCATGAAAACATCAAAGACCACAAACATTCCGGATAAGAAGGGTGAAATTCAGGAGCTAAAACAATTATTATCAGATCCAACAATTGATAATGACCAAACAAAAAAGAGAGAAGTACTCCAACGTGTGATTGGATTCACAACAATGGGATTAGATACCAGCAAATTGTTTGACAGAATGATCATGGGTGTAAACACAAAGGACATTGTGCAGAAGAAAATGATATATCAGTACATTACCCACTATGCCAGACAAAATGCCGATTTGGCTATTCTCGTCATTAACACTCTCGCAAGAGACTGTAGAGATGAAAGTCCAATCGTTCGTGGATTGGCATTGCGTTCCTTGAGCAGTTTGAGAATTTCTAAACTAACGGAACATCTCGTTCCACTCATCAAAGAAGGGTTGAACGACCCTAGCCCATACGTTAGACGTGCTGCTGTTGTGAGCGTATCTAAGTTGTTCAAGATTGCTCCCCAAATAGTAAAGGGTAAGTTGATGAATGAATTATTCGATCGGATGATTGTAATGGCTTATAACTATCTATATGATGTATTGCCTGATACTTGTCATTATCCTTGTAAAAATTAGTTGAAAAATTCGATGATAGAATGTATGATATGATTCAAGATAAGGACGCTCAAGTAATTGTAAACTCTATTCGTACACTGAACGAAATTGAAGAATCAGGTGTTATTGTATCTAAAAAGATGGTGTATCATCTCCTTAATAAGCTATCAGAATATACTGAATGGCAACTCACTGAGGTCGTTTCACTTTTGCTCAAATATAAACCAGAGAGTAATGACGAAATATTTGATATCATGAACTTGCTTGATGACAAATTAGAAATTTCAAATGCATCTGTGGTTATGTCTATCACAAACTTGTTCTTACATTACACTCAAAATATGCCAAAGAATCACATTAGAGTGTATTCTAGATTGAGAGATCCATTATTACTTTTATTTGCTACCTCAAGTCCTGAGCTTGCTTACACAATTTTGCAGCATTTGAAGTTCATGATGACAAGAAGTCCTCACGTATTCCAGCCATATTTCAAGGACTTTTACATCAAGTACAACGATCCTTCGTATTTGAAAGAGCTGAAACTAGAGGTTTTAACTCTTTTAGCTAATGAGAAAAATGTACAAGAGATTATGAGCGAACTGAGTTATTATGTGTCTTTGGGTGATAATACTGTTTCCACATCTAAAAAGGCTATTCGAGCTTTGGGAGAAATTGCTGTAAAAGTGACATATGCAACTGACGAATCATTGACACATCTTCTTGAATTTTTGGATACTGGTATAGTTCACATTATCAGCGAGACAACGATAGTATTGAAAGATATTTTGCGTAAATATAACGATGTTGAGTTCTGTAAGGTGTGTCTGCCTTCTATCACCAGACATTGGAGAACTATTGAAGATCCAGAAGCTCTTTCCTCATTTGTTTGGATGTTGGGAGAGTTTGGAAAAGATGCTATACTTCCAGCTGCTCCATACATCTTGGAGAATTTTATTGATAACTTTTCTACTTACCACTACAGCGTGAGAAATCAAATTTTGACTAGCGCCATGAAACTATTCTTTTTGAGAGCTCCAGAAATGGTCGCAATGTTAGGAAGACTTTTCGAAGTTGCTGTGAACGATACCTCCCATGCAGATGTACACGATAGAGCCCTGTTTTATTATCGATTGCTTTCTGCCAATGTCGATTTAGCAAAAAGCGTAGTGATGACAAAGAAGGATGTGGTAACAAAATTCGCAGAAGAGGAATCTGTAGAATTCCGTGATCGTTTGTTTTCAGAATTTAACACCCTTTCCATCATTTATGGAAAACCAAGTGAAAGATTTATTGTCAAAGATGTTGAAGTGCTTGGACAAGCAATTGATGATGAAGATAGTGATGATGAAGGTGAACTACATCATGAAGAAGCGGTTGGGGAAGAGGAAGTTGAAGAAGAGGAAGAAGAAGAAGAAATGAAAAAGGCAAACGAAGAAAGATTGCTGGATGATGATCTAGATTACGAAGACACAAATAATGTTCCAATTGTTATGCCACCTGCTTTGACACCTGCAGAGTACCAGCAAAAGTGGAAGTCTTCTGACTTTGTGAATTCGGCAAGACCCTATTCTTTCTCTTTCAATGAAGGACGACCAAGTGCCGCAGAAATCGAAGAAAAGTTAAGAGAGAACAATATTTTGACAATGGCAAGTAACGTGAAGAATGAGCCACACATGTTCTATTTCTATACTCAAACATCAGACTTACACTACATTTTAATTGAATGCAAGATGTTTCAGGATGGCAAGGTAGCTGCAACATTCAGATCAAGTGACGCCTCCAAATTACAGCAATTCGCAGTTGACTTTGAATTTATTGTTTCTGAGATTCAAGTGTAATTTACGAAAATAATTAAACTGTATTTACAAGATAACAGGGTCATTCTACATCTTTTGTGATTTTCTTTGTAAAACTTCCTTTTCATTTGCTGCTGTTTGTACGTTGAATGATTCACCACATCCACAGGTACCAATTGCATTTGGATTATTGAAAACAAACTTGGCGAAAACCTCGTTTTCTTCGTAATCCATTACTGTTCCTATTACATTCATTACTGCACTTGGCTGAATGACTAATCGTACACCCTTGTCTTCCACTATTTCAGCAAGTTTGGGTATTTCAGTTTCCTGTGTGATATAGTCGAATGTCCATGATAATCCATTACAGCCTCTCTTTTTTAATCCAATCAAAATACCAAGAGCACCAGGTCGTTTCGACATTAAGTATTTTAATCTATCTGCAGCCCTATCAGTAAGAGTCATAACTTGTTTAGGCTTGGTTTGTTTTCTACTCTTTTTAGCAGGAGTAGAACTGTTACTAGATGACTTGTTATCGGTCAAAACTTGTGGTGGCACTGCCGATGACAAAGTTGAAGCGTGTGCACTTTGATTCATCATTTCAGATACAAAATTAACGCTGTAACTCCGCCTCCAACCCTGTTCAGTTTTTACATCACTCCGATGATTTGAAATTTGATTTCTACAAGAATTAGTATGATTTAAAATTTGGATAGGAATTGAACGCAGCGTGGTTGTGAAGAGATGGTTACCACATGCTGAACTGCATACGCCGGCGGATGCTAGGAAGGTTTTGAGCATTTTTTTTGGGATTTGTATTTTGAATGAGCCTAAATTTGGGATGAGGTGAGTGGAGAAAGAATCTCAAGTACAAATGGGAGCACAAATGGCACAATTTCGCGCGTTTTGATCGTGCTTTAAGAATTATCTGATTCCTTTATTAATAGTTATTAAATATTACCAAACAGAGAGTGCACTTTTGCTTCATTTGTTGATTGGCTGATAGCCAAGTACTAGTTTTTAGAATATTCGTTTGACCTTGGGATGGTTTGTTCTCTTTTTAATTTTACCTCATCAGAAGGTCACCAAAAACGGTGTGAATCATTTCTGTTGGCTGCCAAACATCATGTTTTTTGGTTCATTTGGTTTACACATGCATTCGGCAGTAATCGTTTGTAAAGATTGCGTGTTTAGGACCACCTTATAAGTTTCAAAACCCAAGTTTCACGAAACAAAAAAATGGATCCTTCTCTTCTCTCGAAACAAAATCCTGTTCCTTTCTCATTGAGTGTGAAGGGCTTTGTTGGAAAGTTTTATATGGAGTCGCCCTTTCTGACCATGTATAACAACAATTACAACAATACTCAAATACCATTCGGAACTACATTGGATTCATCGACCATTCCGCAACAACAACCCCAAGAAATTTATTCTCAACCCAACAATATGCAATTATCATCACTTCAACCACCCATGAATTCCGAAATGGTTCCTCCCGTGCATAATAACATGACGAATATTAATAACAATAATTTTGCACAGTCCTCGGAAGGTGGATCTGATATGGGAAATAATTTTGGAGATCCATCAAATACCATTCCCTATGACAACAACTTTATGAATAACAATAACTTTATGAGTAATGACCTGAGCACTACTTATATGCCTTCATGGAATTATAACCCCTATGATCCAACGAATTACATGATGAACAGTAACATGATGTATGAACAAATGATGATGGAACAACAACTCGCTTTTAATAATTATATGGATGAGATAAAATTGAAGGCCTCTATTGCAAAAGATAAGAACGATGAAGCAACGTTTATTTCTTATGCATGCTATGGAGAATGTATAAAATCATATAATTTAAATCTAGTGAACGAAATAGAAAAACAATTACATCCATCATTGGAATACAAACACTTGTCACATGGAGAAATTGATTGTATCAAAGATTGTGTTTCCAAACAAAAGAAATTGGTTTCGCACGTGCTTAAACGAATCTATGCCAAGATGGCACCAAATACAAATTAATTCTGCCACTATTTATTGAGTACTCATATTATTTAGCTTCGGATGCATTCGCTTGTTGATTGTTGCTAAGGGAATCAATGAGTTGGAAATAATGAGACCGTTTTGGATGTTGTTGAATGGTGAGCCATTCCTTAAATGTTTCTCTTAGATTTTGGTTTTGCAAAACAGTCATCAACGCCTGTTCACTTTTTTCTCCTAGATCTGCAAGCAACTCGGATACCTTCTTAACAGGGAATAAATTAAGTTTTTCAGAGAGACATTTTGACATTCCTATCAAAATATTCCTGCTCTCGTATGCCTTTCTATTAATGAGAGTTGTGAAAATAAATTTGATGATAAATTGAGACAAATCGTTGTGCAAGTTTAGAGACTGAATAACTGTTCTCATAATTAGCTTTGGAAGAATTGGCATGTCAGCAAGCTGTTGCAAGGCAGTCATCAGAATATGCTTTGTGAATTGCTTCTTTCCATCACCATTCAAGCACAGATCCAACAAAGTTCTAGCATTACTGAAAGCCAATGATTGAGTTTCATTATTGGCGTCAATTTCATGTAAAACGACTAGAATTTCGTCTGGAGTTACCTTGTCTGTCTTTTCTCCCTTTGGGTTGGCGTTGAGTAAATCCAACACACATTTCTTCAAGAGTTCAATATCATTGATTGATTTCACTACAGCCGGTAAAGCCTCTTTAACTTGCTCCTTGGAAAGTGAAAGCATAATTGGTAATACTAATCTGGGATCCTTAATATTTCTATCAAAGAAGGTATGTATCAATACTTTACAAAGAGCTTCATCGATACCTTGAGCTTGAAGAGATAATTGCTGAATAATCTTGATGCTGATATCTAGACAGTATTTCTCATCAAAATCATTCAGATATTCAATGACAGTTGGTCGATTTGAGCTTAGTTTTACTGTGCTCAAAATATCCTTCTCTAAAAGATTAAGAACAGCATCATGATGAGGTCCTTCTAGCTTTTTAAATTCGACATAAACATCTCCAATTAATTGTTTAAACATGGACTCACAATAACTAGTGCTCAAAGAAAGGTACAGTGAGCTATATTTCTTGATTGTGTCTTGGTTGATATTATCACCATCTTCCATTTCTTGATCTTCATCAACCATTTCTTCGGTTTTTGTTTCTTCTTTGACCAGCAGGTTCTTCAAGTTCTTGATGTTGTTATAGGCAAATGTGTTAATCTCTGTTTCGAAAAGTTTATAGAACACTCTATCACGCAAAATTTGGATGGCAGCAGTTCTAATTTTTGAGTTTTCATGAACTGAATAATTCAACAGTAAATCCAAACATTTTTGTTTCAAAGGTTGTCTGTATATGGCGACATCTCTGAGAGCCATAAGGCCATAGCTAATATAGTTATCAGTTTCACATAGATCTTTGCACAAATACTCTACGGCTTGTCCAGTAATGTGTGGACATTGCACCACAAGTTTTGATAATGTTGATTCACTTTTTTCGATATGTCGCAACATATGATGGAATAGTCTAGTATATCGATTATCAGATTCCACACCTTCTTCGGTTTTCACGTTGTATCCCGAATAGATTACATTCTTATATTCCATGTAGAGCCACATGATGAGGAGTCCAAATCTACCCTTGGTGTCTTCTTTTATGAACTTGAGTAGTTGTTGGTATTGCTCGGCTGATTCCTCACTCTTAGAAGCCATCATACAAATTAACTTAACACGGTAGTGATCTTTACCCTCTCTTTTCATACTCTTTTCACTTAATAACATCTTGTTCCAATTAAATTGTTTCAATTGTGACTTAACATTATCGTCAATGATTGATAATTTAAGTTTAAATTGTTTGGAAAGATTCTCTTTCATTTCTTCTTCAACCACTGGTTCTACTAATTTATCTTGGACAGCTTCTGTTGGTTTGAAAGTATCCACTTCCTCATCAGAATCTTCGGCAGTAGTTGCTGCTTTGATGGGTACTTTCTTTTCTGTGCTAAATGCTTTACTCTTATCTGGTACGTAAGTGCTTTGCAATTGTTGGCGAGGATCTCGAACTTGAGCGAGTCTTGGATCAACTTTTTGTGCTGTAGCTGGTTGCTGTATACTTTTACTGTAGGGACTTGGCCTTGCTTGTCGTCCATAGGGAGTCTGCAAGGCATATGGACTTGGTCTTGGTTGTTGGTAAGGCCCTTGAGCTTGTCCCAATAATGATACAGTGACCATACTTGAGTTAAAAGATGGTATTGGTTCGGCTAAGAATGATTGAACAGCACTCATATATTGTTGCTGTTGCTCTGAAGTGTAAGTATTTGTTCCTCGTTTGTAGTAGTGGGTAGATAAAGTGGAAAGAATCGTATTTACCAATTGACTGCTACTGTCCAATGTTCTTGGTTGGCGGTTGGCATTACTACTACCACTCATAGAAGATAAATTTTTGAGAACTTCATCTGCTAAAGCAATGTTAGTGAGAGGTCGTGGAATATAACCAATATATAATATTGATGTTGCTTCCTCTTGTTTGAGTTGACCTGAAATTTGCATTGTACTTTGATTGCTGGGTTCTACTTCTGTTTTTCTCATCTTGTTATCTCTTTCCTGAACACTAGTCTGAGCCTCATCTTGCTTTCTTTTCAGCACAGCAGTGTGCTTTTCAACAAATCGAATAATCATGTTATATATATCTTTGTTGACTCCTAAACTGATCAGACCGTTCACTACGGTGTCTCTAAAAAGTTTGGTTTCGGGCATTCTCAATAAAAACAAGACCACTGTTTTCAAAATACATTTCAATGCTGATTTTTGGCTATTAGAAATTCTGTAATTCTTTTCAATGCTGAATTTTGCATTTTGACAGAGAAATGGGATAATTACTTTCCAAAAGTCAGGTCTTTGCTTTGCAATGTTCAGCAACGATTGGATAATTACAGACATTACAGAAGCAGGTATTTCTCCTTTCGCACACTTGTGTATAATCTTGTTCAATAGCTCTACACCTTGATTTCTCATTTCTTCAACATTCAACAGACTTGCTCGTCCTTCATTGTACTTTAAAACGAAGGCTAAATCAATAGGGTAACGTTCAATTTGTTTCACTTGATAGGTATTACCTGATAGCTGTAGATATGATAAATAACTCATGATTACATCTTCTTCAACATCCGTATTCCTAAACATGCTGCTATACATTAAAATTAAATGCTCTGCAAAATGTACTGCGTGAGATTGAACGCCTTCATTGTCATCCTCTAAATATTTCAAAATTCTTTTGATTAATAAATTCATGTGGCTGTACAAAATAGTAACGTGCTTGTTTTGAGTGTCGTGATTGAGAGCAATTAATTCAATTGTTTTTCTCACCAATGCAATACAACTGGTAATAATACGTTTCAAAAGATTGGTATTTTCTGCTGAAACCAAAATAAGAGATAATGTTTCTGCGCTTGTTTTGGCATTGTCTAGAGAAATATAGGGAACATTGTTCATAACTTTTTCTATTAGTAAAGCATGGAAAAGTTGAAGTTCAAGTTTGTGCTTGTGTTGAAGTTGAAGGATTTTGGTTAAGAATTCGTTGACTAGATTACTACTCTCATCACTTCCATTTATTCAACAATTACATTAAAAATAGGGTCATCTTTGTTATTATTATTCAATACAATAAAACCCAATGCACATACCTGTCTGTATTGTTAACAAGAATATCCTCGACTTGAGACAAGTAGTGATTTAGCTTGTCTTTGTTTGTTTCCAATTTAATAAATTCAATCAATTGTAATAACTTTTGATGGTGGGATCTACTCGCAGCATGTTGAGAACTTCCTGATGATCCGAGTGATGTGGATCCGGAGATGTTGCCTCTTCTCCCTCCAACACCACCTCCTGATGATGCTCCACCGAATTTATTTCGTTGTCCAATCCCCGAAGAGGATGTCGTTTGGTTCAAAGCGAGCATTTTTTTAGATTTTATAATTTCTTTTGGGATAATGAAGAACACACGTTCAATATGTTCCAAACTTTGTGTGTGCTTCACCAAGCTATGATGATGATGTAAACAAAGGAAATAGTGTTTTCCTTCTTCCATCCTCTTTTCACCTATTATTTCAAAAAAATGGTTTTATGCTTGCTCAGCAGATTGGTGAAGGGAGTTGTCGGGTGAGTAGATGAAAGTGAGTCATCATTGTCCTGAAGAAGAAATAACACGATAACGATCATTGGAATTGCAATTTTGGGCTTCTCCATTCTTCTTCTTGAAGGACTCCTCTCAAACGAATGGAACAACAAATGAATAGAATCACCAGCGATGTTCTATTTCCTCTTCAAAATACAAATCCAGTACGAGGAGATAAACAATATGCCGATCTTCATCATCATTCATGGTATGGAGAAATGGTTGAGGCCAACAAAAAGATTGAAGAAATTCTCCTCAAAAAGAAGCATCAACAAACAAATTCGGAAACATGTTGAAGGTTTAGTGTTGATTGATATATTATGAGGGTTTGTTTTTGAAAAGTGTGAGCGAATGATGGTGGTCAGTCTATGGAATACTAGTATGCGCACGGAAAGTCCATCTTGAAACTTTAACTTAATAACATTGAATTTGTCAATTTCTCAAAAAGATTCTATTGCTCTAAACTGATGAGGCTTGTTGTTGGCGTTTAAAAGCTTCTCCTTTGTAGTAATCACATAACATTTTCCAATTTCGTTTGTTTGCTTTGAAGAAGAAATCAAAGATGTCACCTATTTTCATCATTGGGATTGGCATTAACGAAACTCAGTTCATACAAGGAGGACAATATAAACTTACCAATCAAAGGAATGCAACCTATTACAAAATCCAGTGTGATGTTTGAAATCATTCTGCATAGTGTGAACTTTGGAATGCCATGTCTCCATATCATCACCAGAATCAACACAGAAATGAGGAAGGAAATGGCGTCTCCTCTATCATCCAAGAAGAGAATTCATTTGAATATTTCCAAGTAGTCACAAACTCGTAAGGTCTTACAATAATTTTCAACGCCGTCACACTTACACACCAGGAACAAGGCCTATTAGAGGATCGAATCCGAACGAATGTCGTTTGTTAATTATTGGTATGGTGATATGAAAACAACTATCCAAGTAATACGATAAATGTTCCACAAAGAGTAATTCTTTGGGAACATACATTTCAGCTTGAGAGTCGTCCATTCTTTGTTTTTGAAGAGAGTGCAAACCAGCCAAGTTGAAGTCTTTTGCATGCAAACAAATTTGGAAAAATCTCATAAAAATACTGAATTCAATTTAAGGTCCTTGCTTCAGCAGTCAGTTGAGGATCCAAGTCATCTTTGCAAACCTTTTTCCTCAACTGACTGCTGAATTGGATTTGGCAACCATAAGGTTTGCAAAGATGACTTGCACTGGGAGGAAAGAGCAGCAAGAGAGGTCTTGTGCAACATTGCTTGCGATCTAACCATCGGTTGTCCTCACCGATGAATTGAAAGAACACCCGAGTGCTAAAATTGGAATAACAACAGCAAAAAAAATGTGCATTCTTGGCCTTGTGCAAAGTCGTCATCCCTATTTCCTATTCATTCTGGTTGGTTTGTAGGACCAATTAAAAAAAAGAATTAATGAGAAATGGTGATATTTTATCATATTTTATTATCTTATTGAATACAATCAATTAAAATTATATTACAAATTATTAATTTATTATTAAAACAGACAACAGAGATGAAAATCCCTCTCGCTCCACAGGCAATATTGGTTGCAGAATAGATGCAGAAACTGGTTATAGAATTATTTCAGCTGTTGACAATAAGGAAGGAGGCACTTGGATGGGATTCAACGCAGACACAAAAAACTATGTTGTGCTCACCAATGTGTTTGGTCCTCAATGTATTCCATCCTTACAAATGTTAGATCAAGAAACAACTGAAAGTAACGGAACGTCAACTTCTCCAATCGTCATTTCGAGGGGTGTGATCGTGAGTGGAATTTTGAACTTTTCTAAAAAATTGACGACCATGCAAGATGTGAGCGAATTACAACATCAAGTATTGAATCAATATTTTGGAGAAGGGAAATATATGAGGGGATTTAATATTATAATGGGTAATTTGAGTGAAATTTCAGAAAAATCAAAAATGTTTTACATGACCAATAGAGACGAAAATGCTCTAGATACTTTTCAAAACCATTACATGATTAGAGAATTAGAACATGATCAAATTCATATTGTATCCAATTCATATTTAAACGATTCAACAAATGAGCTTTACAAGAAATACAAGATTGATTTATTACGCAATTTATTGGATGAGACAATGAAAAAAACTCAACACGTTACAAATGCATGTGAAATGAGAAACGAGTTGGAGAAATGTATCACCAATCGATTATCTGATTTCTACGACGGTTGTATTGTCAGGAATACTTTGGAACAAGCAGATTCAATGGATTTTAAAAAGAATCCTGAATTATTGAAATATATTCCGCCACATTGGATGGCCGAAGAGCAAACTGTAGAACACTTTAGATTGCGTTACGATTCCCATTTCAACATCTTTGTGAATAGGACCTACTTTAAAACAAGATCTCAAAGTATTATTTTGGTTGATGTGTTGGGTAAAGTGCATTACTTTTACAGAGACACAGATTTATTGTTTCTCTCTGAACATGGCGAGAGGAAAGAGCTTGCCACACCTTTGAACCGTCATGAGGAGTTGGTTTCTGAAAATAATGAGATGATGATGCATGAACGATCAAAAGCAGAAATTGAAGACATTCAAAAACAAAGATCTGTCGAAGTGTCAAGTCGACGTTTAACTTGGGAACACATTTGTATCGAGTAACGCGTGTTAAGAGTGTGTGATTATGACAAGAAACTCTTTCCTCGCACCTCCAATGAAGCCTCTGCATTGACAAACCTTATTATTATTATTGTATTGTATTTTCAATAATATATTCAATCAAAAATTATTTCAGGCAAGAACCCTGTCCGCGTTCATCATCGTCGGTGTTATTCATGGATTCGATTAAAAATTAACTCACCTATTAAAAAAAATGAACAGCAGCAACAAACATTGGCTTCTCTTGTCATTTCTGCGCAATGTAGCGACTCGAAAGCCAGTCCAACCTTTGCCATCATCCAAGTTTGCTCCAAATCTCATGGGCAATTGGGTCATACTCGAAGATCAAAGAACTCAACAACTACGTGAACTCCATTACAATATGATTTGTAAATCTAATTTATCATCCACAACAACATCGGATCAAGTCAAACATGTTGTACAACCTCCTACAGGTAAGCCTCCTTCAGGTACACCTGTCTCAGGCGAAAATACGGACTCGAATCAAAATGTATCAGCAACAGAGTCTTTAGACATTAGATCTACCGAAGAAGACATGAAACCATTATTTTCCAAGAAAGAAATTATGATTTTGGAAAGTGAAAAAGCAGCTCTTGGCCATTTATTGAAAATCCTTGAAAGTGTTGAAGGAACTGAAGAGGATATTGATTTGTTGAGAAAGAGTATTTCACAATTAGAGGAACATTTCTTGATGGTAGTTGTTGGAGAATTTAATGCAGGAAAGAGTTCATTCATTAATGCAATGCTTGGAGATCGATATTTGAGAGAGGGCATAACACCAACCACTGCTCACCTTCACTTGATCAAGTATGGCGGAGATTCACTCCAAAAATTCGATGAAAGACATCAAGTTGTAAATATGGAACTTCCATTAAAATGGTTGAAAGGAATCAGCGTTGTTGATACTCCAGGAACGAATGCCATAATTAAGGAACATCAAACGATTACAGAAACATTTGTGCCACGAGCTGATCTCATTATATTTTTAACAAGCGCTGAAAGGCCCTTCTCTGAAAGCGAACACACATTCCTTGAAATGATAAGACGATGGGGAAAAAAGGTTGTCGTTTGTATTAACAAGTATGATCTACTTCAAAATGATAGAGAACGTGAAGAGGTTGAAGTTTTTGTTCGTGATGGAATTATTCGTTTATTGGGCTTTGAACCAAAGATGTTCTGTGTTAGTTCAAGAAGTGCCATGGATTTCAAACAAGGTTCTAGAATTTCTTCCTTCTTAGCTCCAGAAGAGAGAGAAATTGCCGAAAAACAACAGAAGACTAAACTTGTCGAAAATTGGCTAGACTTGGAAAAGTATATTTTACAAACCTTAAATTCAATTGAACGTGCAAAACTAAAGTTCCTTTCTCCATTAGGCGTTGCTAATAATTTGGCTGATAAGTATTTAAATTCAGTGATTGAAGAGAGACTTAAAGTGTTGAAAGAAGACAAAAAAACAATGGACATTATTGAAGAGCAACTGCAAGTGTTCTACAATGACATGAAACAAGATTTTGAGCTTCAACAATCAAAATTGGAAAATATTTTCCATGAGCTCGTTGAACGTGGTACATGTTTTTATGACAATTTTATCAATTTATCAAATGTATCGAGCTTGATAAATTCAAAGATTGTGGCTGAGGAATTTCAGAGTCAAGTAATTGCTAACACAGCCACCCAAATCGAAAACCACGTCTCTGAGGTAATTGATTGGATTATTGACCGAAAATATAGACAGTGGAAAGCAGTAACAGACTTTGCAAACAAAAGAGCAAGAATTTCTCTTCATGAGGATAAGCTTGTTGGATCTCTTTCCAGTGAATTCCAATTCAATAGAAAGGAACTCTTACTCAAGATTGGTTCCACAGCAGAAAATGCTGTACGCAATTACGATAGAGAACACAACGACACTGACAAACTGTTTGCTGAAATAACAAGTAGTCTCAAGACATGTGCTGCTGTGGAAGTTAGTGCCATCACACTTGGTGTTTCTTCTGCTTTATTAATGCCAACAGCAGCAATGGCTGGTGCTGGAATTCTGGGTGCAGTTGTTATGGGCGCTGGTGGTTTGTATGCCCTTCCTTATAAGAGAACAACATTAAGAAAGAACTTTATCTCGGAAGTGAACAAGTTAAGAGATACTTTAAAGCACAGAATGAGAGAAGAATTTGAAAGAGAGTTGTTGGACAGCATTGACAGTATCAAGAATTCCATCACACCTTATTCACGTTTTGTTAAAGCTGAACATGAAAAGTTTTCAACTCAAAAGGAACATTTAATTGAACTCCAAAAGCTTCTCAATCAAATCAGAAGGGAAATTGAGAATTTACAAGAAACAGACTTGACAAAGAAATAATAATAATAATAATCAAAATGATTGGGTTGTTTTGTTCATCCTCATTATTTAGACACTCTCTCCCAATTTGGTAAATGTTCTCGTAAAACCAATTATCTTTATTCGAAAACTGCTTTTGATGCACAATCACCGGACCTGTTCTGGTGTTTAACGGTCAAAAGTAACTGAGTGAAAAACCAATGGTTCGTTTCATGAAGCAACAAACAAGTTCACCAAGAGTATCTAGATCCTGCCAAAAGGCAAAGATACAAAAAATGAGTGCAGTGTTGGACGTCGATGCTCTCGATTCGAATCAGGTTGGTAGTTGGTTGGGTGCTGAGTATGTTGACCTAAAATTCATGAATTACGATGATAACTTGGTGTTATTGATATGTGTGGTGTTTGTGTACATTCATTGCCTTTGTATACCATAATGATCGTGGTATCGGGATGATAATGAACTACAATAATGTTCTCTCCCGATAAAAGTTGGTAGGTTTGGTGATGGCCTTGAATTCTTCTAACTCTAAATATCCCAACAATCATAATGTATATAATGATAAACATTGTATATTATGTTATTGATGATGAATAATTTTTCATTTAGACTCCTCTTTACTGTGCAGCCTATAATGGCGATCTCGATAGAGTAAAAGCTCTCATCAAGAAAGGAGCGGATATTGAAAAACTTGTTGGACAAGGTCAATGGTGGTCTGCACTGCAAGCAGCCATCACACAAAAACATCTAAACGTGATCAAATATTTAATCAAAAGAGGAGCAAATTTGAAGACATCTCTTTTCGGAAAGACTCCTTTCGATTGGGCTAATGAAAAAGGTATAAATCTGGAAGAAATTATAAAACAGTGCAAAACTGAAATGGTAGATAAATTTATCTATCTAGTAAGACTGGATAAGTTTGAGGAGGCCAAGAAAGTCCTTGAAAAATCAAAAAAGACATACTTTGGAAATATCATCGATCAACTAGGTTCTCAACAAATGACTGCAATGTATTGTGTTGCATTTGACAATAAGAGTGAAGCCATTAAATGGCTGGTTGCGCAAGGTGCAAACCCTTCACATCCAATATCACAAGGCTACACACCACTGTTTGTTGCCGTATCTCAAAAGAAGGACGCTGCAATTAGAGCCCTTTTAGACTGCGGAGCAGACACTTCACAAACAATTCAAAATCTCACTATTTTCCAACTTGCAGCTCGTGTGGGCGTTGATTTGGTTGCAATTTTGAAGGAGGTTTCTACAATTTATAATGCTCTTGTAGATGAGTTTGTATTGTGTGTGAGAAAGTGTAATTTCCAGAGAGCAGGGGAAATACTGCAAAGAAGAAAGGACATTATTGACGCCAATGCTTCCAACAACTTCAATGCATTATATTGTGCTGTTTGTGATCAAAACCTACCTGCAGTCAACTGGCTTATTGAAAAAGGTGTTAACGTTAATAAGGCATGTGTTGATGGAATTACAGCATGTGCTCTTGCGGTCACACAGAAAATGCAACCGATTATTGAATTATTAATAGAACACAAAGCTGATCTTACTATCAAAGATGTAGATGGATTTGATTGTTATGCTAGAGCTCAATACGTGTCAGTAGATTTGAAAGCCATTTCTGAGAGAGTGAAACTTAAGAAACAACATATTGTCCATGACTTTGTTGTAGCTGTTAGAAAAAATAGCTATTCCATAGCAGAAGAAATTTTAAGGAAGCATCCATGGGTCATTGATGAATGTGACAACAATCAACTGACAGCACTCTATTGCTGCGTTTGTGACGGCAACATTACTGGTATTGAATGGTTATTACAACATGGTGCCAACATTGAAAAGACTGTGATTCAAAATATCACTCCTCTTCATGCTGCAGTATCAAAGAAACAACCAGCAGTAGTTAAGGCATTGCTCAAACGAGGAGCAAATCCCACTATTAGGGATGGATCTGGTTTTGATGCATTTGGACGAGCTAAGGTATGTTTTTATTTGACTTAAAATTAATTTGTATATTACTATAATCATCTATAGTATGAAGGATTTGATCTCGATTCGCTCGTGAAAGAATGTAAGACAGCGCCTCATTTAATTGCTCCTGCTGTTTCCGACATGCCTCACCAAACAAACTCTCCAAACACAGCCACTTCAAGCAATCAATCAACTCTCCAAACACAGCCAATGATCACACAACCCAATCAAAGTATTTCACAAGACTCTGTTTCAATTAGAGGAACCTCTACTATTCAAACACAACCCACAATCACACAACCAAATCAAAGCGTTTCTCCACATGAAGTTTCGATCAGAGCTGGCTCCAATACTGTAACTGTTGATCCGAATGCTTTCAATTCTATCAAGGCAGGAAATACCTTGCCACCTCAACAACATTCTCTGGAGTCCAACCCAGTACAGTATAGCTCCTTCTCTTCTGGAAGCTCTGGAGGTGGAGATTCCTCGTTTGTAATGACTAATACTATGGTTCGATCGATTGACCGTTCTGCTGTATCTGACTTTCCAACAGATGAAATTTCAATGTACAATAGTAGGAAATCAAGCAGTGTATCTTCTTCTAACTCTACACTATCATCGTTTGGAAAGACAAAAACTATTGAAGAGTTGATGCAAGAAAAATACATGAATATTTCATTAATAGGTAAGTAGTAGTTCTGTACTTAGACTTTATGAGAGCTTTCATCATTGAAATTGCATAGGTCGTGGAGGATTTGGTGCCGTGTTCAAATGTGACAAGATTATAAAGAACAGAAAAAATGCACCAGCCCAAACGAGAGCAGTGAAACTAATCGAGTTTGTTAGTACCGAAGATTTGAATCGTTCCCTTAGAGAAGCGTTTAGACTTTGCGGACTTCAACACGACAATGTTTTAAAAGTTCATGACGCTTATGTCCTCCAAATGGGTTCTGCAGGAAGCCTAAGTGAAAAGAATACCATGTGCATCGAAATGGAGTTTATTCCATGCGGAGACTTGGCTGAAAAGTTTTTAAAGAAGAAAGTATGCCTTTCTAATGACCTCATTAAGCATTGTCTCAGGTGTATGTGTGACGCTTTGGTATATTTATATGAAGAAAAGCAAATGGTTCACAGAGATATCAAACCACACAATATCATGATCCGATCCATGGATTTAGAACAAGGAAAGCTTGACGTTGTGTTGGGTGACTTTGGTCTTGCGAAATCTGTTGGTGATTCTGCAAGTAGCGCCTCCTTTGCCGGAACACTTCAATACATGAGCCCTGAATTGTTCATGATGCAGCAAGGAATGTCAGAAGAACATGAAGAAGAAGATCAAGAGACACTCAGGAAACATGCTCATGCTTCTGACATGTTTGCTTTGGGTGTGACTTTCTATCAATTAATTTCTCTAGATATGGTCACCTCAGTGACTGGTCTTATTATGAAGTTTATGGGCGACGAAAAGAAACTATTTGCTGCTCTAAGAGAGAAGATTGCCAAGAATTGCTCTGACAACAGCATTAGTTACGACGACAAATTGATTGATTTGATTTTTGAAATGCTAAGGAGAGATCCAGACGAACGATTGACAGCCCAACAAGTATTGGACGCTTTAAACGAGTAGTATGCAGTGTTGCAATGAGTAAACCTTTCTATTATTTAAACCAATTCATTTATGTGCGCGAAAAACTAATCGCAACAAGTTTTTCGTCCGACTTATCATCTCCCTCCATCAACAAAAAACCATCCTTGGCCCCCTTGGGAATCGAACCCAAGACCTCTGTCTTACTAGGACAGCGCTACTGCCAACTGAGCTAGGAGGCCCGTTATGATTATATATTGTAAATTCTTTATATCATTTAATTATTTAAAGGATTCATAACACTCCGTACTGCTGATCTGGTTTTTGGTTTTGAGGTAAGCAAAAAATGTCAGCAAACAAGAAACCTGTGAACAATGTTGTTCGTTTACCGTTCTCTCATGATCCGAAAGGTGAATATACTCCCGATAATATTCAAAGTGCTCAAAAACCACTTGCTATGGTCAATAATTTATACACCGACAGAAGTGGTCATATGGTAAGTGTCTTGACATATTTATGATGATGGTAACAATACAACAATGTGTTCACAGAGTTGTGGAGTGTGGAGCTGTACTCGCGGAAAGTGGTGGTTTGATCAAGGCGATAATGCTGAAGAGTTTTGCGTATTAATTAGCGGAAAAGTTAGAATGGTTGCGGATGGAATTGATGAATTGGACGGGGGTGTTCAAGAATTCCAAGCCGGAGACGCATTCATCATTCCTGTTGGTTTCCGAGGAACTTGGGAAACAGTGGAAGACGTGAAAAAGTTTTATTGTGTTTTTGAAAAACAAGTGGCAAACTCCAGCGTGCAACCACACCCAACAAGTAACAATACAGAACAAAATCAACACGACAGCAAACTCTAAAAAAAAGTTCAATTTTTTTATTGCAATAAAATCACCTTAATTGATAGCTCTATAGGATTGCAATGATCGAGTTGATTCACTGTCAGAATGATGTTCACCACTGGCATAAGATTTGTAGGATCTTCCTCGTAATGGTCGTTTCATAATCTCTTCATCATGGTCGTATGTGTCCTCTTCTTCAAAGGACGGTGCTTTTCTAAAGATGGAAACAAAAAATCCAATCACAAAGCACAAAATGAAGAGCCAATTTTCAAAGTAAAAAATGATACTAAAAACTGGAATACCCACACTCATACTGTTCACATTTTGAGATAATTCAGACATGAAACATGGTCTTGTAGAATTGGTAAAATTACCAGAAGTGTCATTCTCAATTGTGAATAATAATCTGTAATCTTGTAATAGTGAAGGAAGCGCTTTAGATTGATGATCCAACACTTGATCCTTCTCGACAACACTCCATAAGGTTGCATTCTTATGAATATTTGTGTTATTAAAGGCTGCAAGAGCACACTGTTTCCATTCTCTTGTTATTGGATCTTGATATTTTTGTGATCCAAAAGTTGTGTAAATTGGAGCAAAACTTGGTAACATGAATGAGGTGCAAAGCATAATGAACATGAGGAAGATACAACTGGTTAAGAGACCTTGAGGAAGAGTCGATCTCAATTTCAGTTTGTATAGTTTGATACAAAGTATTCGAAGTCCAATGGTAGAGAGTGCAGTCATACTTGCCAATAAAAAGAGAATAATAATTAAACCTAAAATAATGTAATCAATTGGAAAGATGATCGAGCTATAGGTTAATAATAAATCGAGAGGATTGAAATTGCAATTCTCTTCAGTAACAAATCCACAAGCAATTCCGCACTTGCTTTTCACTGTTCGATAGATTAAATTAATGATTAAGGAAACCATTATAAAGAGTACAACCTAAATGAACAATGTTAAAAGTTAGTGATGAATATTGAAGAGATTGCATGATGAATATTGAAAAATCATCACCATCGATCGCATCACAGATTGCTCTGCTACTATTTGTTACTTACAACCAATAAAATAAATCCAATCAATGCCTTAAATGGATAAATACATGGCTCGATTTTTGCAATAAAACTCTTCTTGGATCTCTCAATTCTAATGGATGCATTAGTGAGTTCTGTTTTCTCTTCTCTCAATTGATCATATATCTTTTGATCCGTTCGATTCATTGATGTTCCTTTCATTTTATACTTTTTTTGAAGTAAATCGATTTTTTCATCGATTTCATCGATTCTCGAATGTACAGAAGCTTCATCTCTGTAGGTAATGTGTTTTCTCTTCATAAATCCTATGGGAAGAGCTGAAAGTCCATAAGCAGTGTAAATATTAAATCCAATACATCCAACCACTGCCAGACAACCAATGATGAATCTTATAGCACGATCACCAAAATGTTCAACATCAATTAATTGTTTTAACCAGTCTGTGATATCATGTTTATCATCCACTCTTCCACTCACTGCTGATAATACTAGACCAAGTATAATTATTAAAATACCAGCAACTAGGGTAAATATAGTATATTTCATTGTGTGGAATAATCGCCAACCACATTGATTTCTACTAATTGATGCTTTTGATGGTGTGAGAGAATATTTGTAATCAGTATCTTCCTCATCATCATCACTCTCTCCAAGTCTTGGATTCTCTTCATACCAAAAATAAGCAAAAGGTATGATTATGGATCCGAATATTAAAAGAACTAGATAACATGAATAATAAATGATCTTAATAGCTAGAGAATTTTCTCTAGGATCAAACGTGTGTGACACATTGAAAATGTCGACTGGAATAACAAATAAACAAAAAGCAATTATAGAAACTCCAAATATAGAAATAATCATATAAATCAATCCTCTCTCTTTTTTTGAAGCAAATAAACAAATAGCAATGGTAGAAATGATAAATATAATGAAGAACAGTGAGCCGCACAAAACCCATGGAATCCATATTGGATAGTCATAACTAGGATCCTCCGAGTTATTATTTGAATTATTATTTGATGGGGATGGGTCGTTGTATTGTGCTATTCGGAGATTTGGAAAAAGCAGATGATGATCGGAGAGGTGAGTGAGAGGAGAATTTTCAGGGTTAGAGTAGTGATGATGGTTAGCAGTAGTAGTGGTAGTGATGGTGGTTGCTTGTAGTGGTGAGAGTAGAATGGTCAGTACTGATGAGAGAATAATAAAAAACAACAGCATATATTTCCTTTCGGTTCTTCTTGTTGAGGAAAGGAATTTGAGGCTTTGAACTCTTGGGTTCATCTTTTTCATTTTTTTATCAACCATGATGAATTTGTAAAACAATTTGTTGGTCATTCGAATAAAGAGTTTATGAATTAAAACAAATCCAGTTGGCTTGCCGTTTCCACAACAGATCCATCATTTAGTCTTTTAGTGTTTGATCGTGTTTCGGTGGAATTGCAGGTAGAGAAAAATCACTTTATATTTTGCGGGGTGGTGCTTCTCTCTTGTTGTCATGAATCTTCACAACGTTCGGTGAAAAAAAATGTTCGCTTCATCATCAACCTCGTGTTGTGGTGGATTGTCTTGCGTTGTTTATGGTTTGGGTGTGATTCTTGGATTGATCATTCTCAAGAGAGTTGTTTCATTTATTTATGCTCACTTCCTCTACAAGAACTCTACCAACTATAAGAACAAATGGGTTCTCATTACTGGTGCTACCTCTGGTATCGGTGAAGGCTTTGCTCATGAATTTAGTAAACGCGGAGCAAACATCATCATGGCAGTCAGAAGCCAAAACAAGGCTGATTTATTGAAGCAAGCTCTTGAATCCAAATACAAGAACCAAGTTGAAATTGTTATTATTGATTTTGAGACAGCATCGCGTGATGATATCAAACAAGCCTTGACCACTGCCATCGGAACCCAAAGACAAATTGATGTCTTGGTCAACAATGTTGGTGTCAATAATACAGACAACTGCCCATTCCCATTCTTGGAACAACCTGAAAGTGATTTTGATCGACTCATTAAGGTCAATATTCATTCTGTTGTGAGCGTTACTCGAGCAGTGCTTCCATCCATGACTCCTAACGGTACTATTTTAAATCTTTCCAGTTACACTGCCAAATTCCCAACTCCATTGATGGCTGTCTATGCCGCTACTAAATCATTCATTAATGCTTTCAGTCTCGCTCTCAAGTATGAATGTCCAAAGATGAGAGTCTATGGCCTTTCTCCTATGTGGGTGAAATCCGAGATGACCATGATTAAGAAGGCTTCTCTCTTGATGCCAGAAGCAATTACTTATGCTAAACAAACAGTGGACAAGATTGGATGTCCAATTGGTATTGAATATGGCTTGACTTCAACTTACTGGCCTCATGACTTGGTTGTTTCCTTGATTTCACTTGCTCCTGAAAGCCTGGTCATGAGTCAAATGAAGAAATTCCTTTCTAGTCTCATGAAGCGTTTGCAAGCAAAGAAGAATGCCAAGAAGGATTAACTTTTAATTTATTATTAAACAATCCATCATCATAATTATAAACCAAATTATTTGCATTTCATTCTGGGATTGGTCGTAGGCAACAGATTGTTCAGCCTTTCCTTCTATTGGACTAGTTATTGGACAACTTCTAGGCTCGTTGAGAAAAAATTTGTATTACCCAAATGCAGAATATAAAAGTGCAGAATCTGAGGAGACTGAACAATCCGTGTTTGACATGTTTGACACTAAGGGAATATTAAATGTCACTCACTCATCGAATGGAAAATTGATTCAACAAATTGTGGACATGTGGGATCATGAACCAATCTTGAAAAAGGTCTATACGCTAAGAACAAAATTGTACATCTCCTTAGAGAGAAATTTAAGAACATTTTATCTCAAGAGACAGTTTCATTAAAGGTTGAGCATGATGAACCAGAGAGAAGGACAAATAGTGATGAAATGATTGATTCTTCTGGCAACCATTCCTCTTGTATTTTTCCTTTAGAATGCACTCCTAAAATCAAAAACATTAATGAAATTCATATAGGAAACAATGGATGGATAAGTATATGTACAGACGAGGCTATTCATCAGAAGGAGTTTAAAGCATTTCACCTTGATAAGAAATTCGATAGAAAAGATTTAGGATTGCAAAAGAAAAATTTATCCAACGGAAAATTCTTAACGACTGTTAGGGGTTCACAATTGATGGTAAGCATGATTTTTTGTTAATGTTGGTGCAAATGACAAAATGGTGCAACAAAGGTTGTAGATTCTCACATTCCACGACTATCCACTTTGTATCTTGACGGATCGAGACCTAGGCTGAGATCTATTATTGAGCTTGAAAATTTTGTTTTTAGTTCTATTCATTCGTTTTGCTTCTCAACTAATGATGAAAACATTTGCTACATATCAAGCGATCAGTAAGTATCAGTCGTAAAAAGGATCTCACAGCATAAAAGCACAATCTATAATTTAAATTTACAGTGGAGTCATTTCATCGTTCAAAATTGAAAACAAGTCGGCAACTATGGTTGACCAAAAACAATTTCCAACCACGATCAAAAAATTGCAAGCTGTAAATATTGACTCGTCCAAGGAGGCTCTGTTTCTCGTTGGTGAACATCATATCGATTATATTATGATCGAGGTCCAGAGCGGATTGCATCCATTATTTGTGGGAAAACCTAAACCAGTAATATGTAATCTATTGAATACCAACCAATATTGGCTAAGCTCGGCACAGTGTATTACTATAACATGTTCAAATCATCGAGCTCTCATCAAAGAAAAACATACCTTCATTGTTTTAGACTTGACACAAGACATCATCACCCACATTTACAAAACGCCAAGCCGTGACCAAACCATTACATATCTTACCTTACTCAAAAACGGCATTGTTGTGTTTGGTGAATATGATGCAACTTCCCAGCTGACCAAAATTTTTTTCCTAAACGAAAGGTTTGAGCCTTGCCATGTCCCTTTTGGAGTTCCTGGATATTTAAACCTTATCAAACAGCTTGATGACAATAAGTGTTTATTGCATTTTAATGATGATTCGTTGAAAGTTGTGCAAATAAATTGAGCCCAAAATCACCACTGCAAATAGAGCTCAAGTCTGCTGACGAGGAGCAACATTGGATCCTTTGCTGTCAAGTGTTCAGAACAAATTATATCATGGAATCCAATTCGTCATCATTATCTTCAAGCAGTCTTTTGCCTGCAGCTTTCGATAAATGCTGCTGCTGGTGATGGTGAGGTTTCTCTGGAGTTGATCCTAATAAAAGGCCATCATCATCTACGCCAAGTAATAGTGACGGGAATTCAAAAGATGTTTCCTCAATGTTCTGATCATACTGATGTCGCGAGTCAGCAGTAATTACTGTGGTGGATTTTGAAGGGACATCTTTTGAATTTCTATCGTTAGTGACAGAGTTGTTGGTGGTGCTTGGAGCTCCTTTTGAAAGAAGGGTGGAGAGAAATCCTCGCCTTTTGTTGGTTGTGGTGCTTGTAGCGTTGGTTGCTGTGGTAGTAGTGAGGTTTGTTTCAGTATTTGTTGTCGTGTTGGTAGTTGCACTTGTGGTCGTCGTAGTTTGGTTGTTCGAGTTAGTTGATGTTGGTAAAAGGGATTTTGACGCTCTGGTTCCAACCACCTCCATCGATTGAGTTTGTTTTGGAGGAGCTTGCTGCACTTGTGGTAATAAAGTCTTTGAGTTCAGCGCTGAAGGTTGATGTTGCTGCACTTGTAAAAGTTGTGGCATTGCAGTAGTGCTGTGTTGACCAGGGAGTTGTCTTGCAGTGTTCTCATTGTTCAACCTCTCAATCTGTTCCTTCTGATCATGGTCATCACTTGTATCTATCAACAGAGTGTCACTGTTGTTAAACTCCAATCTTCTCATGACTCCTTGTCTTTGTTCGAGATGACGTCTAAAATTACTTTCAATGGTGGTATTGGATAAGGAAGGTGTTTTTTGAATGTCTTTTTCTGCATTGTCCAACTCTTCAGAAGTAATAATGAGTGATTTCTTCTTTTTAGGTTGATAATCATTCTCCTCAGTAGGAGTTGTTGACATTGTGAATTGTGAGTTGTTTGTTGAATTCATTTCTTTCATTTGTTCTAACTTTCTCTTTGTTTGAAGTGAGGTTCTTCTCATCACTTTTGAATGACAAGTATCTTCCAAATCATTCATGGTGGTGTCATCTTCTTGAAAATTAAAGACATTCTCTTCGTTGTCATCATCATCATCAATGAGTAATTCTCTTGTCCGAGTGTACTGAGGATCATCCTCAGTGGTAGTATCTACTAATTGTTGTTTTTGTAAGCTATTTCTATCACCATCATGAATACCAGAATCATTATTTCCAACATCATCACCTCCATCACTTAAACGCTTAGATGAATGTCTTTTTCTCGTCGTTGTTGTTGATGATGGTACATTTGGTAATTCCTGTTGAATTCCCAACTTGTACAATACCAATTGAATATAATTCGAATAATCCTCATCTGGATCCAATGGAAAATTAGAATGCAATACAGATTCCACATTCAATAGAGAAGAAGTATTCGATGAAATATCCACAGTCAAAACAGACATGATTGCATCTTGAAGAGTCACTTCATGACGACACATGAGACGTGCATGTGCTTGTGCGAGTCGAACTAAACTCTCCAATAAACGAATGGTCGTACGTGCTGCCACTCTTCGATCTGCTCTTCTTTGCAATCGATAATATTCTGTTAAAATACGTCCACTTTCAGGTGTCAATTGGGGATGATATTCTGATTTGACAAATGAAATGTATGCTCTCAATTTATCAAAAGACCACAATTGAGAATCTTCTTCTTCCATTTCTTGTTCATTTAAAATAAAAGAACTCACTCGATAATCCCATTCTTCATCTTGTGTATCCAATAATACGAGTACAATATCAAAACGAGAGAGTAATGGACTTGCCAATGCACAATTCACACTCAAACTAGCACCCAAATCATACTTTCCTTTTGGATTACATGCTGCAAGTACAGTGGTTCGAGTATTTAATTTACAAACAAGACCTGCTTTGGCAATACTGAGTGTTTGTTGTTCCATAGCTTCATGAATGGTGGCACGATCATGATCTCGAATGGAATCAAATTCATCAATACAACAGACACCACCATCAGCGAGAACGAGAGCACCTGTGTGGTGTGTGCAGTGGTGGCGAATATGCATTTGGGTTTCGTTTGGATATGTAGTATTTGGGTTTCATTTGGATGTGCATGGAGTGGGTATACGTAGTTGTTGTTCATATGGATCCATGTTATTGAAGGGATCAATTGATATACATTTAAAGGTGATGGTATTGTTGATGGTGTTGGTATTGTTGGTGGTATTGGTGGTATTGGTTATGTGATTAAGGATGCATGTGTCAAGAAACACTTACCCGCTTCCAGAGTCCAATCTCCACCTGATTCTTTGGTGGCCATCACAGTCAATCCCGCACTCGTAGTTCCAATTCCATTCGTCATGACATAACGAGGACTGAGTTTAGAAGCATATTTCAGAAATTGACTCTTTCCAGTTCCAGGATCACCAACAATCAATAAATGAGACTCTCCTCGAATACGTGTGTTATTCTTCTTCATAGGTACTCCTCCAATGATGGTCAATGCCACAGCCAATTTCACAAAATACAGTCCATACAATTGAGGACACATGCTCTTCAAGATTAAATTTCTACCAGCCAATGGTTTTTCATGATACTCTTGCCAAAAATGTTTAAATTCAGATTTAATCTCCTCAGTGACATTCATGGCACTACTCTTCTTTTCATTACTGATTCGAATATGATTACACCAAATGGCCATATCAATGGAACAACGAACATCATTTTTAAGAGTTTTCCATCGACGATAGGGAACACCTGATGACAATGATTCAACTCATTCATTCATTCATTATTGATGATGATATCATGATGAGCCATAGATAGACAGTAAAAAATTCAATGTCCATTAACGAACTTGAACAACCTACCTGTAATAATAATATCATCTCCTGCTTTTACAACATCTACTAAATCATCTTCTAAAACAACGAGAATTGATCTCGGTATACTTCCAACATGAAGTTGTGAAATTTTGTCTTGAATCTTAATTTCTTGATAATCTCTGCATACAATCTCTTCATCTCTAGATGTAAATGATTTTCCACCACAATCTTCAACTGGACATTGTGTTGGTTTTACAATCATATTATATTGTTCTCGATCTGCTATAATTTCAAATGGTTTTTTACATTTTCTACAAATATAGACCTTTTTGAATTCTAACATTTTAATTGGACCTGTTTTTATGACAGTTCCACTCACAGATATCAATCGGTTAGTATCACAACTTCTCACTGAACTCACAGATGTTTTTGTCACTTCATTACATTGTGGAAGAGTATGCAAACGAACATGTACGAGTAATTTAAGTTTAAATTGATCTTTCATCACTTCTTGTTTGTCAATATATCGTTGTTGAGCTTTGATTAAGGCTCTTTCAAATATTGGAATTAATTCAAATGGATATGAAATTAAAAGAGATCCAATTTCAATGTTGGCAGACATGAAATGAAGAACATCTATAAATACACTATAATGAATGGTATCATCATTGGTAAGAGTGAGAGGAGGACATAAAATATCACGAATATCCTGTACATGATATTTTTCTAAATAGGCAATCATGACTCTTTCTACATCACTTTCTGATTTATCTCCAATTTTAAAAGCGCACCATTGTGGATTTGAATGAAGACCAACACTCACATGGTTTGCTCCGACACCATGATTGGGTTGAGAAGAGGCTTGTTGTTGAACAGCATGAGAGAATCGATTTCTCGGAGGAGGTGCAAAATTAGCGAGTTGTTGTTGTTCTTCTTCAAAATGATCATTAGGCTTACCACCGTCATCATCCGAATGGTGGTGGTGGTTGTTTTTACGAGAAGAACGTTTTGGGGGCATTTTTTTTAATTCTAAATTTCCAAAAAGAAATGGAATTGGGAATGGTTCAATTTATTTCAAAAAGTCATGACAGACACGGTCTCTTACTCTCGCTCACAATTTGTCTAAAATGATCGATTGAGAAAGTGAATTGTATGATAATTGAGCTCCTGCATGTTGAACAGTAATGGATGCAATAAAATTCGATAATTCCATTGAATCTGGAATTGGAATATCACATGAAATGAAATATGCAAAAGACCCAACCCAAGCATCACCAGCTCCAGTGGTATCCACCACATGTTCTACTTTTTTACCTTTCACATGAATGAATTGTAAAGAACAAGTACCATCATCACCACCACTACTACTACTTTTACCACCATCGTCACCACTACTTTTACCACCACTATCACTACGATTGGTATTGTCTTGTAAAGAAACACCTTGTTCCTTCTCATCATCATTTTGCAAATCATCTTGTTGTGAATACAATGCAGCACATCCTCTCTCACCCAATGTAATGATCACATTTGGAATGTTCAATTTTTCATGAATTTCTCGACACATCTCTTCAATGAGAGTATCATTTTGAATAAAATCAGAGTCTAGAGGATTCTTTCCAATCACTATTGGTGATTCACTTTCATTACAAATTAAATAATCCACATATTTTGGTAAATCACGACATGATTCAGGTAAATTCAAAATATTTAAAGCAGGTGCTGCATTGAAAATAGTAATAATTCCTTCTTGTTTTGCTCTTTTCAATGTATAATAAGTGGTAGGAAGTGGTGTTTCATTTTGACATACCACTACTCGACATTGAGAAATATCATCCCATGACTTGTCAACCATTTCAACACTAAATAAATCATTAGAACCTCCAACCAAAACAATGGAATTATTTCCAGATTCATTTTCAACAAAAATTAGTGCTTGACCAGTGGGAATGGTTGTTGTATTGTTGTTGTCAATAGGAGTACTAGTAGTACTAGTAGTAGAACTAGTAGTAGTTGCAATAGTAGTAGTATTGTTGTTGTCAATAGGAGTACTAGTAGTAGAACTAGTAGTACTAGAACTAGTAGTAATACTTGAACTTTTAACAGCTGTGTGAATATTCTTGTCCACATGATAGAAATGATTCTCCTTGTAGTATTGTTTCATCTCAATTCCATAAGAATCATTTCCAACCACTGAAACAAATACCACACGTGGTTCCTTTGAAGACAATTTAGAGATACAAAATGCTTGATTTGCTCCTTTACCACCAAAATGTTGTTCAAAAGAAAGAGCAGAGAGTGTTTCGCCTAATTTGGGAAATCTTGGAACTCTCTGTGAAAAGTGTTGAATGAATGAATCCAAGATGGTCAACAACAAGAGATGATGAAATAATGAGAGTGATGGATCAAGGTGGTGGTGGTGTAATATCAATGTTAGAGATGTGTGTATCAGAATATTGTTGTGTTTGTTGTTACAGAGTGTATATATATCAGAATGTTGTTGTAATTGTGTGAAAATGATCATATTAGGATTGAAAATTCCATCAAAATCGGATGAATAGGATGATCATGGGTGAATCATTATTATATTCAATCGAATGATAAATATATATACATTCATGATGTGTCAACAACACAATCAACACTATTTAAAATTGATTAATCGATAACTTACAAAAGTGAGATCAACATTCGAGCTTCCAACCACAGCAACACCTTCAGAGATTGATATATTGTGTAGGTAACAATTGATATGCATCATCAAAATGGGGTTAATTGGGTTTGGTAGTTAATTTTGATGATGATGATCCATACAATCATATATAGAACACAAAATATAATCACCACCATGACCAAATAATAATATATTCATCACCATCATCATGTTCATTCATACAAAAAGTGATCGATCACTACGAATGGGTTGATGATCAAAAATAAATACACACCCTTCTCAGAAGATAAAACAGTATCATTGTAGCTGTCGAACACTCCTGACGCTGAACCAGTCATTGCACCTTTTTCAGTACCGGACGAAGACAACATTTTTTAAATACGTGAGTGAGCGCTGATGTTGGCGCTGATGATGATTCAATGGCCCAGTTTCTTGTGGGTCCATTTGTGTATATATATATATATTCTCATGGAAGAGATCACTGGTAGTATGAGAGGAGTGAGATGCGTATGTGGGTCCTCTCAGGTAAATCATTTTCCGAAAATCTGAGCTCGAGCTCAAATTAATTGAATACTAGGAACATGAAACCCTTCATCTGGTTAATTGGTAATTACCAATTAGTTGATTCATTCATTCCCATGGGTGAGTCAACACGATGCGCCTTCAAGAGGAACATGTTGACCCGCCACATGTGACTCTAACTGTTTCGTTACTACTGGCAACCAATGTTCAACCTTCAACTTGGGTTGTAAATTCTTAGCGCCAAAAAATGTCTGAATTATCTCCAAATCATGAAAATGCAAACCACGGAGAGGAGGGTTTTGATGTATTTCATTACTCTGACGATGAAGAACATGAACATGACGGTGATGTAGAGGAACAAAAGGAATCATCATCACCTTCAAACTTGATCAAAAACAATCAGAGACCTCCCTCAAATAAGAGTTCCAAAATTCTTCCTCAATTCTCATCCCGACCACAAACCAATTCTCAAGTAACGTATATGGAAAAGTTTGAAGTTGAAAAAAGCGACTACAACAATGAGAATGTACCTGTTGATGATCGAGTGAGGTTACTTGTAAATAATCAAAAGAATAACCAACCAGCTTCTTCAGCAATGAATGAATCGTTCGGAGAGTCCTTTGATGATTCTTTTCATGAAGACAAAGATGAGATTGAAGAAGAGGAAAAGCCAAATGTAGCAAGTGTAGATACTTCGGTACATGCTTCGGATAGTCAGCAAGTTCAAGATCTGAAAAAGAGAATCAAGCACGATGAGAAAGTCATTGCTAAACTTAAAAAGTCAAATCAAAATTTAAAAGAACAACTGTTCCAATTGAATCAAATTGTGGATGAACAACTCATACAAAAAGGAGTGGACGTTCCTAAACCAAAACCAACTGTGAAGACCGTTCTTGTGGGAAATGAACAAGAGCTCAAAGTTCTTCGAAAGCAACATGAAATTGACAAGAAAACCATTGAGAGATTGCAAAAACAATTATTTAATGAAGGAAACCCAGAAAGAATTAAATCTTTGGAGAATAAGGTTAAAGAATTAAAACAACAGTTAGATGAAGTGAGAGAGGAAAATAAGAGCTTAAAGGTCATACAACGAGAACAAAGTAAGGCTTTGGAAAATACAGGAGTTCAAGATAAGGCAATGGACCTCATGAAGAACGAATCCAAATTTCTCAATGCCAAAATTGAAAAGCTGAGAGAGAAATGCAAGGAGTTAGAAGAACTCGTCAATCAAAAGAACAAAATGCTATCCGTTTATGAACAAAAAGCGAAAAACCTTGATACCATTTTACGAAGAAAGAATTTAAGCGAAGATGGAGTTGCAAAGATCGATGAACTCTCCAAACAAGTGGAAGAGTTAAATCAAACCAACGATAAACTGTCCAAAGAGGTTGTCGTTTTGAAGAGAGCAAGAGAAACCATTGAAAAGAAGGCCAAAATGATTGCCTATCAATCGAAACAAGATGTGAAAAAGTTTTCTCAAGAAAATTCAGAGTTGCGAAATGCTTTGGAAAAGAGAGACAAGGACATTAGAAGTCTCAACATGACCCTTAAACAAAACAAATTGGAGCAATACATGATTAATGTGAGTCCAATTCCAACACCAACCAATAGCTCCTCCTCTTCCTCAACAGCAGATTCCAACTTGTTTTCAGCAACGCCCAACACTGTGTCGAATGCTCCAGGAAGCTCTTCGTCCTCCAACAACACGAACAACAAGAAGAGCGCTGTGAGTAGTCCAAGTCATCCACCAAAACAACCAATCACCAAACCTTCAGCAACAAAGGCAAACACTACCAACACGACCACCATACAAGAACACAAGAAGGGTGTTACCAAGAAGAATAACATCCAAACATTAGGAGAAAACCGAAAAGTACCAAGTCCACAACCAATAACCACGCAATCCTCCAACGATATCAGGCAGGAACAGTCCAATCCAACAACAGTCGAGGAAGATGTTGGTGATGATCTCGATGATTTTGATGATTTTGAAAATGAAATGGAGGATACAGACCAGCAAGCCGTCATTGAACAGGACACAAAACTCAATGAAGATGCTAATATCTTCGCTCCTTCTTTTTAAATAAACAACTTTTATTGTCCCATTTGTACAACAAAACGGCCGCTATTAGAGTACTACTTTAACTGATGAATTTGTCTTGGAAGGTCTGTGGATGAATCAATAATATTCATCAAATAATTATAAGCAATCATGATGATGATTTTGAATTTGTTGTTTTTGAAATCAAAATTCCAATCTCTACATACCTTCAATAGGAGTTTCAGCATCTCCTTCAACCCTTTCAAAAACTGCTTCTTTGAAAGCATTAGCTTTTCTCATTTCAACTTTTCTAACTTTAGGGTCCTTGATAACACGTCTCAAGAAATAAGAATTTAATTGGATGTACTTTAAGAAAGACAATCCGGTACGGTAAGTCTGTAATACATAATATTATGTAATATTAAAATTTTAAGAATATAATTCGGCATCAACCAGTCAATATCAAAAATCGGGTTTTCATTCCATCATCATACGGTCAAAAATGAGCCAAATGAAACACATACTTGCTCGGACATGATGGCGTTTTATTTTTTGATGCTCAAAGTGAGATGCTGGAGGTTGATAGTGAAGCGTTTTTGACTATCAACATATCACAGCGAGAGGATGGAATGGAGAGAGTGTTTATTAGAGAGTGCAGCCACTCATGGGCTCGTTCTGTATGAATTCGGACGACTTTCACTTTGGTTCTTCTTCAAAACATCACACTCCCCATTGTAAAGTTTTAGGATAGCTGCACAATGATTGGTTCATAAAAAATACCTTTCTGTTGGTGTTGGCGTCGGAAAACACAGTCGAAGATATGCCTAAAACTAAGAAAAGCAGATCAAGAAAGTCTGTAAATGATGACGATGATGACTCTGAAGAACCATTACACGAATTTGAAACTTCCTCAATAGATTCGTCTGAAAATTCAAACGATAACGACATGGAAGAAGGCTCTGATGAAAGCAACTCTATTTCTTGGAGAGATCGATTGAAACCTTCAGTTTCTTCCCCATCATCCAAAAACTCAAAGAAAAGAGGTAAATTGGAGAAGAATAAAGGCTCATCATCATCGTTGTCGGTTAAGAAGAAAAAACCAGCAAGAAAGAAAAAAAAGGTTTCCTCTTCGTCCTTGACTGAAATATCTCCTCCCTTCGTTGATTTTACCACTACGGATGATTTCAATGATTCATTACCAGACGCAGTTTATTTTAGCAGACTTGTTTTGGATAAATTGACTATGGAAGAAGTTAGAGACTTGCCCATTCAATATTCCATAGAGTTTCCGGAAGACTATTTAGCGGTTAGAAATGTCATTCTGTTCATGTGGTGGAATGACATTGCAACATGGATCAATTGTGATACTCTTTTAGAACAAATTCCCAACCTTGCGTACATTAAGAAGAAAACGATTGTTTCACCATCACTTTTATCAGAAATTATAGTTGTAGCATATGAATTTTTGAATCGACATGGATTCATCAATTATGGATACATGTGTAGCACTAGATACCCAAAACCAGTGGATACTAGTTTGAAACCCCATCATTTTGAGTTACTGAAAAGAACTCCAATTCTGAATAAGGAACATAAGCATGTGGTCGTTATTGGTGCAGGTATATCTGGAATTTTGGCTGCAAAAAAACTTCTTTCTCTTGGATATCAAGTTACAATCATTGAGGGGCGTGGAAGACCTGGTGGTAGAGTGTTTACTGATTACTCTTGGACTGATCATTCTCCTGTTGATATTGGCGCATCAATTATCACAAATACGTCTGCTTCTCCGATTGTATGTCTTGCGAACCAAACATTGATCAACTTGGTAACCATGCCAAAAGAAGATCAGTTATTTCAATCGAACGGAAAAAAAGTTCCAAAAGATTTGGATGAAAAATATACCAATCTCTATAATGAAATTTTGGATCGAGTTTGTTCCTTAAAATTTCCTGAACATGAAGAGGAACGAGAATTGTATCGAAGAGATCCTAACTTGGGATTTTCAGATAGACATCCCAAAGATTTAAGTTATGAAGCACGAGTGAACAAAACAGACATGTCACTGGGATATGCTCTCGATAAGATGATTGATTATTATGTTAGTCAGGTCCCTGAGCAAGACCGAAAAACAATGAAAGAGGTATTACATTGGCATGCAGCAAATCTAGATTATGGTAAGTTCATTAAAACGAGAGAATATTTTAATGACATTATGATTTTAGGTGTTGGACATGATGTAGAATCAGCCTCACTTTATCATTGGGATCAAGATGATATTTATGAACTAGGTGGAGATCATTCTTTTGTAAAGGAAGGATTTTCAAAGATGATTGATATGCTCTGTAATGATACCCAACAGTTAGAGAATAATGTGATTCGTTTTAATCAAATGGTGACTGAAATTGACTATTCTGACCCGAAAATAGTCAAGGTAAAAACAAAAACTACTCCCAAGTTCGAAAGTATTCATTCCAATCCAATTGGAGAATTCAAAACATACAAACCAGAAAAACAGCCAACCAATGACACATCACAAGAATTTACATATCCATGCGATGCAGTTTTGGTAACTGTACCACTGGGAGTTCTACAAGGAAAATCTCCATCAAATGTTTTCAATTTTAATCCTCCATTGCCAGAATGGAAAACTCAAGCAATTCACAAACTAGGTTTTGGGTTACTGAACAAAATAATTTTAGAATTTGATTATGAATTTTGGGAAAAGAGTCACTTTTTCTTTGGATTAACTCATGATAATCCTAACGAACGAGGATTTTGCTACTTGTTTTGGAATTTATATCCTCTCACACAAAAACCATTACTATGCGGTCTAGTGGCTGGAAAATCAGCATTTGAATTGGAAAATGATGCGAATAATTTAGAATTTATCAAATCTAAGGTAATGAAATATTTAAGGAAGGCATATCATTGGAGTACGGAACTTCCTGATCCTAAAAAGATTTTGAGAACGAATTGGTATAGTGATCCAATGAGTACAGGATCGTATTCGTATGTGAGAATTGGTGCCACTGGTGATGATTATGATTTATTGGCTGAGAGTGTGGAAGATCGAATCTTTTTTGCTGGTGAGCACACAAGTCGCAAATTTCCAGCAACAGTAATGGGAGCAGCAGTTTCTGGATTGAGAGAGGCCGCAAAGATTGATGCTCATTTTGCCAATCTTTCGACATGTAACAATAGACTCACACGTTTGAAACAATCGAATGGAACGAATGTGAGTAGTGGAAGTGCCTCAAAAGACTTGACCAATAATGGTCATTGCAGCAAACCCGTTTCAACCAATCACTCGAGGAATGAGAGTAATCATACAACTAGCACCACCAGCAGCAGCAACAACATCACCAGCACCACTACTACTACT
Source organism: Naegleria fowleri (assembly GCF_008403515.1). NCBI lineage: Eukaryota > Heterolobosea > Eutetramitea > Acrasida > Naegleriidae > Naegleria > Naegleria fowleri. The sequence continues at coordinate 344,766 of NW_025407976.1, forward strand.
ACCAGCACTACAAGCACCGTTTCTTCAGAGAGCTCTCTGCTTGCCTCAATGGTTAAAAAATCCAATGTCCTGACCATTCAACCATCATCCTCCAGTCAAAGTCGAGGATGGAGAAGGACTGCCATGACACCATCTTTACATTCACAACAAAACGAAGTATCTAAATCTTCCTCACATCATTTATCACCTACAACAACAGGAACGACTGCAACAACACTTCACAACACGTTGATACCTGTGACTCCTCCATCTTTGCACTATGCAGCCACCACCACTACCACTCTTCCACCTCCTCATTCAACAACTGGCATAATGTATCATGGGGTTGCACCACCACAAGTTGGAGGAACCATTTATGCAAAAAGTACTCCCATACCCCCTCCACCTCCTCGTTCAGCAGGAGGATTTTATGCATTGTATCATGCACCACAACCAACACCACCATCTTCCACTCACCATCCTACGACTACCTTAATGACTCCAACCCTTTACGCCTATCCTCCCTTCGCTGTGGTGAACACACAACCCACAGACAAAAATCCGTTGGATGACGTCAAAAGAAACCACCACTCCAACGTCACACGAGAAAAGGCCAATCAATAAAAACCTTTTGTTTTAAATTAACACTAAAAAAAATTGACATAAAATGGCCGATATTCTACTACCGGAAACTCACTATGATGTCATTATTGTTGGAACTGGTATGGAAGAAAGTATTCTTGCCGCTGCACTGAGTAGAGCCGGTAAAAGAATTCTTCATCTCGATGTTCATGAAACGTACGGAGCACAATACAGTACTCTTAATCCCAACGAATTGTATGAATTTATTCTCAATGGGAACAATAGTACCAACAACAACAACAACAACTCAACTCCTCGGAGTGATGATGGTGAATCTTCTATACCACTGTACAACCCTTCCTTTTCATTATTGAAACCACATTTATTTAGTAACCATTCATTCAACGACTCTCCAACCTATTTTATGAATACTTTAAATTCATCGCTTCAAAGAAGAGTCATGATTGATCTCTGTGGATTACATTTATTGTATTGCCGTGGTCCAATGGTTGATTTATTGATAAATTCAGGAGTTGCACGTAATATGGAATTTAGATGTTTGGATTCTATTTACATGTTTGATCAAGAACATGAAAGTAATCCATTCAAACAACCAATCATTATCTATTCAAATAATGACAATGCTAATACTGGTCATGATATTACTGATTCGGATCAACAAGATGATCAATGGAAAATTGATTGTTCAAAATTATTTCAAATGGTTCCGACAACAAAAGGAGAAGTATTTAAAACAAAATTTATTTCTCTCAAAGAAAAGAATCGATTAGTGAAATTTATTACATTTTGTATGGAATTACCATCCGATTTAGATTCATCATCAGAAGAAACAACAAATACCAAATTCAAACTCTATAAGGAACATGAAAATGAATCTTTTGAGTTATTTTTAAAGAAGACTCAATTACTTGGAGATGAAGAGAATTCTAAATTGAAATCGATCATTATTCATGCATTGGCTCTATTAGATTCTGCCAATCACTCACAGTATTCGATTCGTCTTGTCATTTCTCGAGTGAAGTATTTTATTTCAAGTTTAGGAAGATTTGGAAATGGTGGAGCCTTTTTATATCCCATGTATGGTCAGAGTGAATTGATTCAAGTCTTTTGTCGAGTGAGTGCAGTATTTGGTGGTGTCTATGTATTGAGAAGGGGAATTCAGGGGCATGTGAGTATGGATGGTGATGGTGAGGATGGAGGATGGAGTCCAATATGTATTGAATGGATTGAGAATGAACATTATGAGAAAAGGCTTCATTCATCCACGACGACAACGACAGCGATAACGGTTGCAGCAACGGATATTGCTGTTCCATCCAGCAACAGCACCACTACCACCACTGATCAGTCTGATTTGACTGCCAGTTCTGCTACGACGACTGTTCCATCCAGCAACAGCACCAGCACTACCAGCAACAGCACCAGCACTACCAGTCATCATGATCAAAATTCTACTGTTCCTTCCATAATGAATCATCGTGATGATTATTACTCAAAAGAGAAACAAATCATTCGAGTACAGAGTGGAGTTCAATCATTTACATGTGATCATTTAATTGTAAATCGAGATACTTTAAATGTTCATCATCATCACGACTCGTCCAATGCAAAGGATTATCATAATATCAAGACAGTCATTGTTTGTGATCAACCTCTCTTCTCTTCATCCTCTAATGTATTGGCTATTATTCCACCTGGTACGATTCGAATTCAAAAGACAACTCGAAGTAGTATGAATGTAAAAGATATCCTTTTATCGAATGATGATGATCATTTCTATTATGAACAACCTTTCAGTATTTATTTAACTCAAATGGATTATACCAGTTGTACATGTCCACGTGGAAAGTATTTAATTACTCTTCAAACATGTTGTTGTGATGGTAGTGGTATCATGTCCAATAATAGGGTTGTGGATTCTCTTGAGAAGAATCAACAACAACAACAACTCGAAGAAGAATTGACCATGCTCATGTTGGAAGAATGTGTGAAACGATTATTCAATATTCGTCATGGTGTTGTTGTTTCAAGTAATAGTAGTAATAGTAGTAACAGTGGTAATAGTTGTTGTAGTAATAGTAGTAACAGTGGTAATAGTAGTAACAGTAGTAGTAATATTGAGAGCACTAAAGAAAGTCATAGAGAAGGTAATGCTACAGAACATAGCACTACTACTACTACCACCACTACCACTCCTTCTACAACAGAACCATTTTCCATGTACATTTCATACAAACAACATATTCGATCAACAACACATTTGTCAGAACACAACCATTCTTCTTCCTCCTCCTCTTCCATTCTATACGATTTAATGAATAACAAACGAAGAATTCACATGTGTCATGATGCATCGGCTGATATTTTGCAATTTGAAAGTGGAATGATTGAACATGTGAAACAAATATTCCATTCCATTATTGGTCATGAATGTTGTGAATTCTTACCTAAACTACCAGATCCTAATCAACCTTCAGAAAGAAATGAAGAGGAAGAAGCACTCTATGATGAAACAACAAAATTATTGGGCATTGATAAATCCAAAATAGAATCAAGTACAGAAAAAAACAATGTTAGTAGTAGTGATAGTAGTATTAGTACTCCAACACAGAGTGGTGGTGTGAGCGGTGGTAGTGATGGTGTTGTTGATGGTGAAGAGAATTCAAATAGAGTCATTTCATAAACCTATGGTTGCAACGAATTAAAAAACCCGCTCAAATTTTACAACACGCAATTCCCATTTTGAAAAAATGCCATCCGAAGAGTCTAAGCAAACGCTCTCATCATCAGCAGCTCTTCCAATACGAAGTTCAATCATTCAAAGTGTGATTTCTGAAGCCCGAAGTTTGGTAGAAAATGAATCTTCTACAAGAGCAACTATTTCAAAACCATCCAGACCATTTACTCCGAGAGATAATGAACGAAGGTTGTTCGTTGAGAATGAATATGCAAGTAGACCAACATCAGCATTCAGCAGTTCCAATTTCGATTTTTCATATCGAAAAACTTCTTCGGGAACACGAGATGAATCCACTCAAGATCCGAACAATTCAAAATCAAGTACGAGGAAAAAGGTATGTTTAATATCAAAGCAGCTTTGTATGAACGGACAATGAACTAACTGAACATGATAAGAAACCCTCATCCTCAGGATCTAAACGAACAGGAAGCAGTAAAAGTAGTCGAAGTAATGAATGTAAGGACGATGAAGTTTCTGATACTCATGACAGATTGTGGGGTTCTATAGACTCGATTGTTGTCTCTCTCGAAACATTGAACGAAGAACAATTATCGGATACATTGGACTCTTTGCATCTGTTGGTAGAAAAATTACAAAAAGAGGACGAAAGAAAAGCTGTGCTAGTGTCTAAACTCTCCAAATTCTTGGACATGGGAAATGCAGAAATTACAGTCAAGATTTGTTCAATCATTTTAAAACTCACTCGAATAGGTCAACATATTCTGCAAATTTGTAAAATATTGTTCAAGATTAGCAAACAAGAAAAGTATGACAAATTATTCAAGGATGATAAGATACTAGTTCCAATCATTCTCTTGCTCAATCAAGATTTTGTAACTGAAAGCTACAATGTGAGCTGGGAGATTTTACTCTTCTCTATTGGAACTCTAAAAAACATCTCCTATGATTCTCATAACCAGAAAACTCTTGTGAAGCATAACATTGTCTCTCAGTTATCATTATTAATGTCATCAGCGCTTCGAGAGCTCAAAACAGGCAGTATGGAGAAAGTGAACAAACAAGCACAATTGTTGGTTCAAATTTTGGCAACACTTCGAAACTTGGCAACTCGCTCAAGCACATTTAAACAATTCTTGGAATATAATGTGATTGACAATATTCATATTTTAATGAGTGCCCTAATATCTCATTCAGAATTTATCCATAATGCAACACGTGTATTAAGCAAATTGTCATTAGATGATGTTTGTCTTGAAGAAATGAGAAGAATTGAACACTTAAAATCATGTCTCATTAACGTATTAAGGGAACACAGAAAACACATGCCAATCGTTGTGAGAGTGACATTCATTCTTGGTAATTTAACTTTTGAGAATTATTCGGGACAAGAACAATTAAATGAAAAGTCTGAAGTGCCCTTTCTCTTAGATTTGTTGGATTTATACACGACGGAAGATGAAAAAACAAGCAAGGACAATATAAAGAAGGAGACTGAAGATTTACTGACGAAACTGATAAGACTGATTGCCAACATTTCTATGGATGAAAAACAAGGGAAACTCATCGCTCAGTCCAAATCAACTCTTCGTCTTGTTGAACTTGTGGAAAAAAAGAAAGTACAAGATTGTGAAGAATTAATTCTAAACACGTTGAGATGTATCACAAACTTATCCTTTTATGCTTTCAACATTCCAACAGCCCCTCTATTTATTCACAAACTCAAACTTGCATCACTTCTCTCAACTCTGTTATTTCATGATCACAGTGATGTTGTTTATGAAGCAACGAGATGTTTCGGAAATCTTTCTCAAGATGCACAGGTTCGAGAGTACATGCACAAGTCACGAATTGATGAAGCCTTAATCATCATGATTGAACATGGCAATTTAGATATTGTATATGCCGTGTGTGGTGTGTTGGTGAATTTGTCATCAGACCCTAACAGGACACATTTAGAATTGTTAAAGGAGAGAGGAGCTATTGAAAAATTAATTGATGTTCTCGAACGATCCACAGTGGCACTTGCTCTTGTTGTGTTGAAGATATTCCACAATATTTGTTTGAATGTTGAATCAAAACAAACACTTTCATCATTATACTCTGAAGAAGAAGTACAACATTTGGACTCTCTACTTCAATCGATCATTCAAGAGCAATATGATAATGTGGAACACATGACAGAATATGACATTTCCATGGTGAGAGATTTGACCAGTGTTGCTAAACAATTACAATGCATCATTTCCAAATAAATGATGTTTCAATATGAAATGACAAATCTCAAGCTCTATGAAGATTGCATTTGTTCAATTCTTTTATAAAGTCACATTCACACACTCATTCATGATGCGAATGTTCGGAATGCGCCATCACTTGAAGTGGATCTTTTTCAACTTCAATGGTCATATCGAGATTGCATCTATAATTTCTAAATATATTTGTGACTTGTTTCAATATCGTTTGCTCATTACTTTGGTTGCTAATCAATACTTTACAACTTCCAACATTTAAATTTGATTTCAAAACCCAAAAATGTAAATTTCTAACTTGAACCACTCCTTCTAATTGCAAAACCTCTTTTACACATTCGTTAATTTTATGTTCGTGTTGAATGGGTGTTCTCTGTAATAGAACTCGACTCGAATTTGTGATTAATGGAATACTTGTATAGAGAATCATGACAGAAATAATTAAAGAACAAATGGGATCAGCAATATACCATCCAAGATATTGTACAATGAGAGTGGATGTAATGACACCAATACTTCCAAGAGCATCTGCAATCATGTGCAAATAGACACCATACAGATTTTCATCGTGGTGATGATGAGAACACTCGAAATGTTGTTCCGAATGTGTTGTTGTTGATGATGGAGAAGAGGAATTCATGGTCTGTCTCTCATTATGATTCATTTCATTTTCACAAGAAGAGGATTCTTCATGGAGAGTGGTGGTGCTACTATTATTATGACTATAACTACTACAATGACTGCTATTATGACTATGACCATTACAACCATAATGATCTTGATGATAAAAAATCACTCCATACATATTCACTGCAAATCCCATAACACTCACTAACAATAATTGTTGAGTATGTACAATTGGAGGATCAATCAATCGATGAATACTCTCCAATAAAATATAAATAGAAATAAATACTAGTAATATTCCATTAATAAATCCACTCAAATACTCATATCTCACATATCCATAGGAATAAATTTGATTTGATTTCCATTTTGACATGATGGATCCATATAAACCAATAACAAGAGCTGTACAATCAAAGAACATGTGTGCACTATCTGAAATTAATCCTAGAGAATTATTATAAATTCCAAATACTAATTCAATGATCATGAATAGAATATTCACAAGAATGAAATAAAATAAATGTTTGGTTTGATCATCGGAATAAATATAATGACGAAAGAAAGAAAGGAGAGGCTGAATGAGGAGGTTGTTATGGTTGGGTTGTTGAAATATCCATGTCGTCGTTGTGGTAGTAGAAGGAGTAGGAGTAGTAGGAGAAATAGTAGTATTAGGAGAAATAGTTGAAGGAGTAGCAGTACCACCACTCAAACCACCACCACTAACATTCCCACCACTAACATTCCCACCACTAACATTCCCACCACTCCAATTCATTGAGAAGGTGGATAGAAAAGAGGAGGATGTCGGAGATGGAGAGGATGTACTACTTCGTTTGTGGAGAGGTGGTGGTGGTGTTATTGATGACCAGAGGGAATGAGTGGTGGTACTAGTGGTGCTCCTACTACTACTACTGCAATGGCCATTCATGTTGTTCTTGTTACTCATTTTTTTTAATCCACTCTCTCTCGTTGACAATTTGCTCGAGGTGATGAATGTCGAAATTTGAGCCTTTATGTGCGATGCATCTTTAGGTTCATACCCACACACAGAGATTGAGGATTTCAAAGCTTTATGTGCGAGCGCGCTCGAGAATTCGAACCCAGCAGCAACAGAAGTGACCGCGCGCCTCTGTTCAGAAACCCATCTATTTTTGTTGTTGGTGCGAAAGAAAATGTCCTTCAGAAATCCTTCATCGTCGTTTGCAGCAGCAACAGTACAGCCTTCTTCCTCCTCACGACTACCTCCTCTCTCCAACCACAACCACAACCTCAACAACAACCTCAACCACAACCACCTCAACCTCAACAACCACCTCAACAACAACCTCAACAACAATCAACTTCCCTACTCGAATGCACTCTCCTCCCCTAAATTGGGGGACAATGATACGTCGTTTCCTTACCAACGTGGAAGTTATTATCCTCCAATCAGCAGTGGTGGTGCTAGTGGTCAAACAAATAGTTTCTATGGTGCAGAGGGATACTATCAATCCAAAACACCCTTATTTGGATCATTAATCATTGATGATTCCGACGAGGATGACAACGAAGAAATATATAATCAAAATTCCCGCCATCATCACCATCGATCACGTAGTATCGATCAAGAGAGTGCCATTATTGATGACTCTTCCTCAACAACAAATTCAGACTCTGAATCCATCATTCTTGACTCAAACGATCGAAATGCCTTAGATTTTGAGAATATTGGTGAAGGAGTGATTGATTTTTCAAAGATGATGATGGGCAACAACAACCATTCTCGACGACGACATCACCAAGCCACCGCCATCATCATTGACAACAACAACCCTCATCACTTCACTGCACATCAAAAATCTCTCCATGATCCACTTCCTCCACCCTTCACCAATTCCACTGCCAACACTCTTACCACTCCTCTCAGAAATGATCCTCTCAGAGATGCAACAACAACAAAAACCTCTCTTCAACCACCATCCACCACCACCACCACCACCTCCGAAAGGATGAGCTTGTGGTCAAGCAAGTTGCAAACTTTGACAACCAAGAATGATGAGTCACAGGATGCTCATATTGAAGAATCCAATCCCTTTCGACTCATTTCTTCTTCTCGTTCTTCATCGACAAGTCGATCCAGTTCAAAACCATTGTCATCATCACGACCATCTTCTTCTTCTAAACAATTAATTGTTGGACGACCATCTTCTTCTGAACAAACCTCACTTCAACCATCACCACCTTCGAAAACACAACAACCCTCGACCGATCATCTTACGACTTTAAAAATCAATAGTACTACAAGTACTAGTTCAATAATGATCAATGGTCCTCCTAACCAAGGTAATACCAACAATACCACCAATGCCACCACTCTACCATCATCATCATTGAATCATCCATCCTCTGTTGAACAACAACAACACTCTCTTCATCACACATTTTCATCGTTTTCTCTTTTAAATGAAGAAGATTATATTTGTATGAAATTACTAGGTCTACACAAACATCAAGTCACTGCTCATGATTTATTATTAAAATTATTTGATATCTTTGGAAGTACTGAATACAATCAAGTTGGTAAAAGACAACATTTAACCTTTCGAGCTGCAGCATTGGCAGTGAGTGCCATGTTGAAATCACACAAAAATGCTCAAAATGCTCATTCCACCACATCGATTGAACCTTTACCATCACCACATCACACACATACCACAGATGTATTAATGATTAATAGAAAAATTAAAGAATCGATTGGAAATGGAAATAGAAAGAAAATAGATAAACATTCACCTCAATATTTAGAACTTGTAAAGAAGAAAGTGGGATTTATTCCTCAAAAACATTTGAAAATGCATCAACAAATGTCATCTTTTAAGAATTATATTCCTGATGAGACATTTAAAATGATTTCAGTTTCAAATTCAAATCATTTGATGAATCCAAATCATCATTTTCATATTGGAGGTGTTCATGGTAATAGTTCGAGTGGTGGTGGTTCGAGTGGTGGTTCGAGTATTCATGGTATTCATCATCATCATGGTGGCACTATCATTGCACCTACGACCATGATGGGAAATATTGGAAATTTCATATCTTCAAACCATGCAAGTCCTTTCAACAACAACAACAACAACAATACTATGAATACTATCAACACTATGAATAACAACTCCCAAATGACATCTTCTTTCGATCCATCTATGAAATTCAATCATGTCAAAAAAAGAATCAAATATTTGAAATTTAAAAATATCATGTATGAATCAACAATATTCATGAAAGATACTGAAAATCATACTCTAGAATCAGTATTAGGTTATTCAACAAAGGTCATTTATGAAAATCCATTTATTGATTTCAATACTTGTTTATCTCATTTAAAAACTTTATCAAAATTAAGATTTCCAGAATTGGAAAAGAATAGTTTAGAAACATGTTCTAAAACTCTACTCTATCCCTATGTATTGAACATGTTGAAAAGAGCACACAAATTAGTGAATAATTTTTCAAAATGGATTACTTGTGATCCAAATATATCCTCTCTCTTTCATTACTATCGACCTTCTCTATTTCGTATCTTTCACATGTTTATTGAAATTGATAATTCATCTAATATTGTAGTAGTAGATTTATTCAAAGCAAATAATACTATGAAATTGGAATCATTTATTGCATTTTGTATTCGATTTACAATTATTCCAAATATGCTCTCAGAATTTGAAACTAAGAAAATATTTAAAAGTATTTTTAGAGAAAAGAGAAATAATTTTTTAACGAAAAGTTTGAATTCAAAACACAATGAACAACAACAACATGCAGTGAATATTAGTGAATTTATTGAATTATTGGCACGAATTGCTGTGGTGTGTTATGGTAGTTCGAATAGTAGTACTGGTGATGGTCATGCCATCAATAATACTACAACGACTACTCAACATGGTAATTCTAATGGTAATTCTAATGGTAATTCTAATGATGAAAATCATACACATTTACAAAAGTGTCAACTCTTATTGGATCATTTAGAAGAAGAATATTTTACCTTATTTGGTGAATTCATGTCTAAAGAAAAACAACGAACATTCCTTACCAAGAAGGATGTCATTCTTCAATCTCAATTTGATAAGGATACCATTCTCAAAAAGAAGACAATATCAATGGCTAAAGAATCCAATCTTTCACAAGAACCTTCAACCTCGAGAAGACATAGACCTACATTCATAATACAACCAAAGAATCAAAAGAATGATCCTTCTCATGGATTGAATTCCAAAGTACAAGAAACTGAAATGGATTTGATTCAATGCATTGGAGAGAAGAGATTTCATGAATTATCCAATCAAAAACGTTTAGATAAATTATTTAAAATTTATAGTAGAGATAAGAGAGAAAGAATATGGACATGTAATGAATACCAATTATTTATTGAAGAATATGATTTAAAGATGTTATTGAAGAGAATTCAAAACTATTTTCAATCGAATTTTAAACAAGAGGAGGACAATTGTGATGATGAGGATCAATGGTTCAATTCAACAACAACAAGGACTACCGGTACTACTACTACAGCTGGTATTTCTACTACTACTACTACTAGGACTATTAGGACTACTGGTATTGCTATTGATAGACACACCCCTCCTCATTCAGCCACTACTACTACTCCTTTCAATACTACTACTCATTCCACTCTCATTGATGACAAGTACCTCGTTGGACTATTCAGAAATCGATCATTCTATTTACAATTATCACAAATTAATTTTTATCATTTAATTTATGATATTTATGTGGAAAAGATAATGCCTTTGATCACCACCACTAATACCAACACTCATGTTACTACTATTTCTACTACTAATGGTACTACTATTTCTACTACTATTTCTACTACTAATGGTACTACTAATGGTACTAATACACACCATCCTAATGATTTAAATTTTTCACTCTTTCTTGAAAAATTATTCCATCATGATCATTTTCTGAAAGGAATTGAAAATATTAGAAATAGAAATATCAAAACACTTCATTCTTCTAATACTAGTACCACACAATCCTCAATCCTTTTCTCCTCTCATAAAAGTGGTGGTATTCATAGTGGTAGTGCTATGAATGGCTCTCCTCCAATCTCCTCTAATCCTTCTTCTACTCCTCCTTTTTTTTCAAAACGTGTCTTTAGACAATTTCATGTGGTGAAGGGTAGTCGAATAGTTTCAATGATTGAAAATAGAAAGGGATGTATTATGAGAGAATATTTAATACCAAAACCATCATTCACCACATGTTCTATTGATCCTTTCAATGAATCAGTACCAACAACAAGATGTGATGAGTCCTCTTTGAATGATCATTCCTATTCAAACAAATTAGATGATAGTATTCAATCGACTCTATTTGATTTAAATATGATTCTATTCGATGCATTTATTGAAGATGAAATTCTATCTTTATTAACACTTTGTGAATCTTTTAATCAATTTTTACATCGATTGATATTGAATGGATATGATTTGAAAAGTAAATGTGAGGAGAATGAAATTCATTCATATAGTAATAGTTCTATGATCAAGAATAGTAGTAGAGGTAACAGTAGTAGAAATAGAAGTAATAGTATCAACTCTAAAAGTTGTCGACAACGACCAACAACAACAACAACAACAAGATCTCTCTCAATAGATACAATAATGACTACTCCCATCACACAAACAACACCACACACCACCACTCTGACCACTACTAATACTACCACCACCAATACTACTACTACTACTACCACTCCTCAACAATTCCTCTATTACCAACAAGTGAAATGTTTAAGATTTTGTAAAAGAAAGACCATGGAACCATTGGGATGTATTTTTGATGTGAAAGGTCAATTCTCAAGTTTGACTTATCAACCCCTCCAAAATGAATTTAGAAGGAATGATTTTTCACTCACTTTTTATGACCATGTTGTTGTTGTTGTTCATCATGATGATCACAACAAGGGTGGTGGTGGTGGTGTTGAAGATAGATTTGGAAACCATCATGAATCATCTTCTCTCTTTCAAACTTTATTGCAATTATATAGAGAAAGTCATTCCATGGATGAATTAACGAATGGTATTAGAAATTTAGGATTTGATATTGTGTCAGTGAGATACTTTATGTAAGAAGAGACCCATATTACTCGTACGAGTAGTTTTATTCATGAATCATTGTCAAAAACGAGTGTCTTTCCAAAGCAGTACCATTTCCAAACAAGAGTTGTTCGTCGTTCATCACACACACACACACACGATTAAAAAAAAAGAATCTTCAACAACGTCGGCGGCGAAAAGAAGAAACTGTTCATTCTCTTCTTGCACCAGCAGCAGCATCAGCACCAGCAAGTATTCACCCTCCACCTCAGCAATGGTCGAGTCATTGTCCTCTCGAGTAGGCAGTACTACCATCCATCCGAACAACACCCTCTCTTCCTTAACAACAACAGACACAATCATGATGGATGGAGAGAATACCAAGATGAACTCTTCCGATTCACCCTCCTCCTCCTCCTCCTCCTCAACAGAGACTAATGACACAACCACTACTACTACTACTACTGCCACTAACACTTCAACAACGACGACGACTCACACCACTACTGTAACAACCTCTCAACAACAACAACAATTCCTAGCTCCTCAAGAGCAAGTCCAACAAGTCCAACAAATTCATCAAGCACAAATGGCAGCAGCCAATGATGATAGGTACAAGAAGATGGTTGCAACTCCAACCAGCACCAGCACCAGCACTGCATTGAACCACCCTCACAAGCCTTTCACTGCCCTTCAAACCACCAGCACCAACAAGTATTCACCCGTCGTAAATTTGATGTGTACCCTGTGGGCATCCGTTTGTTTCTTCTCGTTATGGATTCCCGCCTATTTCTGTAGTGTTGTGTGTTACAAAGTGTGTCGTTGGCTTGGAATGGATACGAGTCGAGCCTTCACCAGTCAATTCATGAGAGTCTCTTCAAGATTGGCAGTGAAATTAAATCCATTTTGGAATATTAAATATATGGAATTGGAACAAGCTCCAAAAAAGAATACTAATCAAGGAAGATTAATATTTATTTGTAATCATCAGAGTAATATGGATCCTATTGCAATTAATTCAGTTTTTGATTGGAATGCTAAATGGGTATCTAAGGATTCTATATTCAATGTACCTTTTGGTAAGTACAAGAGTGAATGTGTGTGTGTCATTCAGGAGACACTCTTTTTCAACATTAGGAGGTTACATGATGCATCATTGTGGAGATATTCCACTAACTTTTGCAACTGAAAAAATTGAAGATACCAACACTGTGAAACAGAGTGCTAAAAATTGCTTACAAGTTTGTAAAGAATGGCTTGAACAGAATGTTCCTGTGTTTATATTCCCTGAAGGAAGAAGATCAGTCACTCAGAATATTTTGGAATTTAAAAAAGGGTATGTGAAAGAGTAGTTTCTTTATGGACAACATTCATGACCTTTGAATTCAAAACTTTTGTGTCACAATCTAGTGCATTCATTCTTGCCCAACAAACCAATTCCTTGATTGTTCCAATGGCTATTCATGGAACAGGTGACATGTGGCCAGTCCATCAATCATTAGCATCTCCAGGTAAAGCAGTAGTAGTGATGGGAAGTCCAATAGACCCATCTAAATATAATGATCTGGATGAATTGGTCAAAGATGCGAGAATCAAAGTGATTGAACTTCATGAGAGAGCCAAACAGGAATGGAGTAAAATGTGAATTATGAAGTGACTTGAATAAACAGTTTTGTTCAATTAAGGATATTATTATTAACAGAAGTGTTTTTAAACGAAACAATAATTGGAGGTTGATCTTTTCATCGCTAAACCTCCAATTCACAATTATTTCTTTTGACTTTGGTCATTATTGGTCGTAATTGATTTGCTCAACTAATTGAATTTGGATAACTCGATTTTTATCATTGGCCTTTTATTTCTTAAGTCATTGATTGTTCAATGATGTTTTCGTCTCTTTGCCATGTTTAGTCTCATGATCATTTTTTATTAAAATTTCCTTCCTATTATTAAATTGTTAATTAAATTTCGCAAACAAATATATTGATAACAATATCCTGTATTATCATATTGTATGATTGAGATATATCTATGATTGAGATAATCGTGTAAAATGACATTTAACAATAATTTAATCGTTATCTAATATATTGAAAATCATATTTGTAACAATTTATATTGATGAAAATTTATGTTTAATGGGTGTTTAAGAACTCATCATGATGTGTATATAACAATCTTATCATTTATATTAACATCCCTTTAATATTGTATTTGATTAAATTTGATTAATAATTTAATCCTTTGTTTAAATTTTATCAAGGAAGATAGTACAACATAATTGATGGATGTGTTATATACTTCAACAATGGTTTGTTAATACTACTGCGTTGATGTCATATTCAATAAGATTAGTTCAGTAAAATTACTAGAAAGAAATAAATGACCATGTGACTAATAAACATCGCAATGTGACGAGAACATCATTGAACAAATCAATGACGAGAAAAGAAATAAAAATATAAATGGTCAATTCCAATGATAAGATCGGAGAGTTATCCAAATTCTGGATTGTCAAAAAATTGAGCAAAACAATTATGACCAATATAGTCCAAAGTCAAAGAAATAACAACAAGCGTTTGAAAAATTCTCTTGTAATAATGGGAGGCGTCGTTGGGTGTCAAAGCAGATTGGCCAAGTGAAATTTCCCCACCGCCTTCTCGTAGCTCGGTTTAACTGTCATGTTTGGAGAATACGAAGGTTGTTGTGATGAAGGATATCATTGAACGAGTTGCAAAAGTGTCACATAATGTTGATAGAATCATTCATCTCAGTTTTATTTGATAAGATTTTGGGCTTGCTGATTTGCTGCTTTTCGACGAGTCCTTTTCAACATATTTCCATACAGGTATGGGTTTTAAATCATGTGAGAATGTCTTCTTTTCTCCATTCAAAATATTGTAATCTGTGAGACCTAAAATTTCTCTCCTTCCAAATGTGCTTGTTTTAGTGTTGAGTGTTCGATCTTCATTTCTCTTATCAAGAATCTCATCCCTTTCTTTTAATTGTTTTTCATAATTATATTTAACTTTTGCAATAGGTTGTCTGTGTTCATAAACATCAATTAATGTCTGCAATTCTTCTGTCTTTTCTTTATCAATAATCTCTTTTGTTATAATATTATATGCTTTTCCTTCGTTTAATTTTTTAACTGTCTCTGGTTCTTTTGATAATTTGTACAATAAGGTATCTCTTTTTAAGTTTTCTTCTTTCCTATTAAAAACAAATGTCAAAGTGTCATTTTAAAGAGTACATGTTGTCATTGTTGAAGAGTACATAATGTCATTCCATGTTGTCATTGTTGAAGAGTCATCTCCAAATACTTACTCTCTCTCAACCCTCTCCAATTCATCATTATGGTAATACGTTTGAAGTATGGGATGAAACTTGTCTCTCACTTTCGAATCATATCTTGTTTTAATAAATTCATCTCGTTGTTGTAATTCTTGCCTCAATAAACGATCTGCATCATGTGTTTTGTAAATGAGATAAAAGTCATCAAATATCTTTGGAGGCTTTTTAAACTTCTTCAATTTGGTTTGTCTGTCAATCAATTCTTTACTTTCAGATAATTTAGTAATAGAAGGATCAGAAATCATTTTCTTTCCTTTTTCTACTCGTTTGGTTGAGAAATAAAAATCATAATCCATCGATGATCTTCGTTTATCCTTTAATGTAACAATATCAAAATGACTTTCCAAACAATTAGTCCTATCCATAGCTCTATTCATTTGTTTGATTTGTAATTCATGTTCAAATTCTTTATATTTAGATTCTCTTTCAGGATCAATGAATTGTTGTAGAATTGGGTTAATCTCTCGTTGTTTTTCTCTCCAATTGTAACTTTTATCTCGTGTTTGTCTATATATGGGTTCAGGTTTTTGAATGAGATCATGAGTGGTGGATTTTTCTAATCGATACAAGTTCAATAATTCACCCCATGATTGAGGTTCGGAGTTTCGAAATTTGTTCTTATTGTTGGAGAGATGATGATGTATTTTGGGTGAAGAATTTTGAGATTGAATTGGTTGTTGTTGTTGTTGATCGTGTTGAGAACCATGGTTGTTGTTGTTCATCATCATCAATAATGGTGGTGGTGGTGATGGTGGTGGAAATAACTGGTGCAATGATTCGTTTTTAGCAGTCGTGGAGTTGTTGTTGTTTGAATCTTCCATGTTGTTGTTGTTGTTGTTCTGTAAATTTTTTAACGTTTTTATGGGCGGCAAATCCATCTCTCAGTTGCCTTTTGCCTCTTTGACAATGATCCTCGTGAGGAAATGATGTGGTGGTGGATGAAAATGTTTCAACATTCAACACTCTCTCTTCTCATCACACACACTCTCTCGAAGCGAGCTGCAACAGTGGTCCAGGGTGTAATGACGTTCAATCAATGCATACGTGTCAATTTTTGATGATGATCACTCAAAAAAATGTAAGTACTCTCTCATGATGGATTGCGAATCTTGTATGGACTTATCACTTGCCGATTGTTGGATGATCTTGCGGATGGTATTATTTAAATTATGGTGATGATTGTACAATTATTGTATTACTTTTACCTGTGGTTTTTCGATATTGAACCCGACCAACCATTACCACCACATCAAATGTAATTCATCATCATCCTACTCTTATCATACCATCAAATGTAACTCATCATCATCCTACTACTCCAACTACTACAACATTATTCATTCAACGAATGATGATGATTTAAAAAACCTTTTTGAAAGCTAGCCTCTTCTGTTGGAGTTTTGTTGTGATTAAAAAAGTTTAAAATACTCTTCCAACACCTACTCTCAAACACACCCCATTCAAATCTACAACAACAACATTCACTCAAATCTACAACAACAGTTCTCCAACAACTACCACTACTGCTCTCTCATGAATAGGCTCGACATTAAAGAAAAATTGATTGCTCGCTCGGAGCATCGAGTCAAGTCTGTGGATCTTCATCCGACTGAACCATGGCTCCTCTCTTCCTATTACAATGGAAATGTTACCATTCATGATATTACTACTAAACAAATTATTAAGAGTTTTGATGTTACCGACTTACCTGTTCGTTGTGCCAAATTCATTCCACGTAAAAGATGGATTGTCTGTGGTAGTGATGATCATGCCATTCGTGTCTTTAATTACAATACTATGGAAAAGGAACGTGAATTTGAAGCTCATGATGATTATATTCGATCCATTGCAGTACATCCCACAAAGCCTTACATTCTCACTTGTTCCGATGATATGAGTATTCGATTGTGGGATTGGGAAGACAAGTGGAGATGTGTTCGAAAATTTGAAGGACACACTCACTATGTGATGCATGTAGTCTTTAATCCCAAAGATCCAAATGTATTTGCATCCTGTTCATTGGATGGATTGGTGAGAATGTGGAATATTCACACCGAACAACCTAATTTTACTCTTCAAGGACATGAGAAGGGTATTAACTACATTGATTTCTATCATGGTGTGGATAAACCATTCTTAATTAGTGCAAGTGATGATATGGTTGCAAAAGTTTGGGATTATCAAACCAAACATTGTGTTCAAGCATTGGATTCACATGCTCACAATGTCACTACATGTTGTTTTCATCCAAAATTACCAATTATTATCACTGCTAGTGAAGATTTTACAGTGAATATTTACAATTCTCAAACATTTAAATTAATCAAGACTTTGAATTACAATTTGGAACGTGTGTGGGGTATGGCTTATACTCTTGAAGATTCAAGATTGGCATTGGCATGTGATTTGGGTAGTGTGGTATTGAGATTGAGTAAAGATACACCTGTGGTTGCTATGGATAAGAAGGGTAAAGTGACATTGGCATTGAATAATGAAGTTCAACAAATGACCATCAAGGAACCTGTTGTATTGTCAATGACATCAAGTTCTGGTACCTCTACTAGTGAATATGGTCACATTACTACCAATACTACTACTACCAGTACTACCACTCCACTCTCTTCAGGTGAACGTCTCACCAACATTCCTACCAAAGATATGGGTTGCATTGACATTTATCCTGAAAGTATGGAATATGATCCAAAAGGACATTTCATTAGTGCTGTGGGTGGTGGTGATTATGTGATTTATGCTGCTGTATCCATGCGTTCTAAAACCTATGGAAATGGTGAAGAATTGGTTTGGAGTTCAGTAACCTCAGGTTGCTATGCAGTGAGATGTAAAAATAATGAAATTAAGATCTACAAGGACTTTAAAGAACACAAAGTATTCAAACCATTCTTTACTCCTAAACAAATATTTGGTGGACAATTATTAGGAATTTCATCCAAAGATTTTATTTGTTTCTATGATTGGGATTCATGTCAAATGATTAGAAATATTGGAGTATCACCACGTAAAGTCTATTGGAGTGATGAGAGTGCTAACAGTTCTTCAGTTCTATTAGCCACTGAGAATGAGTTTTATATTTTGAGATATGATGCTCTCTTGGTTAAGAATTCTTTAAAGAATAAGACTCAAGAAGAAGATTCACAAATTGAAGATTCACTCATTTTAGAATACAATGTTGATGAAAAGATTCGTGAAGGTCAATGGGTCGGTGAAACATTTATTTATACCAACAATGATGCTCGATTGAATTATGTGATTGGTGGACAAGTGACTACCATTACTCATTTAGAAAATTCTAAACACTTCTTTTTAGGTTATGTTGCAAAGCACAATAGAATTTATATTATGGATAAGGATCGTAATATTCTCTCATTTAGATTATTTATTCAAGTCTTACAATATGAGAGTGCTATTTTAAGAGGTGATTTAGAAAGTGCATCTCTATTGTTACCTCAAATTCCACAAGAAGAATACAATCGATTAGCTAAATTCTTAGATGCACAAGGTTATAAGGAATTAGCTTTACAAGTCACACGTGATGATGAACATCGATTTGAAATTGCTCTTCAACTCAATGATTTAAATAATGCCTATGAGATTATTAAGGTGAGCAAGTCTGCATTGGAAACCAAATGGAAACAATTAGGACAATTAGCACTCTCTCAGAGTAACATTCAATTAGCACAGGAATGTTTCACTCATGGTAATGATTATGGTGGATTGTTGTTATTGTACACAAGTACAGGTGATCGTGAAGGAATGAAGAAATTGGCTGAATTGTGTCTTTCTAACAAACATCATGTAGGATATAACAATATTGCATTCATGTGTTTCTATTTGTTAGGATTGGTAGATCAGTGTATTGATTTGTTGATTGAGACTGGTCGTGTACCTGAAGCAGCTCTCTTTGCTCGAACTTTTGCACCTTCTCAAGTCTCTCGAGTGGTTCAATTGTGGAGAAGTGATTTGATGGGTATTACGAGTGCTAATATTACTGGTAGTGGTAATACTGGTCATGGTACTCCAATTACGACTGGATCCAGTCAGACTGAAAGTTCATCCTATAAGAGAAGTGAATTGAGTTCACAACGATTGAAATCCATTGCAGAGTCATTGGCTGATCCAACTGATTATTCCAATCTATTCCCCAATTTTGAAGATTCACTTGAAATTGAAAAGTATTTGAGAGAGAATTATTATCACAAATTGGAACAGAATGAATTTGATTCTACCATGTATTCACAAGTGAAACAAACCATGTTTGGATCTGATGGAAATGGTGTGAATTGGATTGAACAATACAAACAAGGAGGTGGTGGATTTAACATTGCATTACCAACTACTATGAATAATAAGGAACATGATGATTAAACAAGTGTGTGATGATGACCCTATGAATGATGATGTTCAAAGTCTTTGGTGATCCTCATATGATGATGATGTCAATGTCTTTGGTGATCAATGTCTTTGGTGATCAATGTCTTTGGTGATCAATGTCTTTGGTGCGCATGATCATTAATAACACAGTGCGTTAAAAAAATGTCATCCTCCTTCTCTTCGTTTTCACTTCTCCTCCTCTCTGAGGTTTTGAATTCATCCAATGAATGGTTTCGGAAAGTCTTCTTGTCATTGCTTGGACAATTCGAGAGGAAAATGATCGTACGAACAAACCGAGAGTCTAATCACACGATGACCACACAACAACTCTCTCCTACACTCATCACTCAAATATTAATTTTAATTTCAAGCATTTTGACAGGTGGATTCCGATATTATCATTCCATCATGAATAGTGATCATGCATTGATGATGAATCAAGAACTTGAAAATGACAGCAGTGGTGGTGGTGGTAATAGTATTACTTCTACCACTACTACTACTACTACTTTATCAACATTCTCATTGAAAAATCCATTCTTTGGAGAACGACCACATTACTTTATGCCACCCTCTGATATGGAACAATATCGACGAAGAGGACGACAATCTCAAACAGGATCATCCACACAAGAATTATCACACGTTTACATTCCCTATCCCAATGATCCTCCTCACACATTTCCATCGATTAAGGCAAGATCACTCTTTACAAAATCTCCAAACAAGTTAAGTCAAGTCTATATTGAGAGAATTGATCCAGTGAATCGATCCAATTTGAGAAGTGGTGCTAAATTAAAAGTACCATTACAACAATTAGAAGAAAGATTTAGAACTGTTTATACCAATGCTAAAGATAATGGATTGGAAATTACAATGAATGTGAAAAAGAATTTAAATTCTCAAGAACAATTTGAAAAGTTAGGATTTTATCAACAACAAGAAACAACAACGAGTAGTAGTAGTCAGAGTGGTGGTGGTTCGAGTGGTGGTGGTGTTGGTACGAGTGGTACTAGTACTCCAACTTCAATGGAAAGTGTCAATACTACAAATTCATCCAACCATTTGACCTATGATTTTCATCATGTGGATGGTCTAATAACACCACCCTTATATCGATTGGAATAATCAAGTGGAAGTCATGATCATGTTTTGTGAAATCCATGGGAATTGCTTAAAGAGCATGCATGCTCTGACTCTCCATGCATGCTCTCTGTGAATATATTCACATTGTGATATTAGGAACAAGGTGTTGTTGTTGCATCAAGAGAGAGACTTGTTCAGAACCACCACCTCATCCTCGAAATATGTGAGAGAGAGGATTTTTCAAAATTGACTGTTGCAACCTGCTATTAATGAGCACAATGTATAACAACAACAAGATGCTGAACGTCCAATGTATTCAACAATTCAAGATGCTGATCTTGTTACCTATAATTGTAATGCTGATCTTGTTACCTATAATTGTAATGAACATTTATTAAAAAGTAAAGGGTGATAATGGTCTTCTTCGTCTTACATACTTGTTGTTCTTTTGCTGTTGTGAATTGTTACACTGCTGTGTTGAGTTCTTCTTCTTCTTTTCAAGTGGTTGATCTGCCATGAATTCATCACATTCCAATTGCTCAACTACTAATTGCATGGGATCACATTCACATCCATTCACAAGTTCATAGGTTCTTTTCAATTCCAAAATGGATTCATATTTTTGTTGAATGGAAGGTGGTGCATATTCCAATTCTTGTACATTGGTCACAATAGGTGAAAAGATTAATTTAGGAGCATATTTCAATCCCAATGCTTGTGTGAGATGAGAAGTGAGAAATCCAGAAGCTGTGGTTAATAAATGATTCAATTTTTCTAAATGATAAATTTCAGGAGAGGAATTTTCGTGATCCATCAATGATGAATCATCATCTTGTGGTGGTGAATACATTCCTTGTTGTGGATTCATCCTCTTTAATTCATAATCCAAATCATCTTTCAAAGTAATAGCATCCGAATGATCTTGAGCATGTAAAAATCCTTTCAATCTCATCCATTTCACATAAATGGTTCTTTGATCATTTCCAATATGAACATTTGTAATTCTAATTTGAGTTCTTAATCTTTCATCCTTATTAATTGTTCGATCACTTAATATTTGATCCAATGTTCTTTTTACAATAATTGAAAATCTATAATGTTTTCTTTCAAGAGAGGATTTATCTTTTAATTTGTTACCAATTAAAGAAGAAAGTGTGAGAGGAGTTGTTGTTGAATTTGTCATTAAATTCATGTCTTTGACTTGATGTTTCATTAAATATTCATAATCTTCTGCTGTTAATTTTCCTAATTGTAATTGATCTCTTTTTAATCCTAATCGACTTAATTGTTTATCAAATTGATGATCACGTTGTTTCTTTTTTGATTCTTTTTCTTGAATTTTTAATTGTTGTTTTTGAATTTTTTTATAATTTTTAATGTGCGTTTTGAGAAGTTGTTGATCGAGTGGAGAAATTTTATCATCTTTGAGAAGAAGAGATTTAAAGGAAGAATTTGATTTCTTTTTAGAGAAAGTACAAGTATGATAATCTAATGTCTGATGGGAATGTAATGATGAGAAGGATGAGGAGAAGGAATGGTTCAGAGTTCTTGACAAGACTAGTTGGGAAGAAGAGGTCAAGGAACTTTTTCCGATGAGGAAGAGTCCATCAGGAAGGTGATGACGAGGATGTAAACTCTTTGGAGTAGTAGTAGCAGTCGGAGTAGTACGAGTGGTAGTAGTAGCTGACCAAGTCTTGTTGTTTTTCAATTGAAAGAACAAGAAGCGATTCATTATTATTGGGTGTCGAGTGAGGATTTCAGGTATTTTTTTGAAGGTGATCCTCATTTATAGGATGAGGACGACGCGATGGAACACACGTGTGGATTTCGCGCCAAAATTCTTCGTTAATTCTTTCAAATTTCAAAAGAAATTGAAAAAATGATGCTCACTTCATCACGCAGTCAACAACAACAACAACAACAAGGAGGCTCATCATCATCCTCTCAACAACAACAATCATCATCCTCATCACTCCTCAACAAACAAACCTCATCATCATTAAATTTACCCGATTATCTCAAAGATAAATCAACCATTCGACAATTTCTTCTCGACTACTCCACAGTCGTCTATCATCATCATGATCCCACCATTACCTTTCCATATCGAGAATTATTGACAAGACTCAAGTCGTTTGGAAATTATTCATCCACTACATCATCATTCATGGACATGTTCAACAACAACAATAGTATTACTAATAGTAGTGGTGGTGGTTCGAATGAAAAGATGAAATTTCTCATTCAATTCGATGATTTACAAGTGGGTGGATATCAAGATTTGATTTTAAAAATTCAAGAAAATACCATGAGGTATAAGAAATTATTTGAATCTGTCATTGATGAGTGGATGACGACTACTACTATGGATACTACCACTACTACCACTTCTGCTGCTACTACTACTCCAATGAATACCACTACTAATACTACCATCACTACCACCACTACTGATCCTACCACATCCTCATCCTCACTCTCACCACCATCCTCACTCTCATCATCCTCACTCTCACCACCATCCTCACTCTCATCATCTTCCTCACATCCACCTGAACTCTCTCGACTCTATGAACTCTATTTTGTACCACGTCTCACACAACGTGCTCTTCCTCTTCGTCAAATCAAAGGTAAACACATTGGTAAATTAGTCATGGTTCGAGGTATTGTCACAAAACAAACCGATGTCAAGGCAGAAATGAAAGTAGCCACCTACAAGTGTGATACATGTTCAGGAATGATTTATCAAACCATTAATCAAAATTCATTTATACCTCTTGAGCAATGTGTTCAAAAAGAATGTAAAGGAAATTTACTTCCACAAACACGTGAGAGTTGTTTTGTAAAATTTCAACAATTAGTTATTCAAGAAATGAGTGATGAAGTTCCAACTGGACACATTCCACGTAGTATGAGAGTAGTATTAAGAGGTGAATTAACACGTTCATGTACACCTGGTGATTCTGTGAATATATATGGTGTATTTTTACCTTATCAATTGAGTAGTGGATCACATGCTGTGAAACATTCAAGTCCAGTAGCAACGACTTATTTAGAAGCTCATCATATTGTGAAACATAAGAGAAGATATAATGATGAAGAATCATTGAATGAACAAGAAAATCAATTATTATTACAAATTGAACAAGATGTGAAAAGAATGGGACAAGAAGTATGGTATGATCATTTATCACGTTCCATAGCACCTGAAATTTATGGACATGAAGATGTAAAGAAGGCATTATTACTTCAATTGATTGGAGGAGTCACAAGAGAGATGAGAGGATTGAAAATTAGAGGAGATTTGAATGTTTTATTAATGGTAAGTTTATGAACCATCATTACTTGCTCATACTTTGGATTCATCTCTGCACCATCTCTATACACACACACACACCTCATTCACACACACACTCATTCATCTCATCCCCTTCCCCCTCATTCTTCAACACACACCATAGGGAGATCCAGGTGTTGCTAAATCTCAACTTCTTCGTTTCATTTCACACATCTCTCCACGTGGTATCTACACCACAGGTAAAGGTAGTAGTGGTGTTGGTTTAACAGCAGCTGTTGTCAAAGATCCACTCACCAATGAACTCATTCTAGAAGGTGGTGCATTAGTGTTGGCTGATAATGGTATTTGTTGTATTGATGAATTTGACAAGATGGATGAATTTGATCGAACTGCACTTCATGAAGTTATGGAACAACAATCCGTGTCCATTGCTAAGGCTGGTATTACAACCACACTCAATGCTCGTACTTGTGTGTTGGCTGCTGCTAATCCTGCTTATGGTCGATGGAATACCAAACGATCTGTCTCTGAGAATATTAATTTACCACCTGCATTGATGAGTCGATTTGATTTGATGTTTCTATTATTGGATAAACAAAATAATGAAAGTGATATGAATTTGGCAAGACATATCACTCGAATGCATGCACAGTGTGGAGGTCAAAGTGTTAGTGATCAAAGTGTTAGTGATCAAAGTGGTGGTGCAGGTGCAGGTACAACAACTTTGACAACAACAGGAATCACAACAGGAACTAGTACCACCTCATCCTCAGTGACAACAACAGGAACTAGTACCACCTCAATTCCACTCTTTTCACCTGAATACATTCGAGCAGTGGTGGCCATGACAAGGAAACATGAACCCATGTTATCTTCTCACATTGGTTTTGCTCCAAATTCTCCTGCTGCTAAAATTAAGGAAATTTATGTCACCATGCGTCAAAATGATGAACGTCATTCAAGAGTGAGTGATAAGATACAAATGTATACAACACCTCGAACACTATTATCAATCATTAGACTTGCAGTGGCAAAAGCTAGACTTCGATTTGCAGATGAAGTATCTTGTGAAGATGTGAGTGAAGCTGAGAGATTGATCATTGCATCAAGATCTTCTCTTTTGGATGATAATGATAGAAATAATAGAAGAACAGATCCAATCTTTGCCATCTATGATATTATTAGAAATAGACTCTCACAGAGTGGTGATGGTATTGTGGATTTGAATTCATTACAATCTGAATTGGTTGGATTTAAACAAGAGAACATTCAGGAATGTTTGGATCACTTTGAACAACTCAATATTTGGGTGACCAATGATAATATTGTACAATTGGTGAGAAATGGCAATTAATAGGATCCATTAAATTATTGTTTTGATTGGAGTAGAATCGATCTATACGTGGATTGGAGTAGAATCGATCTATCCGTTGATTGTGTCATTGACATTACTTGCAGAGATTGTTGTCGAACACGAATAATCGATGATAGTAGTTGTTGAATCACCAAGTCTTGAGAGTTTCACAAATTTATTCAATTCTTCTTAAAAGTGCTCCATACATACCATCTCCTCCATTCAAAAGTGGTAATGTCTTGACCTGATGAACCAATTCAAAATTCTTGTGTTTTCGCAAAATGTATTCAATTTGATCTTCATTTTCCTTTCTCAAAATGGAACATGTGGAATAAAGCAAATAATTTCCCTTCTTCACATAGGGTATGGCATTTTCAATAATTTCTCTTTGCTTTTTGGTTAGTTCTTTGATCCAATTGTAATTAATTTTGTATTTCAACTCGACATTCCTTCTCAAAGTACCTGTTCCTGTACATGGAACATCGAGAATGACTAAATTCATCTTTTCTTTCAATTTTTCCCAATGAGGATGATCATGTTCAAGTGGTTGAATATTCTCAATACCTAATCGATGTGCTCTTCTCTTCAATTCTGAAGATAATTTCTCTAATCGAATATCATGCATATAGATTTGACCTTTTCCTCCAAGAGCACCAGCCAATGCAAATGATTTACCACCAGTTCCACAGCAATAATCCAATACAAGTGGCTTTGAGGATGTTATTTGTTTTAAAGCTCCATTTCTAATCAATTCATCCACAACATATTGACTACTATCATCTTGTATTTCAAAGAAACCTTCCTTAAATTCTGGCCATTGTCTAAAATCTGTCTTCTTCTCAAATCTAAAACCAAAGGTCGTCAATTTACTTGGTGTGATTTTTCCAACCTCTTGTGAATATTTTTCAGAGAGTTTTTTGATGAATTTTCGAGCCTTTTTTTTCAATTGCTCAGTGGATAACACTTGAGGAGAGCTGTCGGTGTGGAATAGAGTTCTAGTAGAAGAAGAAGTCGTAGTAGCAGCAGCAGTATCATCATCTCTCGGTGATTCACGACTTGTAGCATCTATCTGTTGAGTTTGTTGAGCATTCATTTTACCATTGATCACCTTGACATCATTGACTCTTCCAAATGCAGGTGCTTCTGAATTATTAATCAAACAAATTTCAATCGCCTTCTCTTCACCATATTCTTCACATAGAATATCAAACAATTGAGCAGGACAACTCAATTTAACATTGATGGGAATCTTTTCAAATAGAAGATCAGAATGATGGAAAACCACTTGTTCAAAATCTTGTTCATGAAAATATTGCTTATACAATGCATACAAAAGTCTCCAGTGAAGAACTGATTTTCTATTTTCTTCAACAAATGTTACTGATTTTGGAAGAAAATGAGCATTAGGACCTAATTCTTTCATTTTCATCATATTCATTCGATTAATGTATTGATCTAGTGATATTTCTAATTTCTCTTTCATTTCATCAAAATTAAATTTCTTTGACATGTAATCCAATAATAAATATATTTTTTCAATTTCATAACATGCACAAATGATCATTTCCTTATTGTTTTTTCCTATTTTGTTAGCCTTTAAATAATTGCTAATAAATTTATCAAGAGTATAAGATGGATTTTCAATTAGAGATTGATGATAATGATAGAGAATTGAAATGGCATGTCTTTCAGGAAATGTCAATGGATATTCATCACTTGATTGATGTTCTTGAAGAGCCTCTTCTTGATGCGAAAGAGAATGAAGAGTTTTGGACATTTCTAAACTTTTTAAATTACTATCGGAAAGGGAAGGTTGTGATTTACGTTGTTTCGTGGTATTAGTCATATTGGTCGTGGTCATATTGGTGGTAGTCTTGGCTGTGATCTTGGTCGTAGAACATGATTTACGAGTCGACTCCATGGAGTCATGGTGGGTCTTCAGTGTTGGTTTGGAAGAAGCAGCAGCAGCAGCATGGAGTGTTCCACTACGGAAGGTCCGAAAGGTACTTGATGTGTTCATGAGTAATAGTGGTGGGTATAGTGATGATGATGAAAATGTTAATGAGGATGATAAAAGGCTCTTCTTGAACATGGTTGCCATTTGTTGCACCAAAGAAGAAGAGCCAAAATTTTGACGGAGCACACCAGCGTGAAACATTTTTTTTGAAATTTATTTTTTCTTCAAAAAAAAATGTGGAAGCAAATCGTGAGAGTTCGTCGTCGAAGTTGCAATAGTCGCAATAGTTGTTGTCCTTCTCTTTCTTTAATAAGAGCTGAAGGAATGATCATCCCGAATGATGATGATTACTACTCTCGCCATTATCATCATGACATGATGACATTAGAACCCAGGATTCATTTGTGGTCCCACGATGGTCATGATTCTTCAATAATAATGAAGAAGAAGAAGAACATTTCTCTTAACAATATTAGAAAGGATTCTCCTCATCATGGGAAGGATGATGCCCATAATGGAAATTACCCCACTGCCACTCACACCACCACTCGTACTCCCACTTCTTCTACTACTATTACTACTACTACTACTACAACTAATACTCTTCACAACAAGAATGAGACTCATCTCTCTTTGTCATCGTTACAAGAGACAAGTATCTCGTGGAAAAATCTCTACAATCTCTTATTGCGTAATAATAATGATCATAACAATACTACTACTCATTCTACTAATCATCATAATAATACTACAAATTCTACAACCTCGTCGATCTATGATACTTCTTCTACAATGAGTAAACCCTTACATGGTGGTGATCAAAAAAGTCCTCTTATCGATCCAAATACTTTGGCTGAAAACAAAATTCTTTCAAAACTTGATGCTCTTCAGAACCTCATGCAAAAACTGTGTCAACAATACATTCAAAGAATTTTATTGGAATTTTATTCATCAAAGAATTCTTCTCAACAACAACCATCTCAACAACAACAACATAATGGTCTATCAAATAATTCTTCTTATCAACAACAACAACATGTTCTAAAACGATTGAATGAAATTATTCAAAAAGAATCTTTACAAAATGCTTTGATTTATTTTCATAATTTACCACAAAAGAATGATCCTTCATTTATTTTGTATTTATTTCAAACCATTCTCAATCATCGAATGAATTTAAAGATTTTGAATGAACGTGTTGCTGTAGATTATAAAAAGAGTGTTGAAAATTCAATCATGAGAATTGTCAGAGAAAAGTCAATCACAACAAATTCTCCCATTTCATGTGCCATCTACAAATCAGCCATTGAATTATTGATATTTTTTGAAGGATATCAAAGTGCCATGAAATTGATCAACCATCAATTTATAAAACCTATTTTTAAAAAGAAAAAGAACATTTCAAGTATTAATGAAAAGACCATTCAAAAGAACACTCCAAGTATTAATGAAAAGAACACTCCAAGTCATGAAACAAGTCATGAAAAGAACACTCAAAGTTCAATTTTTGATGACAAGTATTTTACTATCAATGATTTGAGAGATGTATTTCACATTGTGATTGAAAGTAGAATTCATTCCATGATGACACATGATATTGATGAATTATTTAAATATTTAAATACACCATCGAAACTCATTTTAAATGAAAAGAATATCATTGGATTTAATTCAAAAACATTTGAATTAATGATTTTAAATACAAAATCATTTAAAGAAGCTCTTCAAGTCTATGAATCAATTCCATCCGAATATTTAAAAAAAGGATCTCATAGTGCTCTTTTGAAACAAGCATTGAAATTTCAAGCACCAGTGGAATGTATTCAAAGTCATGTATTACCTAAAATAGAATTAGATGATGATGGATATTCTTTATTGTTAGAATATTATGCCTCCATTGGTGATTTAAACCAAGTGAAAAATATTTTTAATCAAATCAACAATCATTCAATGAATACTACTCTTATGAATACTAATTCTAATACTAGTAGTAATAATACTACTCTTATGAATACTAATTCTAATACTAGTAGTAATAATAATAATATCATCATTACTGGTCATACCACTACTCCTACTACTACTACTACTACTGATCATACCACTACTCCTACTACTTTAAATCATCACACTCATCATTCATTGAATGATATCATCATCACCAATAATAATTCTCCAATAATTAATAACTATTACCACAATCACTATCCTTTAACCTATCGAACTGCTGTGAAATATCTCAGTCATGAAATGGATTTACTTTCCATATTGAAAGCATGCATTCAATTAGATCTTCCAATCACACAATTCACTCATTTACCAAAATTTAATGGTAAACCATCGGATGTCATTTCCTATTTTGAAGAATTAATGAAAATGTATTGGAATGATCCAATGCATTCAAATGAAGAAATTAAAAGAATGATCACTCTTATTGGACAATATTTTGGATGGAATTCATTATCTTTTATTTATAGATATATTTTGAATACTATGAATAATACTAATACTACTACGATGAATACGATGAATACTACCTCTATTACTACTACTTCTAGGAATACATCTCTCTTAACACAAATCATTATGAATCAATTGATTCAATGCATGTCTTCACATAACATGGATGTCGCATTGCAATGGTTTTCAAATTCTTTAAAAAATCACTCAATTCTTCTTCCTCTTTACAAGGAAACTTTTCAATTCTTATACAATCAATTGCATACAAGTGCCATGACTGAAGATGAAAAGAAATTTGCATTAGAATTTTTCAAAGCTCACTATAAACACTTTAAAGCAGTGAAAAGTGATAATAATATCAGTAATAATAATATCAGTAATAGTAACAATAGTAATAATATCAGTAATAATAATAATACCATCACTAGTGATCATAATGATATTATTATTTATCAAGATGAGAATGGTCGACCATGTACACCACAAGAACTCTCTTTAAATATTTGGAGA
This sequence comes from Naegleria fowleri, assembly GCF_008403515.1. Lineage (NCBI taxonomy): Eukaryota > Heterolobosea > Eutetramitea > Acrasida > Naegleriidae > Naegleria > Naegleria fowleri. Next base: position 375,440 of record NW_025407976.1, read on the forward strand.
TCAAAAATTGAAGAATCCATTTCAAATTCAAGATATGAATACCTCAAGAAGGTGATTAAGAAATATGTCATAGAACGTAGCCACATGAATAGTAATGATCATCATCATAGTAATACAAATAACATGAATAGTAATGATCATCATCATACAAATAGTCATCATGATAGAGATTATCATCGTAATATTTTAACTTCTAGCAAACTAGTGAGTGAAGAATTTATTATTGAGACTGTGATTGAATCATTTTGTAAGAACCATCGAACACTATTTGCTTCCACAATTTTCTCTCAATTATTATCTGAATTGGCAATTGCATTGAAACACATGGAAGAGAGTGAATTTGAATACGATCATGTGAAGAATTATTCCAACATTAATCATCAAACAGTGTCTCATGGTAGTGATGCCATCACTTATCATAGTAATAAGAATGGCAATGCTGGTAATTCAACGAGTAGTAGTAGTAGTAGTACTTTGAAAATTGAACCAATTTCTCCTCTCATTTATTCCATACCTTCTTGTTATGAATTTCTATGCAAATTATTTCATATTATTTTTGAACACATGAGTGAATCTATAACTAGTAGTAATAGTAGTAGTAGTCATAGTACAATCTCAAGCATGCTAACGACTAGTACAACTTCTACCTCTTCAACGACTGATAGTAACGAATTAATGAAACGTCATTACCATCGAATGATGACTTTTTATGATCAAACCATTCAAAGAATACCTTCTCTTCAATGGAATACTCATACATTGAGAATCTATTTAAAGGCACATTTCAATACTGAACATGTTCGATCCATTCTATTAGAGAGATATTTGTGTGATGAAGAAGAGATTGATGATTCTATTGTTTCAACAACAACTAGTAGTAGTAATAATAGTAATAATAGCAATAATAGTAATAATAGCAATAATAGTAATAGTAATAATAGTAATAGCAATAATAGTAGTGCTGTCTCTACCACTCTTCATCAAGAGGTTACTACTCCTCCTCATGAAATCTCCTCATCTCTCATCATTTTAGATACACAAACATGTAGTATGATTCTCTTATATTTATTACAACAACATGATACTCCAATCCTCACATCTAAAACTCAATTAACATTTGAAAAGAAAATTGAAGACATGACATGCTATCTTGAGAGTTTTCCAAATCATGAAACTTTTGCTTTAATGGCAAGATATTATTTTGAAATTTTGAAAAATCATGAAAAGGCCATTCAAATGTGTCATACTTTGATTAGACTTTATCCTCAAATTATTACATCTTATAATGTATTACTCGATGTGTATTCAAAAACAGGTAATGATTTGAATGTCATTGATCATGTTCATTTATGGATACGACAAAATAAGGCAAATCCAAATTTAGAAACATTTCGAACACTTCTATTGGCCTATTTGAAACACAAGAATTACATCACTAGTGCCATCTCTATATTCAAAGAAATGTATCAAGTGTATCACATCATTCCTACCGATGATATTACTCTCAATCTATTTGATACATTACAAGATTCTAATTTAAGAAAGAGTTTTGAATATCAAAAATCAATATTTGAATCTGTTTTAGCATTTAGAAATGATTATTATAGAAATAATGATGTTGGTGGTGGTCATGGTGGTGAGAAGACAAATTCAACATTATTGAATCATGTGATTGAAAATTTTTTAACACTCACGACGAGTTGTTTCTTGAGAGGAATGGAAAAAGTCACACATTTCAATGATGATCCATCTCCAATCTTTTCTATTTTGAATGTTATACTTGATGTGGAACGACGCAACAAGTTGTTGGGTGATAATGATCTACGGTCTATTAGTCGTAGTCGTAGCAGTAGAACTAGTGGTGGTGGTGGTAATAGTAATACCAAGTTAACTACTAATTCAATGAAAGATACTTGTTCAAGTGGCCTCACTCATGTCAACAACCACATGACTTTTAACTCGTATCCACCTATTCAATGTACGAATGAAATTTATTACTATGCCACACTATTATTGATGAAATTTAACAAATCATTCACCAAAAAGAAGAGTTCTACTACTAACAATTCTCCTATTTCTAGAAATAATACCATTCGAAATGAAGATGAGATATCGACAGCACCACTCAACTCTGCACTTTACACTTACATTTCACAACAATATATTCCATTTACGAACATTGGTACCCTTAATGGTATTTTAATGTCCCTCTTTAGACAACATTATTTCTCTGCTGCTTGGATTTTATATAATATGAGACCTAGAGAATTGAAAGGAGATTTATTAACATTTTATATACTCACAAACTGTTGTAGAGATGATTCTGATTATTTTGAACTTGGATTATTGTACCAAGAATTATATGTGAAGAATGATAAATGTGTATCCGGAACGAACATGATGATACATTTGGAAGATGAATTCTCAATGAGCACTTTATTGAATCGATTTTTAATATTAACATTGCGCTTTGAACCTGATCGAGTATTAGAAGTGATCGAGAATTTCATTTCACATGATCAATTATTCGAAATTTCACCTGTAATTCAATCGAGAGTGATACAAATAGCAAGAAAGTTGAATCGGAGTGATGTTGAAGGGAAATTGGCACTGTTTGGAGATTATCAAAGTGGTAGGAGTGATGACTATACAGAGCGACAAGCAGAAGGAGTTGAATTGCCTTAAAGCAACGACATTCCTAACTCAATAAAGTACTTGAATTGAAATTTAATTTATTAAATAAGGGTAAAAAAAAGGACCCTCTCCCTTGACATTGTTTTACCGACATTGTATCAAAAAAGAATTATTGAATATTTCTAGTCTTGATCATTCCATCGAGATTACCGTATGAAACCAAAGTTGGATTGGATTGCAACAAATACTTGGCAGCTTGCTTCACATCTTGGGCAGTAACGTTAGAAATAGCTTGTGCGACCTCTTGGACACTTCCATAGGCAGCATTATGTTCGTTCAAGCCAAGACTTGAAGAAACAGAGTTATAGAGTTTAAGTAAAGCATGGTTCTTGGCACCTTCAAAGGCTTCTTCAGTCAAATTCTTGTCCACAGAGTTCAATTCAGACACAACCTTTTCAACAGCTTGAGAGACTTCTTTGGCGTTCTTTCCTGAAAGATAAACTCCGAACAAACCGTTGTCAGAGTATGAAGTAACAAATGATGATCCAAATTCGGCATTCTTTACAGTCTTTGCCAATCTTGAGGCAGTATGATGAATCGATGCGGTATACTTATTTGAAGTTTGTCCAAGGAATTCATTCAATACAAGGTATGGTGCTTGTGTTGAAGAGTTCAATGATGGACCCTTATATGCCAAAATAGCGTGAACTCCATTTCCAGAAAGGTCGTGAATTTGATAATCACCACCAACATACTCAGACTTATCGAAAGTGAAAAGCTCGCCTTCTGGTCTTTGAGAAACTTGAGTTGGAATTGATCCGAACAATGTTGATGCCAATTCTTTAAGCTCTTCATGTGAAATGTTTGTACCAACCAATGTCATACGTGGAGCAACAAACAAATTATCCATGTAAGTCAAAATAACATCAGTATCAATCTTTGAAACATTGTGAGGTGGGCACAACAATGAACGACCGAGAGTCTCGCCATTGAATGCAATATTATGAAGCGCTTCATTCAAAATGAATTGAGGATTGTTTTGGAATTCAGAAATATCACGTTTAACAGCTTCGGTCTTTGGTTCCAAATCCCATGGATGCAATCTTCCTTGTAAAACTGAGTTGGAAATAAGTTCTAAAACTAGTGGGACGGATTCACGCAAAGCCTCAGTTTGATACACAATATTTTCACGTCCAGTTTGGGCGCTAACGGTAGCACCAGTCTTTTGTAATTCAGTGACCAATCTCAGCAAACTTCTGTTGTTGGTGCCAGAGAAGAAGAATTTTTCAACAAAGTGGGAAACACCGCTTGTACGGTATGTTTCAAAACGAGATCCAGCATTAACAAAAAGGCTGACAACGCTCACTCCTCTTGATGTAGAATCCTATCAAAATGTTTTGTGGTAATGATGGTGAGGCGATACAATGTTGTTGATGTTGATAATACCATACCGATATCAAGGTGATGATGTTTTGATGAAGAAGGTGGTGAGTTGATTGAAAATGATTGTATTTAAAAATTTGGATAAATATTATCATGTTCCGCAGCGATGAATCACCATCATCATTGGTTATCACTAACATACTTACAGTTGAAACAACGTTCAATCCGTTTGGAAGAGTTGATTTTTGTGTTTGGAAGACAAGAGATTCCTCAGAAACATCCACTTGGTTAGGAAGAACAGGAGTTCCAGGGAAGAAGCTAGAGAGAGGAATTTCGCCAGGAGAGCCTATTAAACTTGCCTTGTTGTTAAGACAAGTAGAGAAACATCTGCTGTTTGTCTGCAAAAACTTCTTGCTGGTCTTGGCGAGCGATGAAATTTTCATTTTGTTGAATATTTTTTTGAGAGGCAAACGGAGAATTTACAACGCCAATTTGGAAAAAACAAAACCATGACCAAAGCAACCAACCTTTCAAAAAATTAGAAAAAATCATAATGTATTGTTGATGACCATCACAAACGAAATCATCTTTAAAAATCACGAGTGGAATGATCAATATTTCAAAGATGAGATTCAAATCTTGATTTTCTTTTCCTCATTTCTTTAGAAATGCACCAAAGAATTTTTCTATTGAGTTGGACATCCTTTACCATCTCCCATATTAGAGGGAAGATTTAATCCTTGCAACAATTTGTGGACTTCACTTGCTTCTTCATTACCTCCTTCAGGCTTTGATAACTGACTTACAATCTCCTCTGGAGGTTGACCTTGTTCTTGCATGGCTTTCATCAACTCTATAAGTTCATCAATAGCATCTGGATATTGTTGGGTTTCATAAACACGACAAATTTTACAACATAAATCGTATTGTCTTTTAACTCTTTGGTATTCTTCCTCAGGAACTTGTCCTTTCTTTTCTTTAAGCCAAATTGGATACTTTTCTCGCAACTCTTCCATTGGTTGTCTGAGAATATCTGGAGACATCAAAACTTCCATCATTTTTTGTAACAATCCTGAAAACGCTCCTTCATCCACAGATTCATCTTGATCTTCTCCTCCACTTGGTAAATTCGTTGCATTATTCATGGATGCAGCGTTTTTGTTTAACATGTCAAGAGTGTTCTTCATAACTTCTTGAAAATTATAGGAAGAGTTTGATGAGGAAGAAGAAGAAGCTGTTGTCTTATTTTCATCATCATTATTTCCTTCTTTTTCTAATTCAGAGAAAAATTTAGTCACTTGTTCCGCTAAATGATTTACAACTTGTTTCTCTTCGGAAAGAAGAGTTTTCTCTAAAATATCATCCAAATCAATATCATCATTTCTTGTTGACTCGGCAGTACTCGAAGAGGCTGTTAAGGAGTTGCTATTTTGTTTTGTTGTTGTTGTTGTTTCTGAAGCTTTTGATGGATTCGGAGAAGCTGAATTATCATTAGTATCGTCATCAAATTCTTTCAAAGCATCTTTGTTATTATTATTGTATAATAATTCCAATGCAATCGGAAAACTACAATCGGACCACAAATATAATTGAACACTTCATCAGTACTCACCTTCAAGAAGATCATCCAAATCGTCTTGTTCAACGTTATTGTTGTTATTGAGCATTTTTTTCTCCGTTATTTCCGTTTGTTAGGTGGGATTTCAGCATCTTCAATGGACTCATTACAGTCCTATGGTTGTTATTATATCATCAGAATCACCATGATGCAGTTAGAGTTGTTTGGGGTAGCCAGTCAACCCTGGGTGCCTACTCAACCCAACAACAGGACCGAACTCGCATTGGTGGTGTTTCGTTCACCGAGATCGTGTGTCGCCAAAAAAAATGTCATCATCACCTTCTTCTTCTTCATATTCTTACACTTCTCCGAAATTTACTTGCACTAGCCCAGTGAATATTGCTGTCATCAAATATTGGGGAAAGGAGAATGAAGAGGAACACATTCCGCTCAACTCATCTCTCAGCGCTACCCTGAATCAAGATGATTTAAAAACTACGACCACTGTTCAAGCTAGTACCGAATTTACTTGTGATGAGTTGATTCTCAATGGAAAGAAGGAAGATGTTCAAGGAAGTAAACGTATTCAAAGAGTATTCCGTTACATTCGTGAGGCTGCTACTGCAAAGTGGTATACTGAACGTCCAAATAAGGATCAAGAAATTTATGTTCATATTGACTCTACGAATAACTTCCCAACAGCAGCTGGACTTGCTTCCAGTGCAAGTGGTTATTGTTGTTTGGTTTATGCCTTGGGCCAATTATTTGAAGTTAAGACAGACTTGAGTATTATTGCTAGATTAGGAAGTGGTAGTGCTTGCAGATCTTTATATGGAGGTTTTGTTGCTTGGGAAAAGGGAACAGATCATGAAACAAGTAAGGCTGTTCAAGTATTAGATGAATTTGATGAATTCTCAAAACAAACAAATATTGTGATTTGTGTTGTGAGCGATAGACAAAAACATACTCCATCAACATCTGGTATGCAACAATCTGTGTTGACTAGTGAAAAATTGAAAGTGAGAGCAAGAGAAATTGTTCCACAACGAATGATTGAAATGGAAAAGGCTTTGAAGAACAAGGACTTTAACACTTTTGCTAGATTGACCATGGATGACTCAGATAACATGCATGATTGTTGTGCTGATACCAATCCTCCAATTTATTACATGAATGATACTTCCAAACAAATTGTTCAACTCGTAAATGATTTCAATGCTTTTGACGATGGAAATGGTACTCAAAATTTGAAAGCAGCCTATACTTTTGATGCTGGCCCAAACGCTGTCTTGTTTTTCCCAAGTAAGGAAATTACAAACAAATTTTTGGCCATTTTGCATGCCTTCTTCCCACCATCCAATCAAGAACAATTCTTCACAAAGGAGCCATTTGTTACTGAGATGAAGCAATATGGTGAATTGGTAGAGTCATTCAAAAAGGCAACATCTGTCCAGGTAAATCCCGATGGTTTAAGATATCTTATTCATACCACGGTTGGAGCAGGTCCAAAGGTTGTTTCAAAAGAATAAAAGGTTTTAAAAATCATATTTATCTCAACAAAGCTTTGTTGATTCAATTTTGATCTTATTTGCTTCTCAGGTCGTTGTATATTGATCAGCAAGAGACATGAATAAACTCTCTTTATTTGATTCGCTCCGTTTGAGAAACAAGTTGTTGAATTGCTAAAATCATAAACTCTTTCTCTTTTCCTTCTGGAACACCAACAGCTTTCCACCTAATCCTACATTGTTGATCAATGACAAAAACATAGCATGTTTTGCTGTTTGTGATTTGTATCATGTCCTTGAATTTGTATGTTTCATTATTACTTTTTAGGAATGTTACCAATGTCTTGTCGTGCATTTCAGGTGGAATCTTTGATTTGAGATTATTCATGACCACTGATTCAAGCCATGCAATTACATAGTTTTCGCTAATGCTAAAATCAATGCATTGTGTTTTTAGAACAGAGGATGCTCCTGATTGTTCATCATAACGTTTTTGAAATTCATCATACGCTTCTCTCCATTCTTTTGTCATGTTAGATCCATATTCGGTAAAGTTTACAAACAATAATGTAGCTCTGCAACTTCTTATCATCTTCAAGAGATCAACTTGTTCACCCTTTAAATTTCTAATGACTACTTTGCTTTTTCCATCTCCCAGAGAGACATCAGGCGAAGGAAACAAAATACTTTTTTCTGGAGCTATTAATTGTCCTGACATGCTAATAAAAAGCTTTCCTTTATGCTTCAAAACAGATTTAATTTCTTTCAAAGGAGAATATCTATTAATTTCATCATAGATTTGTTCTCTTTCTATCTTTAAATGCGTTGCTAATTTTTCTCGTTCTTTCAAAAATTCCGATTGTTTATCATTGTCATTCGGAGATGATGATGAATTGTTTTCTTTGCCGAAAAACTTTTTCAAAAAGAATCGGTGTTGTGTGTACTCTAATTTCTGGCAAAGTGATGGATTTATATTATTTTTAAATATAAAAACAAGAGAGTTTGCGAAAGGCTTTTGTGGATGATGGATGAGCCAAGTTCGGGTGCAAAGGTTTTTCAACATTTTTTCAATCAAAAAATTCAAAATGTCGGAAAGAAGAGATCCACCCGATCATCGCACCACATTCATCATCACCACCACCACCACCACTCCATGTCCAATTCTTACATTTAAATTAGAGAATGCTCTCAAACTCCACTCAACAAACTTGATTCATCCCTCACAAGGGATTGATCTTTCTGTTTCTCCGACTGCAAAATATGCTTCCTTTCCCTATCATGATTACACTCCTTATGCTCAATTTATTTCTAAAGAAGAATTATTGAAAGAGTTAAAAATTGATTCATGTTGCAACAAGACAGACCAAACATCAAGTTTAATTAATGAATCATGTGATGTTTCTTCATCAAGCAATGGAGTGTGTATTGTAACAAGAAATATTATTCTATCCAATAGTCATGCAGGAACTCATGCCGATCAACCAAAACATTTTGAAAAATCTCCAATTATTGAAAAGTTTCATACCATTCAATACAATGGTGATTGTATAATTGTCATGTTAGAACATTTATTGAATGACTCATTGACTATTTCAAAAGAATTGATTGAAAATGTTTTTCAACACATTCAAATTCCAAAAGAAGAAATCTTTCGAATCATTTTGAAAACTAGAAAACATCATCCAACCAATGATGTTGAATGGACCAATGATTTTTGTCATCTTTCCAAAGAAGCTTCTCATTTTCTGGCAAATGAATTTCCAAATTTACTTTTAATTGGTATTGATACTCCTTCCATCGATCATCCTAATAAGGCTCCAATTATTGAGCATTCACATGGTGAATTTTGGAAACAACGAATAGCAATTTTAGAGAATTTAAATTTGAGTAGGGTGGAAATGAGAAATGTATCTCCTCTTCCTCCTCTTCACAACAACAACACAAATCTCTCTTTGAAATCATCAACATCATCAGATCTGGTGTCATCTCCTCTTTTCAAAAGAGGTTATTTACAAACAATTTTTAATCCCTTACAAATGGGTGAAGATGCCATTGGTTGTTTTGTATTGTTTTATCCTTACTAATCATCAAGTAAATACTAATCATCATGACGATTTGTACATTTTACTTGGTGAGAATCACTGAAGAAACTTTTCAATGACATTCATTGGTGTGAGTGTCATCATTGATGTGAGTCGAGCTGGGAAAGGTCAAACCATTATAATGGCGTTTGGTTGTCATCATCATACCACACTCATCACACTGTCACTTGAAGTGCCTGTCACTCAAGTACCTATCCATCAATCAATAAACATACAATTTCGGAACACGTTACAAACTTCTCGTCATTTAATTTGAAGGCGCCACATGACGTTGGTGCAGGATTTTCACCAACACCTGTCACTCAAATTTCACACCACCACCCCATCACTACTCACACGAAAAAACCCAAACTCAAAAAAATCAACAACACACCACAACAACAACACCACACCAATGGCATCCATCGCACAAGAAGTTGAAAACGCATGGGAAAGTTTAAAGTCTGACAGCATCAAGTGGTTCACTTTCATCCCAGAAAAGACTGAAATTGTCAAAGATGCTGAAGGTAATGGAGATTGGAGTGAATTCTTGAGTAACTTTGGTCCAACTGATGTCAAGTTTGGTATTTTCCGTGCTGTTGCTGTTGATGATGACTCTAGAAGAACCAAATATATTTTGGTTGCTTGGACTGGTCCTCAATGCAATGCCATGAAGAGATCAAAGGTTGCTGCTAACAAGACTGCAGTCACTCAAAAGTTTGCCATTCACGTCGATGTTCAAGCTTCTGATGTTGACCTTTTGAGTCAAGAAGAAATTATTGCCAAGTTGAACTCATCCACTGGTGCTCACAAGCCAAAGTCCTATGAATTCTAAATCAATGATGATCATGATGAGAGTTACACAGTCTGTGATTTAAAAACGTGAAAATATACATTTATATGAATAATAATAAAACCAGCTGAGAGAGTGTGTTTTTTGATTGACTTTGAATGATTGCTTTCACACAGTGATAATGATGATGAGAATGAATGGTCATCCTTGTTGTCCCTCTGTGTTGATGATTCAATCACACCTCTTCAAACCACCCAGCACACATCGTTTAAGTATCATGTCCGTGCAAACATCCTTAAGGGGATTGTCTTTATCGTCATCATCTTGGTGCAATTTAATGCTTTTTCTCGGACATGACCAAGCACACACACACGTGTGTCGGTCGAATTCACATCATCAACAACACTGCAGCAAGAGAGAACTCGAAAAAAAATGAGAAAGAGAGATTTTGCCATGTTTGCCTTGGTGTGCTTGCTTCTTGTGATAGCCTTGAATCAAGAAGGAAGCATTACTTTTGAAAAGGCTTTTTTCTTTGCACAAACTTCAAATCAACAACCACTACTGGTGAAAACAGGGCAAGCAGACTTATTGTAAGTACTGATCATCATGGGTTGTTTGGTTAAATCATTTACATTTTCCGATGTACATCCCTCGATAATTAATATGATCTCATATTTAGACCAAAACCGATTGTTACAGATATTGATGGTGATGGATATAAAGATTTGATCACGAGCAGTGAGAATGGAAAAATTTATATCGTTTCTCTCAAGACAATTTCTTCATCGCTATTAGTACATCAAGATTTATTTAATCCAATTACTGAGGAAGTATGTATTGATAGAGATTATCTTAGTTTTTAAATTTCATATTCGGAATGCCCTCACGGTTGTAATTAATTTTAAAATTTTACAACTTTAAAAGAAATCATTCGATGTCAATGAAAGGGATAAAAACAAAGGAACGGTTCATCATTCGATAATTGGTCTGGGGCATGGTCATATCAAGGTAAAGAAAAAGAAGGGACAAAGAGGAACAAAAAGAGTTGTGGCTGTTCTTTCAAATTGGAAAGTATTATGTTTGGATCATGATTTAAATTTGAAGTGGGAGTCTGATCTTTTACAACAGGTGGTTTCGGATATGAAACTAACAGATGTGGAAATTGAAGATCTTCGAAATGATTTCAAACCTTTTGAAGTTTTGGTTGCATTATATCCTTGGAGAGTTCATGAAAACGATGAAGGAATGGTTATTGTTGGTTTCCGGAAACCTCAAGAGATGTTTGAAAATGATAAGAGAAAAGCTGAAGAAACAGCCACACAATTTTCCTATTATTGCTTTGATGGAGCAACGGGTCAAATTCGATGGAAACACCAATCAAACCACAAGAATTGGGATGACAATGAATTTTATGAGCAACATTCTTTCAAATTGAACGCTCAACAACATTTAAGCGATTCTGGAGAAGTAATATGGAGAGAATACAAGAAAAAGATTATGCATCATTTACCTCATGTATTCAGACATCCTTATGACACGTCAGCAATTTTAGATAATTTCCAACCTACTAAAAAGGCTAAAGTATCTAAAATTAAGGAGAGAGAGGAAAAACATGATTATGGAGAATTAACTGAAAAATTGAAGACTGCTGTACAGCAAATTACAACAAAAGTGAAAGACACAAATGAGAAATTGAAAAAGAATATTGAACTAATGAAAAGATTTGAGAAAATACCAAATGTGTTGGTGGCTCATCTTTCAAAGGGTATTCAAGTTATTCACTTGTACACTGGTAGAACATTAACTCAGTTTTCTCCTTTGAAGGAAAATACTGTTTATCAAGATATCAACTTTGATGGTATGATCGATGCTGCTGAAGCACAAATCTGCAAGGCAAAGATTGAAAGTGGCGCACCAAATCCATATGACACCTTGTTCAGAAAGTCCGTATGTAAACTACATCCAACCTCATTTGCTGAACAATTTTCAATCCCTTTCCTCATGTCGAATGAGCAACAAGAAAAGCAAAGCTTTGACGATGATGATGATTATGAGGATGAACAAATGGATGTTGTCACACCAGCTCTCGTTGAGCATTATTCTACAGAACAAAAGCCACAGTTCAGAGCAAGAGATTTGATCTATTTAACGTCTACAGGATTAGTAACAGCCATTACATTCGATCGTAAAAACAGTCCCAATGGAGAACCTAAATTTAGAGTGAAATGGCAAGTGATGTCTCCATCTTCTTTCAGAAGAGAACGAGTTTTGGTTGAGTCTGGAGCCGAGACTGAATCATTCTTCCCTGAAATTGTCGCCTTCCCACTCAGAAAGTTCGAAACACATTCATTCATTCTTGCAGTTGGTGAGAAGAGACTCACTGTTATTGATCTCTTTGGAAATATTCAACAGATTATTGAACTTCCTCACCCCTCTATTGCTCCTATTCAGCTGGTTGATATTAATGGAGATCAAGTGCTAGATATCGTAGTGACCACGAAGCAAGGAATTTATGCTTATATTACTCGTGTGCATACAGGAATGTCTGTACTTACTTTCCTTATTGTTTCTCTCTTTTGTGATTGTTGGATTGTTATACCTATCCACCTATATTCAATTGAACGACCCTTTCTATCATCGAAAGATTGATAGATTCCAAAAGTAAAAACACACACTATTTGATCAAATTTTTACATTTTCGCTCTTTTGATAATCAAGTACTCTCTCTTAAGTGCAAGAATCGAAGGGTAGAATTGAAAACCCTACCTGACAAGTTGTAGTGAAAAATTAATTAAAATTTTTACGCTCACTATTTAATTGGTTACATAAGGTTTTTTTTGCAAAACATAATAATATTCATAAAGATCACCAAACAAATTTCGATGCAATATGGAACCACAGGTGATTAAACATGTCATTAGAGAACCTTGAACACCTCCTGCAAAGATATCCTGACCTGCCAAGTACAATCCTGGAATGTTCGTTTTGGGTCTTCCCCATTTAAATATCAACGAGTCATCGCCTACAATTCTCTTCCAACCACTCCACTCTCCAAAATTACACCCCAAATAATGATTGAAAGTGGCAGGAGAACACGAGTTGAGAACACATTGGCTCTCATGTAGATGTGGGAATTTTTCATAGAACAATTCAACTGCTCTATTTGCAAGACTTTGTTTCAAATCTTCATAATCGACACTGCGATTCGTCACTCTTTGATGCTCCCAATCAGAAAACCATTCGTACTTGGAAAAGGTAAGAAGAATGGCTGAAACCTTGTTTCCTACAGGTCTAAAATTTGCAATAATCACAGGATGGTCAATTCCATTCTTGGGATCCAAGACTCCATTGCTGTTCATGAATCGATCAAATTGTCCATCAATATCTGGATTTGTAACAATAAATGAGTTTTGAAACTTAATTCCCAATTCATCAAAGCTCTTATTGAATCCAATAAATACCACCTGACTTGAGAATGAAGGTTTGTAATTCATATTCGAATAACCAAACGACGATCTTGCAATGGGTGGAACTAAATTTTGAAACGTATTGAAAGCACCAACAGTTGAAATGACAATGGGTGCCTTGATGAGCAATTGATCTTTTACCATTTCAACACCTTGAACTCGTCCATCCTTCAAATAGAGTGACTTGACTTGAGCATTGGTGAAAATATCACCTCCTCCTTTTCGAATTACTTTCATTAAACTCTCAACAATGTCATCAGCACCTTTCACAGGTATCTGTGCTCCATTCAGAAACATTCTCTTCACTGATAAATGTTCATAGACAGGAGTGTGTTTTGGACTCGATACATAATCCACACACAAGTAGCACCATACTGCTTGGAGAACCTTATTGGAAGTGAGAGAAGAGACAAGTTGAGCCACACTGGTGTGAACTGTTTTCATAAAAATTGGAGCTAGTAAATATTTCAAACAGGTGGAAAAGAAGAATGGAAGAGATTTCAATAGAACTACCGGAACAATTTCGAAACCATTTTGTAAGATATTCATGTACTTGTCAATGGCATCTACCTCATTGGGAAAAGTTTCCTTCAATTTCTTGGAGTAATTTTCAACACCTTCAGGAATTTCCAAATCCAAAAGAGTTTCATTGGTGGAGGTATCCATGACAGTGACTCGATCAAAATTCGAATCCAAAGACATCATTTCAATATGTTTCTCACACAAAGCATCCATCAATGCAGCTTCTGCTCCTTTTAATTTTCCCAAGTAATGCAAACCAGCACAAAATTGAAACTTTTCAGAATTCTCTTCAGCTCTTAAATGGAAAGTATGAAGACATCCTCCTGCAATTTTGTGTTGTTCAAGAATGAGAACTTTCTTTCCAGCTTTTGACAAGACTGATCCACAACTGAGACCTGAAATACCACTTCCAATGATGATGGCATCGTAATGAGTGGCAAGTTTTTCCTTCTTGAATGGATTCTTGTTGAATTTGGGTGGTTTCTGTTTCGCATGATCATGATTAGAAGAGAATTTTGAAGAGGTATAATTGTCCTCATTGTTATTGCTTGCATTGCATGTCTCTGAGTGTTGCTTGTAAATGGGATGGGTGAAGAGATTTCTCGGATATCTTCCAATGACATACATGTGGGCAAAGAGATAGGTCACGTACAATGAGAATCCAACGAAAAGTAAAAGACAAACATAGACGAGATATTGCATCATGTTGTTGTTGATCAACAAGGAGAGACAACAGTGAATACAATTTTTTTAAAAGTAAAAGGTTAATCTTGAGTTTTGCCGGGTGTGGAAAATTTTGGGAAGTTCATGCCAATGAAACAACATCCAACATTCATCATCACTGACTATTTGGAAGTATTCAACTGAACTTGTTTTGTGTTAAAACGGAAGAACTTGGTCACCGTGTCCGCGAGGGGAATAGTAGCAAAAGTTTCATACAGAGAACTTGACTAGTTCACTGAACACATTTTGAAAGTGACAGGTGACAAGGATCCCAAGTTATATGAAAATACTGTTCTCAAGCCGGATAACACAAATTTCAATTAGAAAAAAACATCATCATTGAACTAGTGCCAATATTCTCTTTTATCTCCCAACAACCATGAACCCATCTAATATGAGTCGCAATCACCTCAACATGGATCACACTAAATGTTGCAATTCTTTCATTCACAATTCCTCATCTGATGTTGCATGCAACATGAACAATCATAAACTCGCAGTCATTGGCATGTCATGTCTCTTTCCTGGACATGCACACAATGTTGGTTCTTTTTGGAATCTTTTGTTGAGTGCATCTGAAACTTGTACTCCACACTATCCATCGAACAGAATTTCATCCTCCAAATTCAAATCTCATGCATACACTGCTGGTCACTTTCTTGAGAAACCATTGGATGAATTTGATTTTGAATTTTTCGAAATTTCAAAAAAGGAAGCTTGTTCCATGGATCCTCAACATCGTTTGTTGCTTCAACAAGTTTATCATGCCTTTGAAGATGCAGGTATTCCATGGAATGAGATTAAAGGCAGCAAGACTGGTGTTTTTTGCAGTGTCATGAATCAGGATTATTTGACCATGAGAGGATGGCATGACATTCAAGACTATAATTCCTATACTTTGATTAATACATCACCTGCCAATAACTCGGCAAGAATTTCCTATCACTTTGATTTGAGAGGTCCATCCTTGACTTTGGATACCATGTGTTCGGGTTCCTTAGTGGCTTTGAATTGTGCAGCAGAAAGTTTGAAGAGAGGAGAATGTGAGATGGCCATTGTTGCTGGAGTCAATTTGAATTTCATTCCTCATGAATTTGTTGCTCAGAAACTCATTGGTGCTGCTGCAAAAGATGGAAGATGTAAGACCTTCTCTTCTAGGGCCGATGGCTATGGAAAGAGTGAGGGAGTAGGTGTTCTTATTTTGAAGAGATTTTCAGAGGCTCTTTCATCCAATGACAGAATTCATGGACTCATTGTTGGTACTGGAGTGAATCATGATGGAGATGGTAAATCAGGAATTACAATACCTTCCTTTGAGGGTCAACTCGAATTGCTGCAAAGCGTGTATAAGAACAATGGTATTGAACCACATCAAGTCTCCTATGTGGAGGCTCATCAGGTACGTGGATATATACAAAGACAGTGAAGTGTTTTGAAAAATCCAAATTCATGCGTGTTATTCTTTAATCATCCTTTTGAATATTAATATTAAATATTGATGATGAATATATACATGTTGTACTTATAGACTGGAACTAAAGTAGGAGATCCTATTGAATGTAATGTTTTAAATCATTTCTTTGGAAAGGCAAGAAAACAACATGGACTAGACAAATTACCAATCGGATCCGTGAAGAGTAATATTGGCCACACAGAAGCAGTGAGCGGAATTGCAAGTATTATCAAGGCTCTCTTGATGATGAAGAATCAAACTTTGGTTCCAACCATTCATTGCCAAGACTTGAATCCAGAAATTCAATTCGACCAAAAGCATTTGCGAGTGGTGAGACAAGTCGAACAACTTCCCAACAACGACCATTCAAATCCAATCATTATTGGTATCAACTCGTTTGGAATGGGTGGTACCAACGCTCATGCTATTTTGCAAAGTTCTGACCAGAAGAAGGACAACCGAACGTTAGGAGAAGAATCCCTTGTGGACCTTCTCTCTCACAAACAAAGAATTCTTCCATTGGCTGCAAAGAGTGAATACTCGCTAAAGAAGATGGCTTCTAACCTCTCTAAATTCCTTCAAGACAATTCTCAAACAAGTTTGGATCAACTCTTGTATCATTATTGTGAACGAAAGAGCCATTTCAGCGAATTTAGAGCTGCCGTAATTTTTGATCACAAAGATTCTCTCATTGACAGTTTGTCAAAACTCTCTGAAAAGTTTGAGAATAGTGACCAATGTCAAACAGGAAAAACAAACAAACGCGATGGCCGTTCAGAAATTTGTCTTGTATTTTCTGGTCAAGGTCCACAGTGGTACATGATGGGTCGACAACTACTCGAGTCATGCCCAGTGTTTAGAGAGACTGTACTGAGAGTGGATCAAGAGTTGAAAAAGTATCAACAAGCTGGAGAGAATTGGTCCATCATGGATGAATTAGGTAATAAGACTGAGAAGGATTCTCTTATTTATTCAACCCATGTTGCTCAACCTTGCATTTTCGCACTTCAAATTGCACTTTATGAAGTGTTGAAACAAAATTCTATTCATCCAAAAGTCGTTGTTGGACATTCAGTAGGTGAAGTTGCAGCTGCGTATGTGTATGGATCCATTACTTTTGAGGAAGCTATTTATTTGATTTATCATCGTGCTCGATTACAACACAAATGTAAGGACATTTTGAAGGAAAAGTATTCCAAGTCAGGTAAAATGATGGCAATTAATTTAGGATTGGAGAAAACCATGACTACTTTAGAGATTCTCGGTTTTAATAATTCAGTTGAAATTGCCTCTATTAACAGTGACCACTCAGTGGTCGTTGGTGGAGATGAACAAACGTTGAAACAACTTCAACAAGAGATGACTAAATATTTCGAGACAGACTCCACCATTCGTATAAATTGCATCTTTTTGAGAAATGAAGCTGCATTTCACACAAGCCAAATGGATGAAATTAAGAATGAATTGTTAGAAATTCTTGACAAAAAGATGCAACTCAAGGAAAGAGGAACCAAATCCAATGATCATATTCAAGCTCTCTTTTCCACTGTTTATGGTACCAAGGTATCCCTTCAAGACATGAGTACTTCACAATATTGGTGGCAAAATGTGAGAGAAAGTGTCAAGTTTTCACAAACCATGGAAGACATCTTTGAAAGATACAAGACGATGAAATATGTGATTGAAATTTCTCCTCATCCAGTGCTAAGCGGATACATCAAAGACATTGCAAGCAAAGTACGTGGATCCAATGACACTACTATTGTGCTTCCAACCTTAATGAGAAAGAAAGATGAAGAGGTTTGCATCAAGCAATTGTTAGCTTCTCTTTATGTTCATGGTTATGACATGAATTGGAGGAATATTAACAAGTTTCACTCTTGTGAATTGATCGATTCTCTTCCAAAGTATCCTTTCCAATTGCAATCATGTTGGTCCGAATCGTATGAATCCTTGAGATGGAGAATGTGTCCTCCAAAGTTGGGTATTTCTCATCCTTTATTAGGTTCAAGAAAACACAATCCAATCGAATCGTATACAGACATTGTCTATGAACAAATCATTGACATATTCTCAAAGCAAGAGCAACAATATATTCAGGATCATCGAGTTCAGAACGAAGTGTTTTTCCCATTTGCAGGTTTTATTGAAGTTGTTGCTTCTGCTATTATGAATCACTTTGAATTGAATTCAAGCACTTCTGTTGAACTCTGCCTGAAAGATTTCAAAGTCATTTCTCCAATGATTTTGAAGGAAGTGAGAACTCTTCAGGTTCATATCAATACTCAATCGAATCAATTCCGTGTATTCAGTCGAAGAAAGATTGATCTTCATTCCATTCCATTCTCTGAAATTTCAAAGAATCCAAATCAACTCAATGAAAAGTTGCCATGTGATTGGGTATTGCATTCCTATGGATCATTCATCATCAAGCACATCCAACAACTTCCACCTGTTCTTGTTCCCAAGACAGAACATGAAGAAAAGGCTTTAAAACTTTTTGAAACCTTCCGAACCAAATTGGATGCAAAAACAAAGACGACGCATAAGGAAAATCTCTACCCTCGACTGTCCAAGTTAGGTTTGAATTATGGACCACATTTTCAAGGATTGGATGTATTCTCTCAGGTTGAAAAAGATGAGACATGTACCTCCTATATGGCTCAAGTCTCAGAACCATCTATTCTCTCCGAGACCTATACAACTGCATCATACAATGTATGGCATCCCGCCTTGTTAGATGCATGCTTCCAACTTTTAATTTGTTCCATGCCTGACGATACCACGTACTTGCCTGTTTCAACGGATTGTATTTTTATTTATCCTCAAAAACAACCGAAAGACAAAAAGTATCACATGGTCTATGCAACTGCCTATTCTGCAAGGGATTCCCAACGAGAAAAAGAGGACATGATCACTTGTGATTTACAAGTTTTAGGTATGGGAAATGAGCCATTCATTTCCTTTCAAGGATTTAAGGCTGCTCCACTTGAGAAGCGATCGAAAACACTTTCAGAGACATCTATGGTTGCCTCGCACTTTGTTGCATCTCCTGTCATGATTCCATGCCAATTACCATCATTAGAAAGTATCCATGAGTTCATATCAATGTTTAACGATCTGGATGAGTATTCCAAAGAACATGATGCAATGAATAAGCTAGCCATCAGAATCTGTGTTCAGTATTGTCTCTCAGTATTTAGAGAAATGTGTGGTGAAGAATCACGAATTGATATTCAAATTTTACATTCTTTGATCAAGGAAGATCATTTGAAGAAATTGGCATCACTCACAATACAATTTGCTGAAAATTTCGGAATGGTGAAAAGAGATCATGTTTTTAACACCTTCACGATTATTGACCCAATTTCAGACAAGAAGGAATTGTTGAGAGAGTTGAATAATTTCTCAAGAAAGGATTTGTATTTGAATCTCATTGATTTGATCGAAAACAGTTTGATTCATATGAAGCAACAATTAACAGGTGAGATTGATCCTGTAACAGTTCTTTTCTCAAGAAAGGAAAAGGCTCTCAATGATTATTATGATGAAGTTTCACACCAAACCAAGCCATTCTTTGATTTTATTGTTAAAAGTATTTTGACACACAAAAGTAGCAGTCAAAAGATGACTCTTAGAATTTTGGAATTGGGAGCTGGATTGGGAGGCACCACCAAACAAATCTTACCAATTTTACACTCTCTCAGAGACTTTTTAGATGTGAAGTATGTCTTTTCAGATATTTCGACCTTATTCTTGATGAAAGCAAAAGAAAAGTTTGCCGAGTATCAATACTTTATGGATTTCATGGTATTGAACATTGAAAAAGCACTTCCTCCTTCCATTGAAAAGGAATCCTTTGATATCGTTATTGCTGCTAATGTTGTTCACGCTACTAAGGATTTAAGTTGTGTCTTGTCTCTTGTGAATAGCTTGCTTGTTTCTTATGGGCAATTATTCCTTGTTGAAAGTGATCCAAATAGAGCTCAATTTTTACACTACTTTGTTGGTACCTTAAAGGGATGGTGGTATTTTAAAGATTCGTATCGAGGTGAATCAGCTCTCCTTTCTCGTGATGAATGGAAACAAGCATTATCGGACTGTGGTTTCAAAAACAGTGTTTGTATGTCCATTCACTCTGTAAATTATATGGTAGCTCAAAAGGATGTTTCAATCAAGAGGAATTGGCTCTTCTTTACTTCAAAATCAAAGTTAGAGGATTCCCTTGCTCATTCCCTTTCTTTGAATGGAGTAAATGTCATTCAAGTGAGTGCAAGAGTTGATGCATCATTTACTCATGATCCAAAGATGCAATCCTTCGAGATTGATCCAACCAACTTGGAACATTTCCATCAAATCTTTCATCAAGTACCTTTTATTTCAGGAATCATTTTTGGGTGGCCACTCGGTTTGGCAAGTAAGGAAAACAACTTTTCCTTCAAAGAAGTTTCTGATTGTGTGGATGGATTATACTCAATTTGTAAGAACTTGAAATTCAACGCAACAGGAACTAAATTAGTAGCTTTGACCTCTGGAGCTTTTGCATTTGAGAACCATATCAATATTTCACAATCGCCAATCGTTGGATGTTTGCGTTCTATTTATACTGAAATGTTTAAGAACAAATTGAAGGTTATTGACATTGTCACTGAAGAGAGATCAGAATCCTTAGTAGCACGAGATGTAGCCAATGACATTCTCTCTCCACAATACTCTGACGATGAAATTGTTTATAGTGATAATGGAAGATTTATTCATTACTATTCAGTTGTGGATACAAACACCATCACTCACAAAACAACAACTCCATCGCCCTATCAAGGTCATTGGGTGATTACTGGAGGACTTGGTGGAATTGGTTTGGCCATGTGTGAATGGTTGATTTCAAAGATGGGAGTTAAACACATTGCCTTACTTGCTCGAAGACAACCAAAGACAGACGAACAATATGTGTTGGATAGAATGCTGTTGAATCATCCAAACGCTTCAATTTCCGTTCATGTCACAGATATTTGTGATTCTAACGTGTTATATGGAACTCTTAAAGAGATTCATCAGAAATGTCCAATCACAGCCGTTGTTCATGCTGCTATGGTGTTGGCAGATTGTGCAGCAAACAAAATGACTCGTTCTAATTATGAAGCTGCTGCAAAGCCAAAGATTATTGGAGCTTTTAATCTTCACAAATGCACCATGGATCTTGAATGCAATTTGTCTGTGTTCTTAATGCTTAGTTCTTTCAGCTCTCTTGTTGGTGCTTTTGCTCAAAGTAATTACAACAGTGGAAATTTGTTTTTAGAAACTTTGTGTAAATATAGAAGAAACTGTGGACTTGCTGCTCAATCCATTGGTTTGAGTTTAATCACTGGTGCAGGATGGGCAACAAAGGCTGAAGTGGATGAATACTTTTGGGTTGGAGCAATGCATATTAGTGATTTACTCGATCATGTCGAAGATTTAATTGCCAAACAATCACTTTTACCACCAGCATTGACATTCTTTGGATTTGACATTCCTGAAGATACTCTTCAACCTCATATTGCAAGATCGAACAAAAAGTCAACTGACTCAACTCGACCAATGAATAATTCTTCCACATTGAACAATTCTACAGATGATTGCATTGGTAACAAATTGAAAGAAGCAATTGCTAAAGTTTTTGGTATCTCTGCTAATGATCTTTTATTGGACAAACCATTGGTGGACTTTGGTTTGGATTCATTGATGGCTGTTGAAATTAGAAATTGGTTATCTCGTGAATTTAACATGAATGTTACTGTTTCGACATTACTCTCTGGTGTCTCAACCTCTACTTTGATGGATATTATTGCCAATTCTCACAATTCTCAGGTATCAGGAAGTAGCTCTCAAAATCCGAGTGACAACAATAACAACAATAGAAACAATGAGCTTTCCAACACAATTGTGCACAATGAAGAATTACTTGAATGCATTCAAGATCATGTAGAAAAGAAGGTTTTAATTTGCTTCCCAGCATTAGGTAGTTCAACAGAAGATTTGAAAGAGTTATCAACGATGGTCACTAATCACTCCATTTATGTCGTTCATTTGAACTTTTCAAAGAACAAATCAGACTGGACTTTACATTTCTTTGAATTGTGGGCACAAGTTGAAAGACTCTTCAAATTCGAACAACAAGTGACAGTGTATGGTCACAGTATGGGAGCGTTGGTGGCTTTGGAGTTCACACGATTTATTCAATCCAATTTCAATACCAAACCAATGCATCTGATTGTGAGTGCCAATACTCCAAATAATGCTTTGCACTCCAATGCCTATAAGAGATGGAAAGAAAATGGCGATGAAACAATTATCTATGCAATCACGGATTATGAGTTATTCCCAACGATTACTGCAAATATAAACGATGTGGAACAAAAGGCATCAAAGATTAGAGATTTACTTCAAATTCCTACTTTTAGAAATCAATTCGATTTCTTATTGTTGTACCACAGCTTTGAGGATGACATGTTTGGAAAGTATCAAGTCGAGTGCCCAATTACTGTGTTTAGAGGTCAGCATGACAAGCTTGTGACTGAAAAGACAATTCATAATTGGGACAAGTTTGCTGCAAGTTCAATCAGAAAGATCACACTCGAAGGTGTTCATCACAATCTCACTTCTCAATACCTTAAAGAAGTCTCAAAGGCAATCATTCTCTTGAAAGAAGTTGAATGTGCAACCGCAACAACATTGAACTCACAAATCACTCAACTCTCAACTTGTATTGATCCTGCTCTTTGTGACAACAATGAATGGATGGTGACCTTGATTGAATCTTTAACTCCATTAGAACAAACCTTGTTCATCCCATTCGTTGCAAGAGGTTTGGAATCACAACATGATGATGGAGTTATTTTTGATCGTGTAGCTTTGGACATTCTTTCAAAACTTCCTCATGAATGGCAACAACGAACATCCACTGATGGAATGACAAGAGCAAATATTGTGGGAAGAACTCTTGTATTCGATCGAAAAGTGCTCGACATTGTTCATCGAAGAAGAAAATCAAACAAGATCATGATGGTGGTCAATCTGGGTTGTGGACTTTGTTCTCGCTATGAAAGATTATTCGACAGAGTCAATGATGGCGTTTACTGGATTGATGTCGATTTGAAAAATGTTATTGAGTTGAGGGAGAAAGTAATTAGAACAGCACCTCAAAATCTTCACTATAGAACAATGTCAGGTTCAATACTGGAAAAGTCTACCTATCGAGAACTTGTAGAAATTAGAAAACAGTTACAGGATGGACAGAATGAAATTCCAGTCCTTGTCATTGCAGAGGGTTTATTCCTTTACTTTGATCATGATCAACTTGTGAAAATATTTGAAATGATTGAGAATGCACTTCCTCTATGTGATGTCTTATTCGAAATGTCAGGTCTTGTGCCTTACTTGATGACACCAAAATCTGTAAAGTCTGTCAATAAGGGTGGACCATTTAAATCATTTGTCATTGATGCCAACACGAGTGTGAGATCTCTTCACAAGAAAGCAAAATTGATTTCTGAACACTACCAAATCGAAGAGAGACAACAGTTAGGTGGTGTCAATATAACTCGATATCCCTTTGTACCACCAAGCTGGATTCCATTTGCTGGATTATTGGCAAGTAGTATGAGAGTATTACATATTCAATTCCAACCTCATGAGAGTATACAACACTCCCAGTTGCTTCCATACAGTACTATCATGCATGTGTTCATTCACATAATAATGGTATTTGTGTTCATCGTTCTTGCTTTAAAACTAGTCATGGGATTGCAATAAATTGTTATTATTGCAAATAAATGAGCTGTAATGTAAGATCTCTCGAATGGCTTCTTGAGAAAAATCCTACCATGTATGTTTTTAAGTGAAAAGAAAACAACCATTCATTGGAGTCCTGGCAGAATGGCTGTCCCAATCCACGCCTTTCTTGTGACATTCCATTCATTGTAAAGTTTTGAATGAAACTCAACAAAAAGATGCCACCCATCATTCATTCATTCCCTCGTGAGGGACAAAAATTTACAGGACTCGCGATAGGTTGTTGTTGCAACAACAAATCTGATTCGGATCCTTCCACCTTTATGCCTTTGATTCAAATTGTAAGAAGAACCAATCAGATGAATGATTTGAGTCATAAATGTTGTAGTGTTCCAAATCATCATGAAAAACATCATTCCGATGAAGAAGATCAAACAGTTGTTGTTTCATTCATGAATATTGAAATATTGAAAAAATTGGAATTCAATTTATTTGAAATTTCTATTCAAGATATTCATCCGAATGATCATGAATTGGATCATTCCATCTCCTCCTCTTCCTCTATTTACATTTTGAAATTTTCAAGAGATGTCGAGCGAGAATTTAAATGTTTCCAACTCATGTATTCAAAATATGGATTTGAATACATTCCTCAATTTTACATGATTGAAAATAGAACATCACATACATCCAAGTGGAAAGCCATCGCCACAAGAAAGTCAAATTCACCTTTAAATTTGGAAAAAACTTTATGTCATTCCCTCAATGAGGGTGTCATGATGGCAAAAAGAGTGTTCGAAATTGTTAAAGCCATGCATGACTGTCATTTGGTTCACAACGATATCAAACCTGATAATTTCCTAATTGATTCACATGACGGGAAATTGAAAATTATTGACTTTGACATGAGTCTTATTATCACAGATCGATCCATGAAACCATCCATCTTTTGTGGAGACAGATTATATAGAAGTCCTCACAAAATGACCCAATTGCCTGCGAATGTCAATGATGAGACCTATCGAAAACATCTTTATCAAAGTGATTTATACAATTGTGGTCTTGTCATGGCCCTATTTATTCTTGGTCCTCAAATTCAATCTTCCCTCAAACAAACAATTAGAGGAGACAAGCATTTCTTGCTTCATCAACTCATTCCGAGACTGATGGGAGAGTTGAGAGAGAATATCGATTCACCACCAATGAGTGCTTACAATTTTGACCATGATCTCTTTCATACGATTACGTCACTTTTGATGATTTAGGTACACGTACAATTTGTTGTAGTTCGGGAGTGTCAGCCATCACTCCAATTCAGCGCATTGTAATGAAGGCAAATGTGAGTCATTTCCAAACAAACACTTTTAAAAAATGTTCACAGAGGGGAACAATGATCATTCATCTCCTCCTACCTATCGATTGCCCAATACAACTCCTAATCTACAGGTACGATCGCATCGATCCTACACTGTGAATGAAGATGGAGAAGAACAAGACCCAATTTTCACCAACACTAATTATTCATCAACACAAGTTCCTCCCTTGTTGATGAATTATCCATCATCATCATTTTCTGCAACCACTCTTTCTCATAACAACAACAATTTGGATTCTCATACATTTGATCATTTTACACCCATTCCGATGGATCTCAATACATCATCATCTACAATGGGTGGCACAATTCATAGAAAATTTGAATCTACTTCCAATAATGGCGATGCTGATGATACAAAACATAAATATGCTTTTAGAAAAAAGAGGTCCAATTCCATTGCGTCTGCAGTGTTTGGAACATGTTGTGGATCCACCAAGAGAATTCTTGTCACATTTATGATTTTATTGAGCATTGTGATGGTCTTTTATATTGTGATCTATAAAAGAAAGCTAAGTTTACAACAAGCAAGAATAGCGAATGCAATGAATAATCCATCCTCTCAACAACCAACAGTTCAGACAGGTTCAAATATTATGGGAACCAAAGTAGAAAAGAAATCACAAGATGCTTCCCAATTAGGTGATGATAGTGTGAAAAATAAGTCAACCAAGAAGAAGAATCGAAGTGGTGACGAAGAGGAAGTTGATTTAGATGAATTGTTAGGAATTAAAAAGAAGACGAAGAAAATCTCCTCATCCGATCATGTAAAGAAATCAAAACCTTCCTCTAAAAACAAGTTGTCTCAAAAAAAGAAGAAACTCTCCAAGAAACCTGTCATTAATATTCCACACAAGAGAAGAGTCGTGAAACAACCCAAAAAACCATTCAAAAAACCTCTCAATCCAGAAGTGAAAAAAGAAAAAGAACAAGAAAAAATCATCAAACAAGCTCAAGAAAAAGCTATTGATTTGAGTGCACCAAAATCCAAACATGATGACATTATTGAGAAGTATTTGAAAATGATTGATGAAGAAGATATTTCAAATGAGAAGAAGAAGAAGAACACAAAGGCAATGAATGCAAGTAAGGATCCGTCATCCACCACTTCAACTCCTCCACTCATAAAGCAAGTTGCTCCTGTCAATAACAAGAAGAAGAATAAGGATCAGAATGATATTGAACAATTGAAAAATCATCCATTATTCAAACAAGATCCACAACCATTCATTCCTAAAATTGTTGAAGACTTCAATCAGCCAATCAAGAAAGAATCCAAATCAAACAGCAACAAACAAGAAAGTGTCAACCAAGAAGAAAAACCAACTCAAAATGTTGCCACCACTACCACCACTTCTACCACAGAGAATAACGATAACACTCGTGCAACCACATCAAGTGCCACCACTGTCTCAACAACACTCTCATCGCCTGATGCATCAACAACAACAGGTACTACCACCACCACTACTACTCAAAAAGAAGAGACTACCTCTCAAGGTGACGATTCAAAGAAGGATAAATCAAAGAGTGAACAAGTTGCACCTGAAAAAGTAGAACATGACAAATTTCATGACGATAATCTGGTCCAAGTGAAAGATAATAAGGATTCCAAGCAGCAGCAACAACAAGCTGAAAAGAAATCTCAAGAAGCATCTCCTGTCACAAAGAAGAAAAAGAAGGTCGAAACAAAACCAAAAAAGAAACTCTCCAAAAAACCAATTCCAAAGAAGAAGAATATTTTGAGAAGAAAACAAAAGAAGAGAAATGTACCCAAGAAAAAACCAATCAAGAAGAAGAAATTCAAAAAGATTGTGAAAAAGAAACCAAACAAGTTGAAAAAAAAGCCAAAACGAAAAGTTAAGAAAGAAATTCCAAAGAAAAGAAAGAGCAAGGCACAAAAAGGAAACATCCTAAGCAAGCGACAAAATACCAAGGATGACGATCTATCCAATCATCCATTATTTAAGGAAGAACCACAAACATATACTCCACCAACAGAAGAAACTGCAGACTTATCAAATAAGAAGCCTAACAATGTTGATGAAAACTTGTCCTCACATCCACTGTTTAAAGAACCTCCACAGAAAATGGTAGATCAGTCTGATAAGAAGAATGACGCAACTCAAAAAGACACAGAGCAAGTTTCAAAGTCAATGACGTCAGACAAAAATAATAAGGGTGCAACAGAAAAGGAATCAAAGGATACTGGTGCAAGCAAGCGACAAAATACCAAGGATGACGATCTATCCAATCATCCTTTATTTAAGGAAGAACCTCAAGCCTTCACCCCAAGCAAAAATGATGAAAAACAAGAAATTGCTTCTAAAAAGAAAGACGAAAAAAAGTCATCATCGCCTACCATCCCAAAGGTGCTTTCAGAGAAAAACATTAAGGAATATTTGCAAAAGTACAAAGCATATCATGGCTCCTTGTCAGGAATCGAAAAGACAATGAACAGGAAACAAGCGAAAAAGATTATTGATTACATCGACAAGCATCATAATTATGATTAAATCATTCAATCAGTAAGAGAACATCAATTAATAATAGTTAATATCATTATTTAGTTTAAAGTACAGTGTTTCAGTACGAGCATGCTCAAGAGTCCTCAACACTCCTGTCCAAAATCGTTCGTAAATTTGTCATAGGCATGTAAGTCATCTTTAGAAACCGATGGTCTGGCTGTTCGTAGTGCCTTAATGAAATCTCTTTTTGTGACATCTGGTGGTAATAATTTGTCAGAAGGTACATCAATCAAAGTCATTTCAATGGCATTTGGATCTCCAGGTGAACATGGTGTTAACATGTCATCGCACATTTGGCCAGTCAAGTGACAAACTCCTGAAACTTTCTTGAAATGTGTGGCCAATTGGCAAGTACGAACTGGTTCCATCAATGCATTTCTAACTAAAACAGAAATATCAGACCCAGAGTATCCATCAGTCATAGATGCTAATTCTTCAAAATCTTCCTTCTTAAGAGTATTTGGAGTTTTTCCAATGTGAATCTTAAACATGGCGATTCTTGCTTGCATATCAGGTAGAGGAATATAAATACGTCTTTCAAATCTTCTTCTGATGGCAGGATCAAGGCCCCATGGAATATTTGTTGCTGCCAAAATTAAAACTCCATTGTCGTCCTTGCCTACACCTTGCATCTGCACGAGGAATTCGGTCTTAATTCTACGAGTACTGTCGTTATCATTCTCTCCTCTAGAGCTGCACATACTGTCAATTTCGTCAATAAATATTATACTTGGTTTGTTTTGTCTGGCCATATCAAATAACGATCGTACCAACTTTTCTGACTCTCCTTGCCATTTACTAACTAAATCTGCAGCAGAGACAGAAAAGAATGTTGAATCAGCTTCTGTGGCAACAGCTTTGGCAAGATAGCTCTAACATAATCACAGTTAAACATAAAATTAAGGTATTAGATGTTGTAGAATGACTTACCTTACCGGTACCAGGAGGTCCATAGAGTAAAATACCTCGCCATGGCGTTCTTTTACCAGTAAAAAGCTGTGGAAATTTGAGTGGCAGAATGACAGCTTCTTTAAGAGCTTCTTTAGCCCCTTCAAGACCTGCGACATCATCCCACTTGACGTTTGGCTTTTCCTTTACAATAGCACTCTCTAATTGTCCCATTAATTGTTGTTTTTCATCCTCTTCCTTTTTTTCTTTTTTTGATCTGTTAAAAGTCATACTTTTAGCATGTAAATGTTGTCTATTAATGAAACTTACTTTGCTTTAGCTATTGATCCTACAGCACTGGATCCTCCAGAAGAATCACTATCTCCCTTTTCAATTTCGGCTTTTTCTTTCAAGAATGTTTTGATTTGTTCTGCTCTATCCATGAGTTCTTGAACTTTTGATTTTAGCATTTCTTTTTTCTTTGGATTTTTTGTTTCATCTATTTTTGTGTTTATCGGATCATTATGTATCGTGCAGTAGACATTTCATAAATGTTGTTATGATGATAAAATTGCATTCAAATAATTATGAATGTAATTTGTTGCAAAATATTTCAAGTCGTCATGGTCATCATCAACATACGTTTAATAGCGGTCATGAAAAAATCAATAGCTTTCAAATATAATCGTTGTGCTTCCTCATAGTTTTTAGCTTCATCTTGTTCAGCTGCTTGCTTTGCGTGATCAATGGCTGGTGTTACAAAACTATCATCATGGACGGAAACAAAAAATATAAAAATCGGAACAAAAACAATATAACTTCTCCATCAATATCATTCACTTACTCAACATAGGACATTTTCAATTCTCTCAGTAGTTGGATGTTTCCGTCAGTAAAGATTTCTATTGTTGAATAAGAATAGGAAAAGCAAACAATTTGAAATTTTTTTGTGTGATGGCAACCGTTGTCCTATTTTGAGAGAGAGGACACAACTTTCTATTTGACTTCTACTCTTTATGGAGAAGGGGTTGGTTCCAATTTGAAATTCCTTGTAGTTGGTGGTGCACAGAACTCACATGAAGATTCATGAGAAACCACAAGAGAGGATCGCTTTATTTCGACTAAATATTGGAGTCATTGGCTTTGCTCACAGTCTCGAACTTTTTCTCTCTTTTCATTCTTTCAATAAGAGCTTGGTCTCGTTCGAATTGTTCTCTCAAGTCCTCGAATGCTTTCTTTTTCTTTTCAACCTTTTGGAACTTGTAGAATGGTAAATCGAGTTTATGTTTCATCTTTTGAGGAACCTTCTTCATCTTCTTCTTTGGCTTTAGTTCGGATGCATGAATAGGTCCAGAATTTCCTCGATGAAATACCTTCGTCCAACCTTTGTCATCTGCTTTGTTTCTCAAAACATTAATGACCTGTATTCTTTCTTTTTCTTTGATGTCAAATTCCTTCATGTATTGATTTAACTCCTTTTTGGCTTCATCTCTTTCCGATTTATCAGATGGGAATTGTATTGTTTGATATTCTTCTAAATACTTCTCCAATCCACATTTTGATTCAGGTTTAGCTTGTACCTTTGCTGAAATAATTGGCTTTTCTAATGCTTTTTGCACTGCAGAAGCCTTATTCAAAAGTATGTGTGCAGTTCCGCTTTTAATCCTAGGATGATCTCGATACATGGAGAATGGATTTTGAAACTCTAACCAATTCTCAACATGACCATGCTTTTCTTCCAAGTGGCTCATCACACATTGGCCAACTTGTGAATCAAAATTGGAAGAAAACAATTCTGACAAACCTTCCTCATTCAAAAAGGGAGATGGATTTGTGCAAAATAAAACATGTCCTTTTGTTCTTTCGTTTTTATGATTTTTGTCATTCTCATCTTTTTTGTTATTCGGAATGGCTCCATTGTGTTGTTTATAAAACAAATAGAGAGGAACTTCAGAGTGACCCTCTAACCTATATTCTAAAGCAACCATCTTGTTTGACATTTTAACGGAAACCATTTCATCTTCGCTTTCACTACTGCTATCATCGCTGCTTGTATCAAAATCTTCATCCATGATTACAGAGTCTTCTTTTTTCTTTTCCGATGCATCCTCCTTGTTGTTGTTCGTGTTTTGAGGACGTGGTGGTGTCTTGTTGTTGTTGTTGTTGTTAGGTTTTGGCATTTTTGTTTCTCCTAATTTTTTGAAGACCGTAGCGTGCATGTCCTGCCGAGGATCTCTTGAACAAATTCATCATGATTCTTGGACTAATGAATGCTAGCAAAGTAATGCTGGTTGGGTTCTCTTCTTCAAGTTTTGAATCCATGCAACAAAGAATTGTGAGCAATTCGGAACGATGCATGTTCAAAAATCAAAGTACAAAAAATGTCGACATCAAACCCTTCTGCTAAACTAACGTCATCCTCTCTCAATGATCTTCAATCCCGATTGGCAAAACTTCAACAAAACATTTCGCAGAAATTAAGTAAAACAAGTGCTGCAGCCCTCTCTACAACTTCCTCTTCGCTAGATCATGGGGTCCCACAACAACCGACGACTTCTGTTGCTTCCTCCACTTCATCAAGCCAAACAAAAATCCAAAAGCCTCCATCCTCGGGAGAAAGCGTAAAATCTACTCCATCAGTATTGCCAAAAATTCAAAAGTCTCATGTGATGCAAAGTGGAGGGTTGAGTGCCACTGCCCAACATGTAGCTGCTCAAGTTGTAAAGCAGGCATCAAGTGGAAGTTCACAACAAGGAATGCCATCACCTCCGAAAATTGGACAAACAAAATTGTCCAAAGTTATCAACAAACCTGCGACAGCGAGCTCCACGGTGATAACAGCAAGCCCGCAAACAAATGTTAATAGTACAACGTCAAGTGAGCCTACTTTGGAACAACAAATTTACTTACAAGATTATCAGAAACAAAAGCAAACGTCACAATTACAACAAGAATATCAACAGCAACTAAAAGAATACGAACAATCTCAATTACAACAAAACGAACAAGCAAACAAGAAAAAGAAGAAGAAATTACGAACTGTTTATACTGCTAGCGGAAAAGCTGATGTTTGGGAAGATCCTAATTTAGAACAGTATGAGGAAAATGACTTCAGAATTTATGCTAACAATTTGGGCAATGAAGTGACAGATCAAATGTTAGAAAAATTCTTTTCTCATTATCCAAGCTTTTCAAAAGCGACTGTAATAAGGGATAAAAGAACAAACCGAACCAAGGGTTATGGATTTATCAGCTTTTTAGATTGTAACGATTATGTGCATGCTTTAGAAAATATGAACGGAAAATATTTAGGGAACAGACCATTAGTTTTGAAGCCATCTAAATGGAAAGATAGAAACCTAAAATAAGAAACTAAAAACAATTAGTATCACTGCCGTAGTGCTCGAATGTATTGAATGTCCGCATTCATGGTTTTTTTTATCGAAATGGATTCTTGTTGCCCTGCATGCTGAGATAATATTTATTCCTTTAATGGAGTTTTTATTGCCACCTCAAATTTTCGTGAACCATTTTCCAAAGTTGTCGACCCTTTGTTGATACGTTTTACCCTCTTCCTACTCCGTAATTGAACACATTAAAAACCGAGGTGTGGTCCATTCAGCTTCAAGTTTGTGTGTGGTGTTTCTATGTGGAGGTCTTTCTCAGAATGGCGTAGCAAATTTTCTTAAAAGATCATTTATTTAATCGACAAGAGAGCTGGCCAAACGCAAAAAATAATTCAACACGTCTTCGTTCAAAGAAGGTCAAAACGACAACGAAGAATTTTCTTTCAAACAGATGCCGGGTGATACCTTCTCCTTGAACGAAGGTACCAATCTAAGCGGAAAGCAACCCTTGTTTGAGCTGAAAGATATGTCTACTCCACCAGTTACTCCTAATCCTACAACATCATCAACAACGCAAAGCAAGAGGGAATTATTGTCTGCACATACTAACTCTAACTCGATACATTCTACTTCTGCAATCACCACAACAAGCGTGGAAATACAACACGAACCGAGCCGAGACAACAATAATCACGGAGATGCTTCTCATAATACTCAAAACAACATCATACATTCATCCATGAACCATACAAATAATAACAACCAACAACAACAGCCAACAATTCAAAACACAACAACAAATCAACAACAAACAGTAGTCCATGTACCTTCTTCATCAACAACAGCCTTTCCCGGTAATATTGTAGAAGCAGCACATGAAGAAGATGATGATGGAAGCAACTCAGATGCGCATCTCAAACATTCATCACGGCTCCGACGATTTCTCTCTCTTATATATTCCAAATCTTCTTCCTTCTTGTTGGGGTATAGATTTGTAAACTTTCCAGGTTTGCGAGCACACAATAGCATTAAGGATCCATACGAACGACTATCCATCGCATACTATTCTGTCTACTTTGTCTTTTACCTCTTCTTTTCGATATCAAGTACGTATTTCAATTATTGCATCGTGTTGTATTCTAACACAATTCGTTTTTGCATGTGTTGTTGATGATAATCAAATATGACATGTCTATTTACTGTTCAACATGTTGAAATCATCA
Source organism: Naegleria fowleri (assembly GCF_008403515.1). Lineage (NCBI taxonomy): Eukaryota > Heterolobosea > Eutetramitea > Acrasida > Naegleriidae > Naegleria > Naegleria fowleri. Next base: position 408,696 of record NW_025407976.1, read on the forward strand.
TGTGGTTTGATCAATACATGAACTATGACCACTCTCAACCTTCGTATTGTTCTAACATGGAAATTTTGGATTCCTAATTTGTCCAACGTGGCCACCTAACCAATCATCACTACCACAGTGATCATTCAACAACTCATACGTTTTAAAACCCTTTCCCTTCTCTATATATTAGATGCTACTTTCTCTCTGGTTGGATTCATTCTCTTCCGTTCTCCTTTTCCCCATGCCTATCTCTATGTTTTTCTTGCCTACCTGTTCTCTGTTCCTTTTGTCCTAATTAACCTTGTTTCTTCTTCCATTGACACCAACTCCATCCTTTCACTATTAATTTTCCAACAAAACGACTTTGTTGCTTATCAACATCTAATTCTAGCCACTAACCTGAGAGTAATCATATTTCCAACAATATTTGCAGCCATTGGTCTGTCTAGTACTAAAACATTGATAGTAGCCATCATTGGTTATATACTAGCTTTCATACAATTTGGATGGCTGGGAGGTATAATGCAAGGTCTAAAGCTAAATTACGGGGATTACTTTTGTGATATTTTGTTTATTTCAATACCCTATGTCGTTGCTATATTAATTTTAAACAATATGCATCAAGCATTTAGATCCCAGATCAAAGAAGTAGAAACAAGACTTTCTAACATGCTTAATATCACAAATGAGGCAATAATCATTCAAAGTAGAAGGAAAAAGAAAATTATTTACGTTAATCTTGCCTTTGAAAGAATGTTTGGGTATGAACATGATGAAATTGTCCATGCCAACAAGAATATACTGGATTTGTTAGTAGGCCCTCCAGTAATAGCAACTGATGAATGGACGCTATGTAAAGCAAGAACGAAGCTTGGAGATAGATTTGGAGTTGAGGTTACTCACAAAGTGGATTTCTTAAGTTCTAAAAAGGTCGATGTTTTTATTGTAAGAAACAACGAGCTTAACGACCAAGTGAGGCTGATGAATGAGAAGGCCAGACAGGCTCAGATTGAGCTCCAGAGTAGAACGACATTCTTTAGCATGATTTCTCACGATCTAAAGAATCCATTGAACTCCATATACTTAATCGCTCAAAAAATGCACGAAGATTTTATGAGCCAACAAGCTGTTGATTTCCACGAAGGACTGGAATGGATGAATATGATTCTTTCTAGCTGTCATATTTTGAGTAATATTATTCAAGATGTACTTTCTTCTTCAAAATTGGAATCAGGAACCGTGGAATTGGACCTTTCCAACTTCGATTTAGTGTACTCGATAGAAGAAATTATTTCTATCAACAGTGTTACAGCATTCAAGAAAGGTATTGACGTAGGACTTGAAATTGATATCAAGCGAGGATCAAAACACAGAGTACCAATTGTTGTTAAAGGAGATGTTCACAAATTCCAACAAATTTTGACAAATTTGATGGGAAATGCAATCAAGTTCACTCATACTGGATCTGTTACAGTCTCAGTTGATGTTCAAGATGAGACAGAAAACGCTGTTAAGGTGTTTGTTGTCGTTTGTGATACAGGTATTGGTATCCCCAAAGAAAAACAAAAAGATTTGTTTAAAGTTTTTTCGCGACTTAAAAAAGATAAGGAATATGAAGGTAGTGGACTTGGCTTGAGCATTTGTAAAAATCTCACAAATCTGATGAACGGAGACATTGGCTGTTACAGCAATGGCGAATCGGGAAGCAACTTTTGGTTTACCGTTACATTCCAAAAAGCATCAAGAGGAGAGGATTATGACAAGATTGTTGAACGAGCCGAAAAACGTTTGCCTCTTACAGAAGAATCTAAGCTAATTGAAGTCAAGGAAAAACTTAATTCCAATTATCCTTCTTCTACTTGTCTTGTCATTTACAAAGAACCCAAGATTAGAAATATTCTCACCAATTACATGAGAGAGACTTTTGATGACCAAGTTGTGTCCATGGAAAATGATGTAGACACCATGTTTGTGAGTGCAGAATCACTAGAAAACATAACAGAGAGATTCCTTCATAATTCTTCCCCAAACATTCATGAATGGAATGTTCAAAAACCAATTTCTTTCATTATCCTAGACGATTCTTGTTTCCTTCCTGAGAACCTTCCAAAGAGTGAAAATGCTCTCTTCAACCCCTCAGCTCAAAACACTAATAGCATACGTGTAGGATCTTCTTCCAGCACTAGAAGAAATAGCTCTGTGATTTATAGCCCTCCAGAAATTGAAAGAATATTTTCTACAGTCATCAAACTGAGAAGCATTGTTGAAAATCATAATGCAAAATTGGCTTTAGGTGGATATAGCATCTCTACAAAAGTAGTCGTTTGGTTTGATAAGTTCGAACCAAAGAGATTTCTTAGTTTTATTAGAAAAGACCCTTCTAACTTTGAAAGGCAGTCAAAAACCAAAGGCTTATTTGACTTAACTCTAAGAAAGCCTATCACCTTATTCTCATTCCAGTATATGATACAACAATTATTGGCGATTAGGCCCTCAACAATCGCCCATAATGAAAGAAAACTTATAGAGACCTACCAATTTCCTTCAAAGAAAGACGACCATCGAAAATTCTCAATGGACCCAACTGCTCTTACTTCTCCAGGTATAAATTCATCTCAAGAATCAAGATGCTCTTCCTTAGATACAACATCCATTGCTCATTCTAGCTTCTCTCAGGACAAGTCAATACCTGAAATCGAAGAAGAAAAGACAATTAATTTGAAAGTTCTTGTGGCTGATGACAACAATATTAACAGAAATGTGATGCTAAAAATTTTAGGAGGACTTTCAGGAAATTCAGATATGGAAAGTCAAATATCAGAAATCAAGAATTGTCCTTGCAAGCTCCTAGTTCGTACCAAAGGAGCTGTGAACGGTAAAGAAGCATACGATGAATTTATTCAACATTTTAACACGCCAAACAAATATGATGCCGTTATTCTAGATGTTCACATGGACGTGATGAGTGGATTGGAATGTGCCCAAAAAATTAGACAATTCGAATCAGAGCACAAGGCTAAACCTTGTGTTTTAATTGGAGCCACAGGAGATAGTGATGGAGAGCATATTTGCAAACAAGCTGGAATGAATCTTGTTTGTTTGAAGCCAATCTCTCAAACACAAATACGAAATGTGGTGAAACATGTCATTGAAGACTTGTGAAGCAGAGGTCTTTGAATTTCATTAAAAAAATACCTCGCATGCTCGGAAAGAAATTTTGTGTCTTGTCTTGTCGAATTGCTGAAACCCATTCGTCATCCTCATTCCGATTGCTCATTCGTCAATTGAAGCCACTCACAAACACTATGAAGAATTATCACAAAATTCATCACACCTATTTATGTGGAATGGAATGTGCCGTGCTCACACCTTCCTCAATCCAGCATGCTCTTTCCAACAACCACCACCACCAAACTTCAAGTGTGAATAGTGCTGTCATTTGGCTTCATGGACTCGGAGATACCTATGATGGATTTGCACAAATGCTCCAACACGTTCTACCAAATCATACGATTGGTATTTTACCCAATGCACCTCACCGTCCAATCACAATTAATGGAGGAATGGTGATGCCTGGTTGGTATGATATTCAATCTCTCGATCGACAAGTCATGAAAGTCAAAGAAGACATTGAAGGATATCATGCTTCTAAAAAACTTGTCAATGATTTAATTCACACTTTAATGACCAATGATGATGAATTTCTGAAACAACACTTAATCCCTCAAATTCCCTCAAACAGAATTGTATTAGGTGGTTTTTCACAAGGAGGTGCCATGTCTGTCCTTGTTGGCTCTCAATGTAAATATCCACTTGCAGGAATTGTGTGTGCGAGTGGTTATGTATTATTGAGATCTCAATATTCAACTTCAAAAGAATTTATTTCACAAGAGAATATTTCAACACCACTTTATATTTTCCATGGAGATGAAGATGATGTGGTGAATTATCAGAATTTTGCAAAACAATCCTTTGATTGGTTGGAAGAGGGTGGGAAAATGATTACACAACGAAAGATTTATAGATTTCATTCACATGAAGTGAGTGAAGAAGAGATGAGAGATTTGAAAAACACATTTTCCAAGCTTCTAAATTAAATAGGAAAGATGTGTATATGTGACAGTGGACACTTCAATCACTGGAGTGATTATTTTCACTAAATCCTCATTGTTCTAAAGAAAACCATCGATTAAATGTATTCATCATTAAATATATTCATCTAGTATTTAAATGTATACATCTATCGATTATTTAGTTGTATATATCCATCTAGTATTTATATCTTTTCAAATGTTCTGGAGTGAAATGACTAATATCCATTATTGAGATTCCACATGCCTTACATTGTGAAATCATGATGAAAGGATGATGGAATCCAATCGAATGACATTCTCAAAATGGTCACATTGAAATTGTCTTCTTGTGTGTGGATCGATCATTGTGATGTGCGATTGATCTTTTTGTCGATCTTGATCATGTTTGGCTTCATTGGGTTTGTGAAATCGTTTGCTATAAGTTGAATCATCATACCAAGTGGGAACTTGATATCTCTTCGAAGATGAATATTTAAACTACGAATGCGACATCTTCTTTTCGAGAGTTTGTGGAATAATTTGACAAACACTAAAATTGTATCATTTCTGAATGAATGAATGTAAGATGGAATGTTAGAACTTGATGTTGAATTTGATGGTGATTTAGTGAATAATGTCCTCTGATCCAAATTCTCATGTTTGTCCACAAATTCTCTAATTTCCTTAAATAGACATTGAGGATCTGTTTGTTTCAACATTTCATTGATTTCAAAGGCATAAATTTCTCAAACCACACTCACAGAGTATCTT